>NC_142595.1:14736200-15058700 GCF_965207765.1 Zootoca vivipara | reverse complement strand
CATGCTGAAGGTGATGAATTTGGCCTCATTGAAGCTCTCAGGCAGTTTCCTGGCAAAAAAGGCCACTACAAAGCTGACAATGGCCAGGAAGCCCATGTAGCCCAGGACACAGTAAAACAGGGCAACTGACCCTTCGTTACAGCCTAAAATGATTTCTCTCATCACAGAGTGCATGTTAGAATCAGGGAATGGGGGAGAGGTTCCTAACCACACAGTGCAAATGCCAGCTTGAATAAAAGAACAAGAAATCACAATGGAGTTTGCCAGTCTTTTCCCTACCCACTTCCTAATCCTGGATCCTGGTTTGGTGGCCACAAAGGCCAGAACCACCGTGATAGTTTTGGCCAGAATACAAGAAACAGTTACTGTGAAAACAAGGCCAAAAGCCATTTGTCGGAGCAGGCAGCTCACTCTTTCTGGAGGGCTAAGGAAGATCAATGGGCAGAGAAAGCAGAGCAGGAGGAAAGTGAGGAGAGTGTAGGTGAGGTCCCGATTGTTTGCTCTGACAATAGGTGTGTCCTGATGTTTAATGAAGATGGCTAGGACCACCACTGTGAGGAGAGAGAGAGAAAGAGCAAACAATGCTAAGCTCATCCCCAGAGGCTCTTTAAAAGTCAGGAAGCTGATGGTCTTTGGAATGCATTGCGATTGGTCCCTGTTTGGATAGTGATCTTCAGGGCATGCAACACAGTCAACCATGTCTGGAAAGAAAATAATACATTCAGATTTTGGATGTGTTGGAGAGCAACTACTAATGCAGCAAGTATGGAACTCATAATGTTAAAGTATCACAGATATTTCCAGATAAACCAGATTCAAAGTGATGGCTAAGAACCCCACCTCACCACTTTGTGTTAGGCTATTTGGGGTGCAGTTTAGATGGACAAGAGTGGCAACTACAGATAAAAATCATCCTTATAATTGTTTAGAATAAGAATTAAGGAAGGCATAGAATAAGAATTAAGGAAGGCATATTATACTCAGTCAGATCAATAGTCCATTTATTTCATGGGTGACAAACCTTGTCTTTTTAGGACAATGTCCATATTCCTTTATGGGGGCTGTCTGCCAATAGGGATGAAAGAGATATTTAGTTTTGTTGACATTTGAATGGGAAAGTTATCCAAATTGCACTCCTTGAACCAACACATGAACCAAAATACAGTTGCCCCCCCCCCCAAAAAATGTGTACTGTTCTAAAAAATTGTAGTGCAGTTCTCCAGACAAAAAAATATGTTACCAAGTATTTACTTATCCTTTCCCACAACTTCTAAAATGACTTATGTTTGAAAAGTACGGTATATCTCAGGGGTAAGCAACCTTTTTTAGCCGCGGGCTGGTCCACCATCGCTCAGTATGTATACCAGGGGTCAGCAAACTTTTTCAGCAGGGGGCCGGTCGACTGTCCCTCAGACCTTGTGGGGGGCTGGACTATATTTTGGAAAAAAATATGAACGAATTCCTATGCCCCACAAATAACCCAGAGATGCATTTTAAATAAAAGGGCACATTCTACTCATGTAAAAACACCAGGCAGGCCCCACAAATAACCCAGAGATGCATTTCAAATAAAAGGGCACATTCTACTCAAGTAAAAACATGCTGATTCCCGGACCGTCCACGGGCCGGATTGAGAAGGTGATTGGGCCGCATCTGGCCCCCGGGCCTTAGTTTGGGGACCCCTGATGTATACAGTCGCCGGACTGTATTTTGGGGGGGGGGGGAATGAACGAATTCCTATGCCTCACAAATAACCTAGAGATGCATTTTAAATAAAAGCACACATTCTACTCATGTAAAAACATGCTGATTCCTGGACCGACCATGGGGCGGATTTAGAAGGTGATTGGGCCGCATCTGGCCCACGGGCCTTAGGTTGCCTACCCCTGGTATATATCTTGTGTCACCTACCTTTCTGGGATGAAATCTTGCCTTGAGGACATGGAGCACAATCATAGCAGCAGAATGGCTCCCCCTCCTTCTTCTCCTTGCTGGAACCAGGAGGGCAATTTGGGTTACACACAGAAAGGGGTGGAAACTGCCCATTTAAATGAACACACAAACAGTTTAACTCACAGAAATTAGTAGCACTTTTGACTTCCTTTCCCCGCTCAGTAGGAAAATACTAAACTACTTATTCCAAACTCAAAGATAAACTACCTACCTAATTTTTAAGTGTATAAGACTAGATTTTTCCCTTAGCAATTAATGTCCAGAATTTGGGGGCGTCTTATACATGGAGGTGTCTTATAGACGGAAAAATATGGTTTGCTATTCATGGTTTTTGAAAACAGTGCAGAAACTCACCATCTTTGATCCCGCTTCAGGCATTCAGAAAAATTGCATGAGGGTTCAAATTAGGAAGGGGATGGGGGTAGTCTTCACTAGCCCTGCCCCCGTTTTTTCCATTCATAAGGGAATACCTGTTCCATCCTCCATTTTCCTATCATAGCACTTGTAAAAAATAATGCTTGCATGCTCCAATGACACAGGACATCGGTATTGGGATGAAATAGGCCACAACTTTATTGTTTTAGTGAAGGAATTGTGTTTGCCTCCTAAATCAAGCAACTCATCCACTGGTTAATACTGGTTGGGTTGACTGTGGAAAAAGAGGTCACCCCCACCCACCCACCTGCAACATAAATTGAGTGTGACACTTCCTCCGGGGCTGCCCCCTGAAGGGGTGCATAGCTGCCAAGTTTTCCCTTTTCTCGCAGGAAGCCTATTCAGCATAAGGGAAAATCCCTTTAAAAAAGGGATAACTTGGCAGCTATGAAGGGGTGTTGTTGCCCATCAGCCCCCATATGGGCTCCCAGAGAGCAATAGCCCTTCCCCAACCCCTTTAGCGAGGTTGTTGTTGTTGTTTAGTCGTTTAGTCGTGTTCGACTCTTGGACATGGACCATAGCACGCCAGGCACTCCTGTCTTCCACTGCCTCCCGCAGTTTGGTCAAACTCATGTTCGTAGCTTCGAGAACACTGTCCAACCATCTCGTCCTCTGTCGTCCCCTTCTCCTGGTGCCCTCCATCTTTCCCAACATCAGGGTCTTTTCCAAGGATTCTTCTCTTCTCATGAGGTGGCCAAAGTATTGGAGCCTCAGCTTCACAATCTGTCCTTCCAGGGAGCACTCAGGGCTGATTTCCTTCAGAATTGATAGGTTTGATCTTCTTGCAGTCCATTGGACTCTCAAGAGTCTCCTCCAGCACCATAATTCAAAAGCATCAATTCTTCGGCGATCAGCCTTCTTTATGGTCCAGCTCTCACTTCCATACATCACTACTGGGAAAACCATAGCTTTAACTATACGGACCTTTGTCGGCAAGGTGATGTCTCTGCTTTTTAAGATGCTGTCTAGGTTTGTCATTGCTTTTCTCCCAAGAAGCAGGCGGCTTTTAATTTCGTGACTGCTGTCACCATCTGCAGTGATCAAGGAACCCAAGAAAGTAAAATCTCTCACTGCCTCCATTTCTTCCCCTTCTATTTGCCAGGAGGTGATGGGACCAGTGGCCATGATCTTGGCTTTTTTGATGTTGAGCTTCAGACCATATTTTGCGCTCTCCTCTTTCACCCTCATTAAAAGGTTCTTTAATTCCTCCTCACTTTCTGCCATCAAGGTTGTGTCATCTGCATATCTGAGGTTGTTGATATTTCTTCCGGCAATCTTAATTCCGGCTTGGGATTCATCTAGTCCAGCCTTTCGCATGATGAATTCTGCATATAAGTTAAATAAGCAGGGAGACAATATACAACCTTAGTTCTGGTTACAGGTAGGTAGCCGTGTTGGTCTGGATCGAAGTAAAATAAAAAAATTCCTTCAGTAGCACCTTAAAGACCAACTAAGTTTTTATTTTGGTATGAGCTTTCGTGTGCATGCACACTTCTTCAGATACAGTGAAATGGAAGTTTCCAGGCACTTATGTAGAGAAGGGGTGGGGAGGGGTGGGGATGGGGATGGGGAGGGGGGATCACTCAGAAGGGTGGTGGAAATGGGTGATTGACTGACTGATAGCTGTTGATGACCGCAAACGACTGCAAATGGTTTTGCATGAAAAAGCAAGGGTTGAGATGGCTGAAGATCGCTTATCATGTATAATGTGATAAGAACCCGATATCTCTGTTCAAACCAGGTCCCTCCATGGTTTTGAGCTTGGTGATAAGTTGCAATTCAGCAACTTCTCTTTCCAGTCTATTTCTGAAATTCTTTTGTAGTAAGACAGCTACTTTGAGATCTTGTATAGAATGTCCTGGGAGATTGAAGTGTTCTCCTACTGGTTTTTCTGTCTTCTGGTTCCTGATGTCAGATTTATGTCCATTTATCCTTTGGCGTAGGGTTTGGCCTGTTTGTCCAATATAGAGAGCTGAAGGGCACTGTTGGCATTTGATGGCATACACAATGTTAGAGGATGAGCAATTAAATAGTCCTGAGATGGTATGTTGGATGTTGTTGGGGCCAGTAATGGTGTTGTCTGGGTGTATGTGGCAGCAAAGTTGGCATCTGGGTTTATTGCAGGCTCTGGTACCAGTGTCCATGTTAAGTCTGGTGGTTGTATTAATGTGGGTGAGGAGTTGTTTAAGATTGGGTGGCTGTCTGTAGGCAATGAAAGGTCTTCCTCCCAGAGCTTGAGAAAGGGAGCGGTCATTGTCCAGGAGAGGCTGTAGATCTCTGATGATGCGTTGTACTGTTTTAGCTTGGGAGCTGTATGTGATGACTAGTGGTGTTCTGTTATTTTCTTTTTTGGGTCTGTCTTGCAGCAGGTTCTCTCTAGGTATCTGTCTGGCTCTGTTGATCTGTTGTTTAACTTCATCAGGTGGATATTTTAGTTCTAAAAAGGTTTGCTGTAGATCTCTTAGGTGAGATTCTCTGTCTGTAGAGTTGGAACAGATGCGGTTGTAACGTAAGGCCTGGCTGTATACGATGGATTGTTTGGTATGTTTGGGATGGTAGCTAGAAGCATGTAGATATGTTTGTCGGTCAGTTGGTTTTCTGTATAAGGTGGTGTCTATACGTCCATCCTGTATTTTTATAGTAGTGTCCAAAAAATGTATTTCTTGCATAGATTGGTTCATTGTTAGGTTGATGGTGGGGTGAAAGTCATTGAATGTCTGGTGGAAGGTTTCCAGGGTCTGTTGTCCATGTGTCCAGATAATAAAAATATCGTCAATGTATCGCAGGTACAGGAGAGGTTTGAGTGGGTAGGAGTTAAGGAAACGTTGTTCTAAATCTGCCATGAAGATGTTGGCATACTGTGGGGCCATGCGGGTGCCCATGGCTGTGCCGCTGATCTGGAGGAACAGGTCATCACCAAATTTGAAGTGGTTGTGGGTAAGGACAAAGTGGCAGAGTTTGGTAGCAAAGTCCGCTGTAGTTTTATCTGAAATGGTGTTCCTTATGGCTTGTAAACCATCATTGTGTGGGATGTTGGTATATAGAGATTCCACATCCATAGTGGCTAGTATAGTATTGTTAGGAAGATTGTTCAAATATTGTATTTTCCTCAGAAAATCTGTGGTGTCACGTACGTAGCTGGGAGCACTGATAGCATATGGTTTCAGAACAGAGTCCATATAGCCGGAAACACCCACTGTAATGGTGCCAATACCTGAGATGATGGGGCGTCCTGGCCTCTCCTGGACAATGACCGCTCCCTTTCTCAAGCTCTGGGAGGAAGACCTTTCATTGCCTACAGACAGCCACCCAATCTTAAACAACTCCTCACCCACATTAATACAACCACCAGACTTAACATGGACACTGGTACCAGAGCCTGCAATAAACCCAGATGCCAACTTTGCTGCCACATACACCCAGACAACACCATTACTGGCCCCAACAACATCCAACATACCATCTCAGGACTATTTAATTGCTCATCCTCTAACATTGTGTATGCCATCAAATGCCAACAGTGCCCTTCAGCTCTCTATATTGGACAAACAGGCCAAACCCTACGCCAAAGGATAAATGGACATAAATCTGACATCAGGAACCAGAAGACAGAAAAACCAGTAGGAGAACACTTCAATCTCCCAGGACATTCTATACAAGATCTCAAAGTAGCTGTCTTACTACAAAAGAATTTCAGAAATAGACTGGAAAGAGAAGTTGCTGAATTGCAACTTATCACCAAGCTCAAAACCATGGAGGGACCTGGTTTGAACAGAGATATCGGGTTCTTATCACATTATACATGATAAGCGATCTTCAGCCATCTCAACCCTTGCTTTTTCATGCAAAACCATTTGCAGTCGTTTGCGGTCATCAACAGCTATCAGTCAGTCAATCACCCATTTCCACCACCCTTCTGAGTGATCCCCCCTCCCCATCCCCATCCCCACCCCTCCCCACCCCTTCTCTACATAAGTGCCTGGAAACTTCCATTTCACTGTATCTGAAGAAGTGTGCATGCACACGAAAGCTCATACCAAAATAAAAACTTAGTTGGTCTTTAAGGTGCTACTGAAGGAATTTTTTTAATATACAACCTTGTCGTACTCCTTTCCCAATTTTGAACCAATCAGTTGTTCCATATCCAGTTCTAACTGTAGCTTCTTGTCCCACATAGAGATTTCTCAGGAGACAGATGAGGTGATCAGGCACTCCCATTTCTTTAAGAACCTGCCATAGTTTGCTGTGGTCGACACAGTCAAAGGCTTTTGCATAGTCAATGAAGCAGAAGTAGACGTTTTTCTGGAACTCTCTAGCTTTCTCCATAATCCAGCGCATGTTTGCTATTTGGTCTCTTGTTCCTCTGCCCCTTCGAAATTCAGCTTGCACTTCTGGGAGTTCTCGGTCCACATACTGCCTAAGCCTGCCTTGTAGAATTTTAAGCATAACCTTGCTAGCGTGTGAAATGAGCGCAATTGTGCGGTAGTTGGAGTATTCTTTGGCACTGCCCTTCTTTGGAATTGGGATGTAGACTGATCTTCTCCAATCCTCTGGCCATTGCTGAGTTTTCCAAACTTGCTGGCATATTGGGTGTAGCACCTTAACAGCATCATCTTTTAAAATTTTAAATAGTTCAGCTGGAATATCATCACTTCCACTGGCCTTGTTATTAGCAATGCTTTCTAAGGCCCATTTGACTTCACTCTCCAAGATGTCTGGCTCAAGGTCAGCAACCACACTACCTGAGGTGTACGAGACCTCCATATCTTTCTGGTATGATTCCTCTGTGTATTCTTGCCACCTCTTCTTGATGTCTTCTGCTTCTGTTAGGTCCTTACCACTTTTGTCCTTTATTATGGTAATCTTTGTACGAAATGTTCCTTTCATATCTCCAATTTTCTTGAACAGATCTCTGGTTTTCCCCATTCTATTGTTTTCCTCTATTTCTTTGCATTGCTCATTTAAGAAGACCCTCTTGTCTCTCCTTGCTATTTTTTGGAAATCTGCATTCAGTTTCCTGTATCTTTCCCTATCTCCCTTGCATTTTGCTTGCCTCCTCTCCTCCGCTATTTGTAAGGCCTCGTTGGACAGCCATTTTGCTTTCTTGCATTTCCTTTTCCTTGGGATGGTTTTCGTTGCTGCCTCCTGTATAATGTTACGAGCCTCCATCCATAGTTCTTCAGGCATTCTGTCCACCAAATCTAAATCCTTAAACCTGTTCCTCACTTCCACTGTGTATTCATAAGGGATTTGATTTAGATTGTATCTTACTGGCCCAGTGGTTTTTCCTACTTTCTTCAGTTTAAGCTGGAATTTTGCTATAAGAAGCTGATGATCTGAGTTACAGTCAGCTCCAGGTCTTGTTTTTGCTGACTGTATAGAGCTTCTCCATCTTTGGCTGCAGAGAATATAATCAATCTGATTTCGATGCTGCCCATTTGGTGATATCCATGTGTAGAGTCGTCTCTTGTGTTGTTGGAAAAGAGTGTTTGTGATGACCAGCTTGTTCTCTTGACAGAACTCTATTAGCCTTTGCCCTGCTTCATTTTGAACTCCAAGGCCAAATTTGCCAGTTGTTCCTTTTATCTCTTGATTCCCTACTTTAGCATTCCAATCCCCTGTAATGAGAAGAACATCCTTCTTTGGTGTCATTTCTAGAAGGTGTTGTAAGTCTTCATAGAACTGGTCAATTTCACTTTCTTCAGCACCGGTAGTTGGTGCATAAACTTGGATTACTGTGATGTTAAAAGGTCTGCCTTGGATTCGTATCAAGATCATTCTGTCATTTTTGAGATTGCATCCCATTATAGCTTTTGCCACTCTTTTGTTGACTATGAGGGCCACTCCATTTCTTCTACGGGATTCTTGCCCACAGTAGTAGATATGATAGTCACCCGAACTGAATTCACCCATTCCCTTCCATTTTAGTTCACTGATGCCCAGGATGTCAATATTTATTCTTGCCACCTCATTTTTCACCACATCCAGCTTACCAGGGTTCATGGTTCTTACATTCCAGGTTCCTATGCAATATTTTTCTTTACAGCATCAGACTTTCCTTTCGCTTCCAGGCATATCCGCAACTGAGCGACCTTTTGGCTTTGGCCCAACCGCTTCATCAGCTCTGAATCTACTTGTACTTGTCCTCCGCTCTTCCTCAGTAGCATGTTGGACGCCTTCCGACCTGAGGGGCTCATCTTCCAGCGTCATAACTTTTATATGCCTGTTGTCTTTGTCCATAGAGTTTTCTTGGCAGGGATACTGGAGTGGCTTGCCAATTCCTTCTCCAGGTGGATCACGTTTGGTCAAAACATAACTTCTCTAAGTTATTTAAGCCCCTTCGGCACGGCAAGGCAGTGATCCATGAAGGGGTACACAGATCTTAAAGATACGCACCCAGTGCCTTAACAGTCAAGTTCTGACAATATGAGGCAGGTGAAAACCCACAAACGGGGCAGTAAGTCTGCGGGGGAAATTCCTCCCGGCCCCCAAATACAGTTACAGAGTATTCCCAAGTGAGGTCTTATCACATTCTAGCCTGCTCAACTTCCAGTCGGACGACTACACAGTAAGGTGGTAGGGCGGATAATTCCAGACTCAATGCCTCCTGCCCTCCTCTAATTGGCCCATGTTTGTTTGTTTGTATCCCACCCATCTGACTGGGTCACCCCAGCAACTCTGGGCAACTTCAAACGTAGCACAGCAAAACATCAAACCTTTAAAACCTCCCATTACAAGGCTGCCTTCATTACAAGGCTGCATTCTATTTTCTAATATCTCATGGATGTAGGAATTATGCCTCACCTGGTGAAAGCTTCTGTGCCACACCATTCTGTTGTCCTCAAGGGTGAAATGCTGGCCTGTGGCAGCCTCCCCACCTACCCTTCCAACCTTGACTCTCATGAAGGAGTTATTTGGAAAAGTGACCACGTTGGTAATATCAAAGCCAGCATCTACTTCTCCATTCTCACTAAAAGATACAGTTTCTCCAGCAGAGTTGTTAAAGGAGACAGTCCTAAGAAAGGGATGGAGCTGCATTGAAAGAAAAATGGTCACTATGAAGTAATGAAAATCTCTCTCCTTACTAGCTCTCAGGATCAGTGGCAGGGAGCAGAGGGGCTGCGGCCCCGGGTGCAGAATCTTGGTGTGTGGGTGTGTGTGAACCAGGCCCCCAGGCCCCCAGAAAGATTCCTGCACCCTGCCTGGCTCTGGTGGGAGGGGGGCCTTGGTGAGAGTGCAAGGTGAAAAGCACCCTCAATGCCCTGCCCCTGCCCAGCGTGTGGACGCCCACCCAGGGGGGGGGGTAGGCAAGCACACTCCACCCACAATTGGCATCCATGCACCTGCCCTGGGCACCAACAAGCAACACTGCGCCCCTGTTCAGGATGCCTCCAGGCTGTCAATACATGCTACGCGAACATAATCCGTTCCTGAGAAATGGTTCAGAAGGGATTTGCCTAGTGAGCCGGTGACTTCCATTATTTCCCATGGGGGAAATCCCAATGAATTCCTGATCAAGAAGAAATGGGGGGGGGGGAGACAACCCATGGCTTTCAAATCCAACTGTTTGCATCTTAACTCAACAAGAGAATTGTAGGGTAACCAGCCTCATGTAACCAGCATGCTTACCCGAAGGGTTCCTAAAGAACCATCCCTTCAGGGAACTGACAGGGCGAAACAGAATATATAAGTGCACATGATCACAGTGTGACCTTATGACCTTCGACAACTTCACACTTGTCCTTTTCATTATCCCAGAGATTTTAAATGTTCTATACTGTGATGCCAATAAAGCTATTTGTTATTTGATTTTATGTTTAACCAACATGCTTGAGTCTAATTAATGCATTAAGCCTGTCCGGACAGGCTTGGCGGATGTCACTTCTGCTCACCTAGTGAGGAAAGCGGCACCAGAGTCTTTGGTTCTGCTCAGAATTCACTGTGTGTGGAGCTCTGAGCTGCTCCCTTCAGCCACAAAGATTTATCCAGTTTAGGAACTTTTGCCATGTGGTAACCAAACTATGTCATACCGCCTGTTCAACTTTTTTCTGACTGTACAGAAAATACACAAATCTAACCTTACAAGAAGATTGCAAGTAAACCAATTGATAACTTACTGAACCTGTGTATTAGGAAAGTGGGATATCTTGGGGTTCACTGGAAAGGGAAGGTTGGGAGCTGGGGGCACTGTCATACAGTGGCTCCGCTCCAGGGCCATCTCAAGCAGGTCGGGCGCCCTGGCGCTGAGGCGCGGAGATCGCTCCGGTGCCCCTGCCCTCGCAGCATGGCTTTCGCGCAGCTTTGCCGTGCAGCGCCCCCCCTGCCAGCCCCGCGCCACCGGGACTACACCTAGAGCCAGGCCTGCTCCGCTCCTTCCTCCTGGGCCATGTTCAGAAAGTGGTGGTGGGGGGGTGAGTGTTCAGACCCCTGGGCTCTCACTTGTGGGGTGCCTCAGGGTTCTGTCCTCTCCCCCATGCTTTATAACATCTACATGCAGCCGCTGGGAGAGATCATCAGGGGGTTTGGGCTGGGTGTTCATCAGTATGCGGATGACACCCAGCTCTACCTCTCTTTCAAATCAGAACCAGTGAAGGCGGTGAAGGTCCTGTGAGTGCCTGGAGACGGTTGGAGGATGGATGGTGGCTAACAGATTGAGGTTGAATCCTGACAAGACAGAAGTACTGCTTGTGGGGGACAGGAGACGGGCAGGTGTGGAGGACTCCCTGGTCCTGAATGGGGCAACTGTGCCCCTGAAGGACCAGTTGCGCAGCCTGGGAGTCATTTTGGACTCACAGCTGTCCATGGAGGCGCAGGTTAATTCTGTGTCCAGGGCAGCTGTCTATCAGCTCCATCTGGTACGCAGGCTGAGACCCTACCTGCCCGCCTATATACAGCCTATATTAAATAATACAGCCTATATTTAAATGCTTTTATTTGCTGCATGTTTTGCCACTGTTAAATGCCTGCTAGGGTAATTTGCCCAAATGCCTTGCAACAAGAAGAGAGAGAGAGAGAGAGAGAGAGAGAGAGAGAGAGAGAGAGAGAGAGAGAGCTAAAGTCCTCTTGTTTGTTGTTTACTGGTCAGGGACAACCATTGTGAGTGCTGCACTTGCTGTTCCCCAACTCCCCCTTTCTCCTCTTTGCAGACCTGTGCAAAACTTCTCTGGGGCCCAGGGCAGTTGGGAGGCACAGGGCATTCTTGGCATGATAGCTTGAGTCCAGCAGGTCCCTGATGGGGCCACACAACCACCTTGGATGTCTTATTCCAAGGGCAAGTTGCCCTCTTTCAGTGGATGATCATATCATCCTCTTGTGTGCAGAGAAGCTGCTTGTGAAGGAACATCACCATGCAGGATCAAATCCTGCTTCATGAGCACCTTCTCTGCACACAAGGGGAGAATCTGATCCTATACTGAGTGCTCAGAAATTTTCCGGGTACTATTCTACATATCACTGCCCAGGTCAAATAAAACGTATCTCATGAAAGGAATTACCTGCCAAGACTGCAGCTTCTGAAGCTCCTGCATCCCTCCTTCCATCCCTCCCCTATATTTGGTCCTGGACAAAAACATGGCATGTAGAGCATGGGCTATGGCATAGGCAGCATTATAGAGACTGTAGCTGTGGCCACCTATGCTCATCTCAAAACCAGAAGAAGGGAGATCTTCCAGCTTTTCATCTCCGGTGCAGGTTCCACTGGCCTGCTCCTCTGTACTGGACTTTGGAAATAAACAGAGAAATACTTGTGCCCATAACTCCTTGAGAAAGCCATTTCCATTTGCCTCAAAAGGATTTTGGACCTGAAGAAAGGCTTTGAATCCTTGTACCACATTTGAGTGAACCGCAAAGGAGAGAGAACCCTGGAAGACTTGCATATCCCAGCTCATTTGATAGGTTAATGCTGTGAAATCCAGCTGTGCTGTCAGAATCCACACCTTGCCCTCATGTGTCATGGTCACATTTTCCAATTCACCAAGTGCTACTATTTCTCTCAAGTCAATCATAGACTTAGTTTCCCCATAGAAAACAACAACCTTTGCTTTACTTTTCATAATAACTTGATAGATTTGGATGAAGTCAGACTGCACATCATAAAACTCTGCCAAATATGTGGTTTTCGGGGTTTTCTCAGAGAAGGCCAAACAAATGCCTTTTTGGGAGAGCAGAGGTTTCAGGTCCTGGATAAATCTCTCTCCACTCTCATTATCTCCAGCAAGCAACCCAACCCATGTCCAACCAAAGTGAAGAAGCAACTCAACAATCCCAGTGTGCTGATGGGCTTCATTGGGCACCATCCGGTAGAAGGAAGTGGATTGGCTCTGACCAACATCCTCTGGGGCAAAGGAGCCATAAGTGAGCTAGAAGGAAATAACGGGGCAGAATTCATAAATGTGTATTCATTGCCTGCTCATCCAGAAGGCAACATCAGACAGTTTCCTCAGAGAGGCAGGCTCCAGAAAACTGGGAGAAGTGGCACATTTAGCCTCTGTGGATAATGAATACAAGCTGGCATCATGATTTTCTTGTGAGGTGCTTAGACAATGTTGCATCAAGCAAATGTTATCCCATATTTCCTGTTCATTTTCCCATCATTTGGGGTGGGGTGGGGAGTAGTTTTGCTCACAAATTCTGAATCACATTTAATTGCAGAACCTGAATTTGCTGATATGCAATTGAAACAGTGACAGTCTGGAAAGCATCCCGAGATCTACAAAAATCTTGCTTGTAGCTCAGGCTCTCAGTGCATGGTGCTTTGCTCTCCCCGCGTACTATGGCTGCTGCCTCCTCCTCCTGCTGCTGCTGCTGCTGGGAATGAAAGCATCTCACAGCTAAATACCTCAGATGGAAGCAGGACAATCTCCCCTGTTTCAGGAAATTGACTGCCAGCTGGTTCATTCTCCAGCCAGAAAAGTGGAGGAAAATACAGAACACAGCATGGTATCTACAACTGCGTCAGAACATTGATCGATCTACCTCAGCATTGTTAAAACTGAGTGGAAAGACACATTCAATGACCTACCTAGAGATGTCAGGGCGTGAGCCCAGGATCTTCTCCATTCATTGCAGGTGCTCTATAGTCCTTTCAGTGGTGTGATGATTTGCCATTGAGTAAGAATGAATAGGAGAATGCTATTTTCTGGCACTTGACAGCCACCCATTCATTCAAAAGAAATTCACCACAAGATTATTGGTGGTTCCCTTTAAATATTTTCTGTATATGCACCCCAATTCACAGTGGGTTGCAGAGAGGACCCACAAGTCTATACAGTACCCCCTGCAGGTGAATTAAATGTTTTAAGCCTGTATTGGGAGGAGCAGCAGAAAGCTTCAGCTGGTACAGAAGACAGCTGCCAGGATTTTGTCAGATTGCTTCCAATCTCAATTCAAAGTCCTAGTATTGGCCTCTAAAAGCCCTGAATTTTCAAGAACTTGTTTATATAAAGGGCCACCTTCTCCCTGAGTGAGGCCAAGCCCAGTCAAAGACGTTCTGCTGCCTGAGATAGAAACCGACTCAAGTACATAATCCACTGCTCTTGAGACATCAGACGAGTTAGAGGGGTTAGGGGAGGCATAGAACATACAGGAATACTCATTCCTGCAGCAGAGGAAAATTGCCAGTGTGCTCAATAAGGGGGGAGAGGAAAGCCCACCTAGAGCAGAGATATTTAAATGTTGCTGATGGCTCATTATTACCTGACAATTTTATGCTACACATTTTAATAAATTGTGAAAAGCATACCAGACACTTTTTGTGAAAGGCAGGGCCACCCGCCTTTGTCAGTCACAACTATTTTTCTACAGTACAAAACCTTTCTGCATAGAAAAGATCATGTTGAATAAGTATGAAGTCTCCGGCAGTACCTTACCTGAGGGATCTTGTAGATGCCCAAGATGTTTGCCATTTGGAGGGAGGTATCAAAGTCCAGTCCCCCAATAACTGCCATCAGGTGTTTCTGGATGTTGCACTTGTAGTTGGGCATAAGTGTGGAGGGAAGGTTCAGAGCAGCCCGGTAGGTCATCCTTTCATTGAAGTAATTATCATAGATGTGGAATCCCAATGTGATATTAGGCAAGATTTTGGGGTTCTCATTGATCTCCTTGACAGCAAAGGCCAAGGCTAGAATATGCTGGTAGTTCTTTGGCACAACACTGCAACGAGATTTTTATGCTGTCTACTTGGGAGATATGCTATGCAATTTTCTTTTTAAAAAATCAGGTCAGGACCTCATGACAATTCTTCAACATTTCCATGCAAATTGTGCTCTAACATAGACATATCTACAAAACAATTTCCCTAAAGGAGTGCATTGTATTCCACTTGTATACTTCTATACCACTTTCACTAATATATGCATTTTTTTGGACACTTTATCCCAGTGTATGTATTTTTGGATACATTCCTTGACTGGAGAACTGCACTGCAAAATTTGGAGAAGTGTGAATGGCAAATGATAGCTGTGTTTCGACATCTCTTTAGGCAGATTTTAGTAGGTGCATGTTTAAATATGAACTGATTTGAATTCCCTCCCTTTCTCCAATAAGGGAATACTGATGAAGAGGAGTTTGGATTTGATACCCCGCTTTATCACTACCCAAAGGAGTCTCAAAGCGGCTAACATTCTCCATTCCCTTCCTCCCCCACAACAAACACTCTGTGAGGTGAGTGGGGCTGAGAGACTTCAGAGAAGTGTGACTAGCCCAAGGTCACTCAGCAGCTGCATGTGGAGGAGCGGAGACGCGAACCCGGTTCCCCAGATTACAAGCCTACCGCTTTTAAGCACTACACCACACTGGCTTACTTGCTTTGGGGTCCTACATGCACTTGATGACACTTTCTAAAGATTCCAGAGATGCTGTTGCTGGCGCCAGTCTCTGAAGGCTTTTACCTCAGACCAGATTCCCTATTCCACCACTTCTTCCCAATTCACTCACAAATTGTAACTAGCAGCTGAACTAATCTGTCTCTGACCTCAAAGTTCATCCAATTGTATTTCTGGCTGCTTGGACAGTTGAGCTCATTAAAGAAACCTGCTTTTATGACATTCTTCTGGTAAGAACCGGACAGCCTAAAATAGACACCAGCTCACTTGTTCTAATCTTCACCACAAGATATTACTAACACACTGGGGATCATTGGCTTAATACTGATACCTTCTTTGTCCATTTTCACCTCAGCTTTCTCTGGTCTTTCCCTCACACCCCACTCATTACTTCTACCAATTGACAGTTACCGTATATGCTGGCGTATAAGGCGACTGGGCGTATAAGACGACCCCTTACTTTTCAAGTTAAAATATAGAATTTGGGATGTACTCCAGCCCTTTTTTGGCGGGGAGGGGAGGCTGTCTTCTCCAGCACTCAAGTCTGCAGCCGGGGAAATGGTGGTTTGTTTGTTTGCTTGCTTGCTTAGTTATTGAGAGGGGGAAAGAAGCCAGAGAGCGGAGAGAGAGACAACGAGGCTGGCTCAGTGAGCAAAAGGGGAATAGAAGCCAGGGAGAGGGAGAGAAACCATAGAGAGGATAGCGATAGAGGGGCAGAGACATCGGAGGCTCACACAGCCAGCGAAAGACGCTGAGCAGCAGTGAAAGAGAGAGCGGAGAGAGAGAGAGACGGAGAGATCCCTTTGCTTTGCGCTGACAAAAAAAGAAGAGGCAGCAGCTTGACACCAATGAAATACACAAAACTGTATCTCTGCGCTGATCCAGGTCACAAAGCCATGAGGGAGCCATTCTCCCTGGCGGGGAGCAGCCCCCTCCCGAGCGCGCTTCTTTGCGTTCATATGCTCACTGCATACAGTGGGGATGCGACCGTTTTTGAGCTCCCCCCACCGTATGTGGTGACTGCAGATTCTTGGACCCGGTGTATAAGACGGGCCCCCAACTTTTGAAAAAAATTTCCTGGGTTCAAAAGCCGTCTAATACGCCAGTATATACGGTAACTGTCACTCTTCACTGATCAGAACCTTCAGCCGATTACAGTCTGTTGTTGCTCAGGCTATTGAGAATGAATGTACCTGGACTTCCGGTCTGCCGCCATCAGCCGCCGGCGGGGTTCGTTTCGGTCTCCGAGACACCCGCCGCTGCCGGGGAGGGGGAGAGTCGCGCGGGCGCCGCGACCTCCCGGAGAATCCCCAGATTGTGCGTTCTGGGGGCTGATACCCAGCAGCGCTCCAAAAAAAGCCATGGAAACCGCCCGGAGAGCCCCCGTTGGAGCCTCCGAGAGCAGGCTGTACATGGCGGAGCCTTGGGTCCATTGCTACCCCGGTAGCGGGAAGCTCCGAGCCGGAGACAGAGGAGCGGCAGATACCTTCAAATCAAGATCTGGACTGTGAGTAAGATAATTCAATTTGATTTTAAAAGAAGAATTTGGACTTGGGAGGGGAATAAAAAACGGAGGTCGTTCCCCCCCCCTACCCGGAAGGCTGTGCCACAACTAACTTGCCTGCAGCCGATTGAAGAGAAGGGGCGCGGATCCCCCTGAAAATTGAACTTGTATCCCCCCTTAGAAGGCAGAACTAAGGGGGGGAATATATATTTTTAGACTGCGTTGGCAAATTTGATATCGTGATCAAGAACCCCCCCCCCCCGGAAACCGGGGGCAGGAGCCTAAAGCCGCGACCAGTTGACAACATAAGGATTTATAAAGAGTAATTGCTGCGACTCTGTGATCTTTTTTTGGATTTTACTTTGGACTATATTTAAGTTGATTGCTGTGACAAAGTGGAGAATTGGAAGATTTGAATTAAGAATTTGAATTATAAACGACAAATATGGTTGGAAATAAACAAAGGAACTAGTTTGGACATTATAGCACCATCTCTGGCGGATCAGGTTATAATTCCCACGGGAACATAGAAGGACAAAGAAGGCTGCCAGCCAAAATAACCCGCTTACAAATGGAGGAGGTCGAGCTGCAACATATTTTAGACTTTATTAGAGAAATGACAGAGGAAGTACGTTATGGCAAAGTAAACGTTCAGACTTTAAAAGAAGACCAACAACAGATATCCCCAACGGAAATTTTAGAATTGGAAGAGGAAGAAGAAATCATTGAACAACGGATTGAAAATAAGGAGCAATGGATTGAGAAATCAATGCAACCTGTGAGAGAGGAAGCATTGACCACCTACATGACTTTGGATGCTAAGGACCAAGATGGACTCTGGGACCTGGTCTGCCCAGTGAGAGAGGGCGACCAGATCCCAGAAAGAAACAAAGAAATTGAGGAGGGAGGAAAGAGTCTGGCCATTGCCCCCCCAGTGAGAGTGAGGGGACGCAGACCAGACAGAAGATTGGAAACAGGGGACACTGGAAATAAAGATGAGGGTGGGAGGCTGGTGGAAGAATTAAAACAACGGAAGGGGAAGAAGGAGGAATGGGGTGGTTTAGAATGGCTAAGAGTGGGTGTGGGGTAAAGAAGGAATATAAAGTAGATGAATGGATGGATCAAAAGGTTTGAAATTGGACAGTAGGAAGACGCTGGCCGGGGAAAAGGGGAAACTGCTACCTGGGGAGGGAGGGGTGGGATTTGAGGTTTAGCTATAAGATTGGATAGAATCTGAATCAGGAAAAGGTATATCTTTTTAGGGGGAAAATATAGGCTAAAGGAAACTATTAGAAATAGTTAAAAGCAATGTAGTTTAAAATTTAATAGAAATTGTTGTGTGGGGTAAAAAAAGAAGTTGTGAAATTTGATATGGAATAGACCCGGGAGGGGAGGGACGGGGAAGTCGGGGACAAGATATTGTTAGAGATATTATTTTTCTTTTTTCTCTTTTTTCCTTTTTGTGCCTTTTCTTTTGTTTTTCTTAATTTTTCTTTTCTACTTTTTAAGCTTTTGTATTTTTGTGTGGTATTTTTTTTATTGTAAAAACTTCAATAAATATAATTATAAAAAAAAGAGAATGAATGTACCTGATCCAGGCCCTTTCTATAAATATGAAACACCAATTGTCTCTCTTCCCCCTTCCTCTCTTCCTCTGTCACCAAGTAGCAATCACCGAACAGGCCTGCACCATAGTAACAGCACAACTTTGACAGCCACACACTGACATCAATAGAGACCTTTAAAATCTTTTGAAAGTGCATAGCATAGACCATACATCCCCAAACTGTGGCACTCCAGATGTTTTGGCCTACAACTCCCATGATCCCTAGCTAACAGGACCAGTGGTCGGGGAAGATGGGAATTGTAGTCCAAAACATCTGGAGGGCCAAAGTTTGGGGGTGCCTGGCAAAAACATATACACAACATTTATAGACAGTTACTGATTTGATCCAACAGAAGAGCTGTATTGAAATGCTGAGAAGCAGGGAGCCTAACTTAATCGAGTAGTTCTCATCATTTTCAGACCTGTGACACATTTTCCACTAGAAGTATCCTATAAATCTTGCCTGACGTGGATGAGAACATCTGGGGCTCTTAGAAATCGACCTCAAAGGAGAGGCAAGTTTTTAAGAGCCCTCATCCCAAACTTTCTGAGGTGAAGTTCAATATTCAGAACTAGATTACCAATTTCCACACACCCACACCCAAACTCTGCCTGGAAGTAAATCCCACTAAAATCTATGTAGCTTGCTTCTGAGTAAGCAAGGTTAAAGCTGGGGAATGTTTCTGTTCCAACTGATTATCTGAGATATGCAATATTTACATGTTGTTAAGAAGTTGATGGGTAGTTAGCCTTTTCTTGAAATCTTCTGTGTCAAAAGCAGTAAAGAGATGAGAAGCAAGTCCGCCAACAATAAGATCACCAGGTTGGTAGTATTCATGTGGAATTCTGGAAAGATCATCAATGGTGCAACTCGTGGTATGTTTGCACACCAAATGTGGCAGATGAAAGAGAATTGGCACAAGGAAAAACAACAACATACTGGGGTGTATATATTTTTTCTAATCAGACACCCTCATTTCCATCTAGAACATGACCCTTAGGCATCAGTACAATATTCTGCCTTGACAGAAACAGTACTTGCCTACCAATTCACAGATTAAAATTCTGTTTTACAACTTGACAATGTGAGAACCAAAAATCCTGCCTCTTCCTCCGCCCTCTCCCTCGCTTAGAATCACAAGTAGGGTTTTTTATATTCTCATGTTTAGACTTTGGCTGGTATTCTCTGAAAATCTATTGAGACATTATCCAAGGGAGAATTAGTCATGGTGAAAGGGATAATTACAGATGAGATAATAACTATCTCTCTTTGCATCAAGAAAATCAAACAGATGACAAAAAACATGTTTATGGTGTTTCATTTGAAGTGGTTTCTGTCCCTTTATGGGACATCAAAAGTGCATGCAGAATTAACTGCAATGAGGAAGAAAATAAGAGCGGGTCTGTCTGTTATCAATGCTGAAATGCTTCAATTGACCAGTGCAAATGATTAATCTAACGTCCTTAAATTTCCCACCTGACCATTAGTTTATTAGATTACTGACAATTATACCAAGACAAGACAAAAGGATGGTGAAGGGGACGGAGTTTTGTGTTGGTGGCAAGGAAAAATAGTTATAAAAAAGAGAATTCCCTGTATGACAAGATCCAGGTTTGGATGTGAGAACTCCAGCAGAGATTCTAAATCACAAATCATGTAGCAAAGTAAAGCATGGAAATATAGGCTGTTAGACCTTTAAAATATGACCTTGTATGTTTCAAAAAACCACTTTCCCCTTAGCATACAAAAAGACCACACATCTGGTAGGTTAAGAACTGGTTTACTTACAAACTCTTCAAAGGTCAAGTTCATGTGTTTTTCATACATCAGTCAAAAAACATAGTAGGAAAAATTGGCTTGGTTATGGTGGTGAAAGTTCCAAATAATTGGTATAGGAATGCAAGAGAGGCTTGTGAGTGCCATGGGGTCTGAGCTTGGAGCAACCACCTTAGACTTCACATGTTGCATTTCTCAGGTACACTGGAGGAAAACAACAGGCCTCAGTGCCTGGCCCCTCCGAAAGTGAGCTAAACCTGCCAAGACAGGTAATCCTGTCATGTGTTAATTAGACTTAACCACATTGGTTATATGAAGGCTGGTTATCCCATAGATTGAAGAGCAGGCTTAGATGTGGGAGGTGGTCTTGAAGACTTTCAGGTAAATGGTGGGGGCTCAATTTGTTTCAGTTGACTTGGGATCAGCTGAGCAATTTTTTTATTTTGTAGGAGGAAAGGGAAATTGCTTGGTTTATTCTGAGCCAATGCATATTGAGATTGGGAGCATTTTCTCCATTACTAGATGGACCACAGGCCTGGCTGTGTATCTTAAGAATTTTCATGAGGATATTTTTAAATAAAAAAAGAATTACAAATCATTGCCAAAATGTGGATAACTGAATTTAAGATAGGCAAAATGAGAGATTGGGAAAATAGAGATTAGCAGGTTCTTCCATGGCTATTGACTTCTAATGAAGACACTTTAATTTACCTCATAGATATACCTGCATGCCATCAATTCGTGCAGCTTACCACCTGAGTGTCTGGTGCATGTTTGCATCAAGGTCACAGTGACTGCACAGAAATCCACGTACTTAGCTGCATGGGTTCAAGGATGAACACATTCTTGTCTGTGGGAAATAGGCCCTAAGGCCTGATTGGCTTAAGCACAGTGGTCCAACGTGCGGCCACGCCAGCCTTCTTCCACCCCATCCCAAACCATAAGAAGAAAAAGATTTTTCCGTTGGAAGATTTTTGAAGACAATCTCTTATTTTCGGCATTTTTCCTGCCATTATTTTAATTCTCTTTGGGGTTTTTCTCTTTTTACAATGTGTTGAAAGGAGAGCAGTCTCTAACCAGTATTGAAAAACCAATGGCTCTAGCTATATGTCCTGCTCAAAGACCAAAACCAAAGCTCAATCCATAACAGTTACTTGTTTCAGCTGCAATAAAGGACATAAATAAAAATCTTTGAAGATTTCCAGAAAATACCAGGCAATACCAAACATAAAATACAACATGATATGATGTGGAGAAAGAGAATATATTATCCATATTCTGGTAAAATGGAAAACAGAGATGATAGGATAATTTACTACTTCCTTTTTATTAATTGCTCCTTGCTGTTCAGCTCAGGCCTCAATAAAATGATGTAGCATTTGGGGAAAAAGATGGAACCCAGTAAACCAGCACTGGAGGCCAAGATGGAGAAGATCTCCACAGCCACCATGTATTTCCCCTTGGTGCTCAGGTAGACCGGAACAAAGGAGATCCAAACACTACAAAACAAGAACATGCTGAAGGTGATGAATTTGGCCTCATTGAAGCTCTCAGGCAGTTTCCTGGCAAAAAATGCCACTACAAAGCTGACAATGGCTAAAAAACCCATGTAGCCCAGGACAGAGTAAAACAGGGGAACTGACCCTTCATTGCAGCCTGGAATGATTTCTCTCATCACAGAGTGCATGTCGGAATCAGGGAATGGGGGAGAGGTTCCCAACCACACAGTGCAAATGCCCGCTTGGATAAGGGAACAAGAAAACACAATGGCGCTTCCGAGTCTTTTCCCCACCCACTTCCTCATTCTGGATCCAGGTTTGGTGGCCACAAAGGCCAGAACCACTGTGATAGTTTTGGCCAGCACACAAGAAACAGTCACTGTGAAAACAAGGCCAAAAGCCATTTGTCGGAGCAGGCAGCTCACTCTTTCTGGAGGGCTGAGGAAGATCAGTGGGCAGAGAAAGCAGAGCAGGAGTGAAATGAGGAGAGTGTAGGTGAGGTCCCGGTTGTTTGCTCTGACAATGGGTGTGTCCTGATGTTTAATGAAGATGGCTAGGACCACCACTGTGAGGAGAGAGAGAGAAAGAGCAAACAATGCTAAGCTCATCCCCAGAGGCTCTTTAAAAGACAGGAAGCTGATGGTCTTTGGAATGCATTGTGATTGGTCCCTGTTTGGATAGTGATCTTCAGGGCATGCAACACAGTCATCCATGTCTGGAGAGAAAATAATACATTCAGATTTCAGATGTTCTGGTTACAGGTAGGTAGCCGTGTTGGTCTGGGTCGAAGTAAAATAAAAAAATTCCTTCAGTAGCAATCAATTGTGATTGGTCCCTGTTTGGATAGTGATCTTCAGGGCATGCAACACAGTCATCCATGTCTGGAGAGAAAATAATACATTCAGATTTCAGACCAACTAAGTTTTTATTTTGGTATGAGCTTTCGTGTGCATGCAGGTATCTGAAGAAGTGTGCATGCACACGAAAGCTCATACCAAAATAAAAACTTAGTTGGTCTTTAAGGTGCTACTGAAGGAATTTTTTTAGATTTCAGATGTGTCAAAGAGCTTCCAATGCTGCTGGTATGGAACTGCTAGGGTTAAAGGTGTTTCCAGGTGTTTCCAGACATACCAGATTGAAAGCGATGCATGAGAACTCCACCTCAGCACTGTTTCCTATGCTCTTTGGGGTGTCCCCATATGATACATTGTGCATTTAGTGGTTTAGAAGTAAATTCTCACCATATCATACCCTCCCACATGTCTCTGATGAAAATACAGATGTCCCATTCCATGGTGATAATTTCACTATTTATACCCCATACTGGGTTGCCCCAGCCACTCTGGGTAGCTTCCAACATATATAAAAATAATAATAAAACATTAAACATTTTTTTAAAAAACCATCCCTATACAGTGGTGCCTCGCTTAACGAACGCCCTGCTTAACCAAATTTCCGCTTAACGAAAGGATTTTTCGAGCGGAGGTTGCTTCGCTAGACGAATGCATTTTCGTCTAGCGAATCGCGGTTTCCCATAGGAATGCATTGAAATTCAATTAATGCGTTCCTATGGGCAAAAAACAATTCAAAAAAATTCAATGCATTCCTATGGGACTCGCTAGACAAATTTTTTCGTTATAAGAAAAGACCCGTGGGATGAATTAAATTCGTCTAGCGAGGCACCACTGTATAAGATTGCCTTCAGACTGCTCAGGGGTTGGATAACTTCATACCCTTCAACATTTCTCCAATGAAAATAGGGACATCCTAAAGAAAAATGGGACATTCTGGGATCGAATCATAAACAGGAATGTCCCTGGAAAATAGGGACACTTGGAGGGTCTTCCAAAAATAGCCATTATCTACCTATTTACTTAACTTTTCCAACAACTTCTAACATGACATATGTTTGAAAAGTACATATCTCGTGTCTCTTACCCTTCTGGGATGAAATCTTGCCTTGAGGACAAGGAGCACAATCATAGCAGCAGAATGGCTCCCCCTCCTTCTTTTCCTTGCTGGAACCAGGAGGGCAACTTGGGTTACACTCAGAAAGGGGTGGAACCTGCTCATATTAATAAGCACACAAGCATTTTATCACACGTAAATTTTTAATGATTTGGGTAACATTTTTCTTTGCCCAGCCAGTAGTAGAAAGACACTAAACTACTGAGGGCCAAACTATTTGTTTTGCTATTTGTAGTTTTTAAAAAGAATGCTGAAACTGACCGTCTGTGAAAAAGAATGCCTGAAGGCTCAAACTGGGAAGGGAAGTGGAGGTTCATTTTCACCAGCCCTTCCCCCATACATAAAAGGAATACTTGTTTCACCACCAACCTTCCCATACTGAACAGAAAGTATTAAAAAGGCTGGACATGCTTAGAAGCCTCCCTATAACTCTGTGTTGTTATCTTCATCCCCAAATATGATGAGACTTGAAAGGAGTTCCGCCAAATGCTCTTAGAAGCCCCCTTCACACTTCCTGCCATGCTTTTTATCTTAATTCATGTATCTCCAGACATATTTTGTACTTCAATGTATATTTTTCAAATCAATCTTGTCCATTTTCAGTTGAGAACTAGACCACAAAAATCAGAGAAATGTGAAACCTGAAGGATAATTAATGATCCTTCCATCTGTGTACCAATCTGAGAGATACAAAGTCAATCAGTTTTCGTTAAATTGTTGCTATATGAAATTGTCCTCCATCCCTAGCCCACAGTTCCTTTTTCCTTAGGATACAAGTGGCTAATTTAAGCACACTACACACACCAATAATTGAATTTGCCTTTGGTGTCTCAGTAAAATTATAAAGAATCTAATGCCAAAGCTATGGTAACTTAGATGGGTGTTGTTGTTTTTGGAGTGAAAGGAACTAAAACTGGTCCTCCCGGGACAAATGGTTTGAAACAGCCTTGGGGAAAAGACGTAATATTTGAAGGAAAAATTACTTCCTGCAAAACCTGAAAGGGTATTAAACTGCTGAAAGCCCAGTCATAATTAGCTGCAAACTGGTCCATTTAAGCTCTTCTCTAGAAACAATCAAGATGTGAGGTGGGTAGTAACATGGGATAAGTGATGCTAGGAAGAAGAAAATGAGGAGGTGGATGAAGAAAAGTTTTTATTTTTATTTTTTTAAATTTTAAAAACATCTTTATTACTTCTTTTAAGAAATAAAATCCATATAAATACAAAAAATAACAGAAACAGTACATAAGATAACAAAAACAAGAACTGAACGTAAAATACAAAACACACAAAATACAACAAAAAAAAGAGTTACAGTAAAAAGACGGTATAATAAAATAAAAAGAACTTCCAGATATATTCCTTCACTATTTATAGATATTCCTCGGATATGTTTGTATATATATATATATATATATATATATATATATATATATGTATTAGCATCTATCTTCCTTGATTTTAATTAACTGTCTAATAACTTGTTGGTGCTAATCTAGACAAATCGCCCATCTTGAACTCACTCCTTCTTTATGAAAATAATCTACCACATAATTCCATTCCGTTTTTATTTTCTGTTTGGGTGTTTTCCTGATTATTGCTGTGATTCTAGCTAAATTCATATACTCTACCAATTTTAGGTGCCAATCTTGAACTGATGGAACTTTGTCTCCTTTCCATTTTTTTGCTAGCACCATTCTGGCCGCTGCACATGCGTACAGGAGGATGTTTCTCCTATCCTTAGGGGTGTTCTCCGGTATTAAGCTTAGAAGGAAGATCTCCGGTTTCTTTTCAAATGTCCACTTTAACATTCTGTTCATTTTCTCATATACCTCATTCCAAAATATGCTCACTTTATTACAGCTCCACCAGCACTGGAGATAATCTCCTGTTCTTACATTGCACTTCCAGCATGTATCCGCCTCCTTTTTATATATTTTAGCTAATCTGGCCGGTGTCGGGTGCCACCTGAATACCATTTTCCACATGTTTTCTCTTATTCCCATGCAGGCCATAAAATTTAGGTCCTCCCCCCACAATTTGTCCCACTGAACGCTATAGATCGTTCTTCCAACATCTTGTGCCCATCTGATCATGACGTGCTTAACCACCTCGTCTTTCATATCCCATTCGAGTAAGAATTTATAGATTTTGGCCAAAGATTTCCTGGGATTGTCTAATAATAATTCTTGAAATTTTGATCTATTTTCTACGAAGCCAACCACTTTATGTTTACTAAAAATACTTTGAACCTGACAATAATGAAACCAGCTCAAACAAAATTGCTCTATTTGGTGATATGGTTTTAGTACATACTGGTCATTCACTTTATCTACCAATTCTTTATATGTTACCCACCTCCCGCCTTTAGGTTCCTTACTCATTGAAGACATCTGCAAAGGTGAGGCCCACCACGGGACTTTTGGTTCTAATAATTCCTTATATTCATTCCATGTATTATACAAAGATTTTTTGAAAATGTGATCGGAGAAGGTATTATAATCTCCTGTTTTTTCTTTTAACAGATACGAATGCCAACCCCCTGCATTCCTGAACCCTTCCAGCTTAAGCAAATCCTGATCTTCAAGCAAGAACCACTCCCTCATCCAGCATATACACGCCGCCGCATGATAAATCTTCAAGTTGGGAACCCCCCAGCCTCCCCTCTCTTTGGCATCTGTCAGCAACCTGAATTGAACCCTTGCTTTTTTCTTTTGCCAAATAAACCTACTAATATCCTTTTGCCATGTGTCAAATGTCTCTTTTTTAATTCTGATTGGTATCATTTGGAATAAAAACAATATTTTGGGTAATACCATCATTTTAATCATCGCTATTCTCCCTGAAAATGTCAAATTTAATCCTCCCCATTTGTCCAAATCCTCTCTAATCCCCTTCCATGTTTTAATATAATTGTCCTCAAATAAATTAACATTATTGGGTGTTATTATTATTCCTAGATATTTTATTTTATTCGTTATTTCCCACTCAATAATATTCTTCAATTTATTCAATTCATCTTTCCTCAACTTTTTTGTCATTATTTTGGTTTTTTTCCCATTTACTTTGAAGCCAGCTGATTCTCCATAATTTAACAATTTCTGTTCCAATTTATTCATTCCCTCAATTGGGTCTTCCATCATTATAATAATATCATCGGCAAATGCCCTTAATTTAAAGATCCTTCCCCCCACTGAGATGCCTTTAAGTTCTTCATCGTTCTTTATATCACAAATCAAAAATTCCAAAGCCGCAATGAACAATAGCGGTGATAGGGGGCATCCTTGGCGAGTTCCTTGGATATTCCGAATTCCTCTGATCATTTCCCATTAATGATTAGTCTGGCCGACTGTTGGTTATAGATTGCCTTAATTGCTTCCATAAATTTACCCCTTATTCCCAATTTACCTAGGGCGCCTTTCATAAATCCTCACTCTAAATTATCAAAAGCCTTTTCAGCGTCCAGAAAAATGAACGCAGTTTTTTTACTGGGGCTCCAATCTATATATTCAAATAGGTTCAGGAGAACTCTTATGTCATTATACATCTTCCTTTGGGGTAAAAAACCCTGTTGTTCCTGCCCTATGATTCTGTTTAATATTCCTTTAATTCTAGTAGCTAGAATATCCGCAAAGATTTTATAATCAACATTTAACAATGATATTGGCCTATAATTTCCTACCTCTTCCTTCCCCCCTTTGGGATTAAGGTTACAAATGCTTCCTGCCACGTCTTTGGGACTACCCCCTTTTCTAATATTCCATTCACTAATTTTTGGTACTTCAAGGATGAAGAAAAGTTTTTATCCCTCTCTCATAACACTAGAACTCAGTGACTTCCAGTGACGTCTATCGGAAGATTCAGGACAAGTAAAAGAAAGTGCTTCTTCATGCAGTATATTTAAAACTATGGAACTCACTCCAAAAGGAGGCGGTGAAGGCCACCAAGCTGGATGGCTTTAACAGAGAATTAGAAAAACTAATGGAGGATACAGCCCCGGCGCTTCCATTAAGGCAAACTAGGAGGGGGCGCTGACCAGGCCGCCCACCGCCACCCGCCGGTGCTGCCTCAGGCCGCTATCCGGAGGCGCGTGGGGAGCGCGGGCCTGGGGCCGCCTCCTCTGAACAGCTGAAAGGCGGGCGAGGCGGCCCCAGGCTTGCACTCCCAGCGAGAAGTTCCGGAGGTGCGCGGGGAGCGGCAGAGAAGCGGCAGCAGCAGAAGGACGAGCGGGGCCCGCCAGCCAGCATAATCAGCAGGGTCTTGCAGGCTGCAGTGGAGCAGAGAGCGGGAGGAGGCAGCCCCGGCCCCAGGCTCACACTCCCAGCGATCCCCGCACACCTCCGAAGCTTCGCACAAGGAGCGGCAGCCTGGGGCCGCCTCAACTGAACAGGTGAGAGGCGCAGCGAGGTGGCCGCTGGGGCGTGCGTGCATCATGACGCATGCGCCCGGGGGGCGCCAGAAAGTGTTTTGCTTAGGGCGCAAAAAGCCCTAGCACCGCGCCTGGGAGGATGTCTATCAGTGGAGTAGAAGCTATCAATGGGTCCTAGCCTTGAGGGAGGTTATGTCTCCTTTGTCATAGGCAGTATGCTGCTGAATACCAGTTGATGGAAACCACAGAAGAGGAGAGTGGTCTTCTGCTCAGGGTTTCCCACAAGCACCTCTCTGGCCATTCTGAGAACCATATTTTTATTTATTCAGTCATTCATTTATTTTCTGTACGACCCTCCATCCAAGGGCACTTTACAATATAAAATCCTTTTTTTTTTGTTTAAAAATACAAAAATGCACAACATACCAGTAATAACAAATGAAACAAACAAACAAAACAGGTTAAAAGGCCATAGATGGTTTAATCTACCCATGGCCTGGGAGGAATGTTTTTACTTGGTGCTTAAAGATATGTAAGGAGACGCCAGGTGAGCGTCCCTGGGAAGAGCTGATTCTCTCGCAATCTAAGAAACCTCTTTCCTCATTCTACAGTTGGTGACAAAGAACAGCTGTCCACAAACCTCCATGTCACCTGCTTCCTTCTCACCAAACAGCATTTGATCTCCAAGCCACAAACACCCTTTTTTTGTCAAGAGACTCAAGTGGTTCACAGGGACAGAAAGAGCCTAAGCCAACAGCCAAGTGCCATGTCCAGATACTGAACAAGACAGGCCATTGGCATTATCCTGGACTTGTTGGGTATGGTCCTGATCCAGCAAGTTCATCTTATGTTGAGCTTCCTGCATCACCGGGGATTGGACTACATAACTTCCAGGATGACTTCCATTATTCTATTATTCTCAAGCAGTGCAGAGGAAAATGTTTTGACTCCGGCTGGAAAGGCAGGTATGTGCTGGACTGATGGCCTGCAAGTACAATAACGTTCTATTTCCCTATCTCTCATAGATGTAGGAATTATGCCTCACCTGGTGAAAGCTTCTGTGCCACACTATTTGGTTGTCATCAAGGGTGAATTCCTGACCTGGGGCAGCCTCCACACCTACTCTTCCAACCTTGACTCTCATGAAGGAGTTATTTGGGAAAGTGACCAGATTGGTAATATCAAAGCCAGCTTCTACTATCCTGTTCTCACTGAAAGATACCATTTCTTCAGCAGAGTTGTTAAAGGAGACACTCCTAAGAAAGGGGTGGAGCTGCATTGAAAGGGAAATAGAAATCAAAAAGTAATGCTCATGTCTCTCCTTATTGGCACTCAGGATGCCTCCAGACTGTCAGCACATGCAGGTAGTACTATGCAAACACAGTCCATTCCTGAGAGTGTTCGCATAACAAGCTGACGATTTCCATTGTCTGAATCTAATGTTTCTATACCAGTAGTTTAGGAACTTTTACCATTTTGTGACTGCTACTGAATATAGAAAAGCACATGAATCTGATCTTTGATTGTTGTAACTTACTAAATGTGTGGTCCATCTTTGTGCTAGGGACATGGAGTGTTTGGGGGTTTAGTGGAAAGGACATGTTTACAGTTTTACAATCTAGATCTCCACACTTTTACTTTGCCATGTTAAATCTCTGCTGGGGTTCTCTCACCAAAGAGTACTTGCCAAAAAACTTGGCTTCCCAGGATTTCTAACAAAGATGACTTCAATTAACGATTTCAGAAAGTACGTACTAAGTACCGTAAATAAGAAAGTAAGTAAGTAAGTATATATGTAAGTAAGTAAATGTTTAAAAAAATACCCTTTTTTTGCTGGTCATGGACAGCCATTTTAGGGGCTGTGCCCAATCTTTCCCATCTCCTTTCCTCAGCCACAGCTGCATTTTTTTTCAGCTTTGTCTGCCTCTCTCTGCCAACTCTCACTTCTCCTCTCAGTGTAGGATCAAATCGGCCCCTTAACTTGTGTGCAGAGAAACTGCGTGTGAAGGAGCAGCACAGCTTCTCTGCACGCAAGTAAAGGGGTGGATATGATCCTGCACTGAGTGCTCGAAAATGTCCAGGGTTATATATCACTGCCCATGTCTAATAAATTGTACCGCGTGATAGGCCTTACCTGCCAAGGCTGCAGCTTCTGAAACTCTTGCATTCCTCCTTCCACCACTGCCTTGAATTTGGTCCTGGGCAAGAACATGGCATGTAGAGCATGTGCTACGGCATAGACAGCATTATAGACACTGTAGCTGTGGCTTGTTATGCTCATCTCAAAACCAGATGAAGGGAGATTTTCCAGCTTCTCCTCCCCAGTGCAGGTGTCACTGGTCTGCTCTTCTGTACTGGAGTTTGGAAATGAACAGATAAAGACTTGTGCCCAAAACTGCTTGAGAAAACCATTTCTATTTGCCTCAAATGGATTTTGCACCTGAAGAAAGGTTTTGAATCCTTGTACCACATTTGAATGAACTGCAAAGGAGAGGGAACCCTGGAAGATTTGCATATCCCAGCTCATTTGATAGGTTAATGCTGTGAAATCCAGCTGTGCTGTCAGAATCCACACCTTGCCCTCTTGTGTCTTGGTTCCATTGTCCATTGCACCTAGTGCTACCATTATTCGCAAGCTAAGCATGGACTCTGTTTCTCCATAGACAACAACGACCTTGGCTTTATTTTCCATAATAACTTGATAAATATGGATCCATTGGGAATACATGGCGTAATACTCTGCCAAATATGCTGTTTTCACGGTTCTCTCTGAGAAGGCCAAGCAAATGCCTTTCTGGGAAAGCAGAGTTTTCAGGGTGTGAATAAATCTCTCTCCACTGACATTACCTGCAGCAAGCAACCCAACCCACGTCCAACCAAAATGCAGAAGTAACTCAACAATCCCACTGTACTGATGGGCTTCATTAGGCACCATCCTATAGCTGGAAGTGGATTGGCTTTGACCAGCATCCTCTGGAGTAAAGGAGCCATAAGTGAGCTAAAAGAAAATAAAGGTGCATATTCAGTAAGAGTGGACAGACTGTATATGTCCTTTGAGGGCCTGCAAACACAGAAGGGCAGATGAGCCAGTTCCTATTTTACCTGAACAGTGGGACAATGTTTTAGCTTCTGTAACAAATGTGTCTGTAGATTATAAACTATTTCTTATACACCAAAAAATAATATTTAGAATATACTGGACTGCACTACATTTGTACAAAATGGAGTTACGTATCTACAATGCCATCGTGCTGGAGGAGTAATAAGGAATATGCTTCTTCAGAACACATGTTCCAGCACTTACAGATTTTTGGAAGAAAGTATTAGGATGAATACTAATACTGGGGGTGGGAGAGAGACATAAAATCGTCAGATGATCATGGGGAATGAATGTGAAATCCCCAAGGCAGTATCTTACCTGAGGAATCTTGTAGATGCTCAAGATGTTTGCCATTTGGAGCGAGGAATCAAAGTCGAGTCCCCCAATAACTGCTATTAGATGTTTCTGGATGTTGCACTTATAGTTGGGTATAAGTGTGGAGGGAAGGTTCAGAGCAGCCCGGTAGGTCATCCTTTCATTGAAGTAACTGTCATAGATGTGGAAGCCTAAGGTGATATTAGGTAAGATCTTGGGGTTCTCATTGATCTCCTTGACAGCAAATACCAAGGCCAGGATATGCTGGTAGTTCTTTGGCAAAATACTGCAATGAGAATTTTATGCTGTAACTTGGGATATATGCTATGCAATTTTCTTTCATAGAAATTTCAACCTCATGACAATTCTTCAACATTTTCATGCAAATTCTGCTCTAACATACACATATCTGCAAAGCAGTTTCCCCTTAAAGAATTCATTGCATTCCACTTGTATACATTAATATTTGCATTTTATTTTATTTTTTGACATTTTACCCCAGTATATGCATTTTGTATACATTGCTTGACTGGAACACGGCACTGCAACATTTGGTGAAATGTGAAAGCACAAAACATACACATACATATATCTACAGGTACTGATCAAAAAACCCTAGCTTAATGGAGTAGTTCTCATCACTTTCAGATCTGTGACACATTTACAACTAGGAGCATCATAAAAATCTAGCCTAGTTGGGATGAGAACACCTGGGACTCTTAAAAGCTCACTTCCCCTTTGAGGTAGAGTTCTAAGACCCCTCACACCAGGCACTCTGAGGTGAAGTTCATTATTCAAAACAGAGAAGGACTTTCCATCTCAAACTAAGCAAGTTTAAGCTGTGGGTCTGCTTATTAAACTCTTCTTGGAAGAAATTTGGTGGGATATGGGGAGAAGAGAGCACACCTACAGGCAGCCTCATTCAGATCTCCATTTCCCTCCTTCCAAGCCAACGCCTCAGCTATGCAAAAGTCCCCCCACCATTTCTGCCTAGAAGTAAATTCCGCTGAAATCAGTGGAACTTGCTTTTGAATAAGCCCAGTTAGAGCTGGGGGATGTTTTTGTATCATTTGTTTACTTAACACATGAAGTATTTACAAGATATCAAGAAGTTGATGGATAGGTAGCCTTTCCTTGAAGTCTTCTTCGCCAAAAGAAGTAAAGAGGTGAGAAGCAAGTCCGCCAAGAATAAGATGACCTGGTTGGTAGTATTCATGTGGAATTCTGGACAGATCATGGATGGCGCAACTAGTGGTATGTTTGCACACCATACGTGGCAGATGAAAGAGAAGAGGCACAATAAACAACAGCATACTGAGGCAAATACTATTTCTTATCAGAAATGCTCATTTCCATCTAGAACGTATATTCAATATTCTGCACTTCTCTAACAATTCACAGATTAAAATCCTATTTTGCAACTCGACCAAAAGAGAAGCAGAAATCCTTTCTCTGCCTATCACCTCTCCCTTGCTTAGACTAGCACAAAGGGGTTTTTATATGTCTCTTTAGACTTTGGCTGGTATTCTCTTGGAATCCATTGAGACATTATCCAAGGGAGATTTATTTATGACAAGACTGATAATTACAGGTGAGATAATAACTAGGTCTCTTTACATCAGGAAAATTGAACAACTGGCAAAAACATGTTGTCATAGACCTGAACAGAATAAAAACAAAAATGGTACAAGTAAAATTTTATAATATACACATTAAGGTGGGTTGTAATAAATAAAGGATATAAAATATCAGGAACATTTAAAATATTTAAAGCAAGCTACGATACACAACATGATATATTAAAATACAGAAGTTATGAATGAGTTGGTGGGCTGAGGAACAACATACAAAGAATAAAAATCACCAGCCAAATTCTCTGCTTAGATCTGATTCTAGCACTCAATCAGAAGTGGTAATGATCATGGAATTCAATATCCCAGAAAAACGGGATGGTACAATTTTGGTGGGACACTGGATTATCTGAACATTTGACCCAACATAGGCGAGTCATGGAGGGTATAGAGAAAAGGAATGATTTTGATGTTACCGTACGTGGTTTCTATTCATTTGCTATACAGCATATTTTTTGTAAATAATTTTTTTTGGTTTATTCACAATTAATTTCCACAATTAACTACAGAAAACAAAAAAAAATATCCCCCCATCCCCATTCATGAAAAGATTTCAAAACCTTATCTTTGAGGTTCTTTAGACCTCATGGCTTCCCTCCATTACCTCTTCTGGTTCCTTATAGTAACAAAATTCTTCTGCATTTCCATACACATACTTCTTCAATTCTTCTTCAGTCAGTCTGTTATCAATGCTGAAATGCTTCATCTGACCAGTGCAAATGATTAATCTAACGTGCTTACATTTCCGACCTGACCATTTGTTTATTAGTTTAGTCACAATTATACCAATACAAAACAAAAAGATGGTGAACGGGACGGAGTTTGGTAGATGGTTTGTGTTGGTGGCAAGGAAAAATAGTTATAAAAATTCCCTGTATGCCAAAACCCAGGTTTGGATGGGAGAACCCCAGCAGAGATTTTAAATCACGAATTATGTAGCAAAGTAAAGCATGGAAATATAGGCTGTTAGACCTTTAAAATATGACCTTGTATGTTTCAAAAACCACTTTTCCCTTAGCATACAAAAAGACCACACATCTGGTAGGTTAAGAACTGGTTTACTTACAAACTCTTCAAAGGTCAAGTTCATGTGTTTTTCCATACATCAGTCAAAAAAAAAGGCAGAAAAACTTGGCTTGGTTATGGTGATGAAGGTTCCAAATTATTGGTATAGGAATGCAAGAGAGGCTTGTGAGTGCCATGTGGTCTGAGCTTGGAGCAACCATCTTAGACATCACATGTTGTGTTTCTCAGGTACACTGGAGGAAAACAACAGGCCTCATTGCCTGGCCCCTCCGAAAGTGAGCTAAACCTGCCAAGGCAGGTAATCCTGTCATGTGTTAATTAGACTTAAGCACATTGGTTATATGAAGGCTGGTTATCCCATAGATTGAAGAGCAGGCTTAGATGGGGGAAGTGGTCTTGAAGACTTTCAGGTAAATGGTGGGGACTCAATTTGTTTCAGTTGACTTGGGATCAGCTGAGCAATTTTTTTATTTTGTAGGAGGAAGGGAAAATTGCTTGGTTTATTCTAAGCCAATGCATATTGAGATTGGGAGCATTTTCTCCATTACTAGATGAATCACAGGCCTGGCTAAGAATTTTCATGAGGATATTTTTAAATAAAAAAAGAATTACAATTCGTTGCCAAAATGTGGAGAACTGAATTTAAGATAGGCAAAATGAGAAACTGGTAAAATAGAAATTAGCAGGTTCTTCCATGGCTATTGATTTCTAATGGAGACACTTTAATTTACCTCTTAACGCACACATTTAAATGCACATAAATAATATATGTGCAACCAAAAGAGGTGTAATTTCCAAGGTTTTGCACTTGGAGCTGGGGAGGGGGCAGGGTGGAGGAGAAAGGGATTACACTCCCTTCACAGGATCGAATTATTTATTGTGAAGTTACAGACCTAAACAGAGTAAAAAGAAAACAGTCGGTGGGATAGGGTGAATAACATAACAAGAATAAAAATTATCAGCCAAATCCTTTACTTATATCAGATTCTAGCCCTCTTCTCAGTTGGAAGTGGCAATGGTCGTGGAATTCAATATAGAGGATTATTACGTTGTGTTACTGGCTACAGTATAGCTGGAACTAGCTAATATTTGAAAGTGGTGGTTCTGTGCCCACAAAGGAGGGGAGGTACAAAATTGTTTGGGGCATAACATCATATAAACATTTGACCCAACATACGTGAATCATTGAGGGTATAAAGAAATGGGATAATTTTGATGTTACATGGTATCCATTTGTTATTAATATTGCTAAATCTCATAGTCCTCGTAGACCACCTAGATCTCAAACACCAGTCTGGTGGGGCTACCTCCAATCTTGAGAATCACTTCAAAATACAGTATCTCTTTTTATCTTTACAGATAATGAGAACAGTCAGACAAAATAGATTTAATCAGGGAATAATTCCCAGGATTGAAAATAGGAATGGAGTACTCACAGCAGCAGAACATGTGTTTATATATTATACACATAGACACAGACTAAAGCTTTACTAGATCCGTCCCCCATTCATTTATGTTCATAGATATAACTGCATGCCATCAATTAGTGCAGCTTACCACCTGAGTGTCTGGTGCATGTTTGCATCAAGGACACAGTGACTGCACAGAAATCCACGTACTTAGCTGCATGGCTTCATGGATGAACACATTCTTGTCTGTGGGAAATAGGCCCTAAGGCCTGATTGGCTGAAGCACAGTGGTCCAACATGTGGCCCCGCCAGCCTTCTTCCACCCCTTCCCAAACCATAAGAAGAAAAAGATTTTTCTGTTGAAGATTTTTGAAGACAATCTCTTATTTTCGGCATTTTTCCTGCCATATTATAATTCTTTTGGGGTTTTTCTCTTTTTACAATGTGTTGAAAGGAGAGTAGTCTCTAACCAGTATTGAAAAACCAATGGTTCTAGCTATATGTCCTGCTCAAAGACCAAAACCAAAGCTCAATCCATAACAGTTACTTGTTTCAGCTGCAACAAAGGACATAAATAAAAATCTTTGAAGATTTCCAGAAAATGCCAGGCAATACCAAACATAAAATACAACATGATATGATATGGAGAAAGAGAATATATTATCCATATTCTGGTAAAATGGAAAACAGAGATGATAGGATAATTTACTACTTCCTTTTTATTAATTGCTCCTTGCTATTCAGATCTGGTCTTAACACAATGATGTAGCATTTTGGAGAAAAGATGGAACCCATTAAGCCAGCACTGGAGGCTAAGATGGAGAAGATCTCCACAGCCACCATGTATTTCCCCTTGGTGCTCAGGTAGACCGGAACAAAGGAGATCCAAACACTACAAAACAAGAACATGCTGAAGGTGATGAATTTGGCCTCATTGAAGCTCTCAGGCAATTTCCTGGCAAAAAAGGCCACAACAAAGCTGATAATGGCTAAAAAACCCATGTAGCCCAGGACAGAGTAAAACAGGGGAACTGACCCTTCATTGCAGCCTGGAATGATTTCCCTCATCACAGAGTGCATGTCGGAATCAGGGAATGGGGGAGAGGTTCCCAACCACACAGTGCAAATGCCCGCTTGGATAAGGGAACAAGAAAACACAATGGCACTTCCGAGTCTTTTCCCCACCCACTTCCTCATTCTGGATCCTGGTTTGGTGGCCACAAAGGCCAGAACCACTGTGATAGTTTTGGCCAGCACACAAGAAACAGTCACTGTGAAAACAAGGCCAAAAGCCATTTGTCGGAGCAGGCAGCTCACTCTTTCTGGAGGGCTGAGGAAGATCAGTGGGCAGAGAAAGCAGAGCAGGAGTGAAATGAGGAGAGTGTAGGTGAGGTCCCGGTTGTTTGCTCTGACAATGGGTGTGTCCTGATGTTTAATGAAGATGGCTAGGACCACCACTGTGAGGAGAGAGAGAGAAAGAGCAAACAATGCTAAGCTCATCCCCAGAGGCTCTTTAAAAGACAGGAAGCTGATGGTCTTTGGAATGCATTGTGATTGGTCCCTGTTTGGATAGTGATCTTCAGGGCATGCAACACAGTCATCCATGTCTGGAGAGAAAATAATACATTCAGATTTCAGATGTGTCGAAGAGCTTCCAATGCTGCTGGTATGGAACTGCTAGGGTTAAAGGTGTTTCCAGGTGTTTCCAGACAAACCAGATTGAAAGTGATGCATGATAACTGCATGATAACTCTTTCCTATGCTCTTTGGGATGTCCCCATAAGATGCATTGTGCATTTAGTGGTTTAGAAGTAAATTCTCACCATATCATACCCTCCCACGTGTCTCTGATGAAAATAGAGATGTCCAATTCCATGATGATAATTTTAATATTTATACCCCATACTGGGTTGCCCCAGCCACTCTGGGTAGCTTCCAACATATATAATAATAATAATAATAATAATAATAATAATAATAATAATAATAATGAAACATTAAACATTAAAAAACCCTCCCTATATAGGATTGCCTTCAGACAGCTCAGGAGTTAGATAACTTCATACCCTTCAACATTTCTCCAATGAAAATAGGGACATCCAAAAGAAAAGTGGGACATTCTGGGATCAAATCAGAAACAGGAATGTCCCTGGAAAATAGGGATACTTGGAGGGTCTGCCAAAATAGCCATTATTTACCTATTTACTTAACTTTTCCAACAACTTCTAACATGACATATGTTTGAAAAGTACATATCTCGTGTCTCTTACCCTTCTGGGATGAAATCTTGCCTTGAGGACAAGGAGCACAATCATAGCAGCAGAATGGCTCCCCCTCCTTCTTTTCCTTGCTGGAACCAGGAGGGCAACTTGGGTTACACTCAGAAAGGGGTGGAACCTGCTCATATTAATAAGCACACAAGCATTTTATCACACGTAAATTTTTAATGCTTTGGGTTACATTTTTCTTTGCCCAGCCAGTAGTAGAAAGACACTAAACTACTGAGGGCCAAACTATTTGTTTTGCTATTAGTAGTTTTTAAAAAGAATGCTGAAACTGACCGTCTGTGAAAAAGAATGCCTGAAGGCTCAAACTGGGAAGGGAACTGGAGGTTCATTTTCACCAGCCCTTCCCCCATACATAAAAGGAATACTTGTTTCACCACCAACCTTCCCATACTGAACAGAAAGTATTAAAAAGGCTGGACATGCTTAGAAGCCTCCCTATAACTCTGTGTTGTTATCTTCATCCCCAAATATGATGAGAGTTGAAAGGAGTTCCGCCAAATGCTCTTAGAAGCCCCCTTCACACTTCCTGCCATGCTTTTTATCTTAATTGCTGCATCTTCAGACATATTTTGTACTTCAATGTGTATTTTTCAAATCAATCTTGTCCATTTTCAGTTGAGAACTAGACCACAAAATTCACAGAAATGTGAAACCTGAAGGATAATTAATGATCCTTCCATCTGTGTACCAATCTGAGAGATACAAAGTCAATCAGTTTTCGTTAAATTGTTGCTATATGAAATTGTCCTCCATCCCTAGCCCACAGTTCCTTTTTCCCTAGGATACAAGTGGCTAATTTAAGCACACTACACACACCAATAATTGAATTTGCCTTTGGTGTCTCAGTAAAATTATAAAGAATCTAATGCCAAAGCTATGGTAACTTAGATGGGTGTTGTTGTTTTTGGAGTGAAAGGAACTAAAACTGGTCCTCCCGGGACAAATGGTTTGAAACAGCCTTGGGGAAAAGACGTAATATTTGAAGGAAAAATTACTTCCTGCAAAACCTGAAAGGGTATTAAACTGCTGAAAGCCCAGTCATAATTAGCTGCAAACTGGTCCATTTAAGCTCTTCTCTAGAAACAATCAAGATGTGAGGTGGGTAGTAACATGGGATAAGTGATGCTAGGAAGAAGAAAATGAGGAGGTGGATGAAGAAAAGTTTTTATCCCTCTCTCATAACACTAAAACTCAGTGACCTCCAATGACGTCTATCGGAAGATTCAGGACAAGTAAAAGAAAGTGCTTCTTCATGCAGTATATTTAAAACTATGGAACTCACTCCAAAAGGAGGCGGTGAAGGCCACCAAGCTGGGTGGCTTTAACAGAGGATTAGAAAACCTAATGGAGGATAACAGGTAGGTAGCCGTGTTGGTCTGGGTCAAAGTAAAATAAAAAATTTCCTTCAGTAGCACCTTAAAGACCAACTAAGTTGGAGGATAAGTCTATCAGTGGAGGAGAAGCTACCAATGAGTCCTAGCCTTGAGAGAGGTTATGTCTCCATAGTCATAGGCAGTATGTTGCTGAATACCAGTTGATGTAAACCACAAAAGAGGAGAGTGGTCTTCTGCTCAGGGTTTCCCCAAAGCATCTCTCTAGCCATTCTGGGAACCATATTATTTATTTATTTATTTATTCATTCATTCATTCATTCATTCATTTAGTCATTCATTTATTTTCTGTACCACCCTCCATCCAAGGGCACTTTACAATATAAAATATTGTAAAAATACAAAAATGCACAACAATAACAAATGAAACAAACAGACAAAACAGGTTAAAAGGCCATAGATGGTTTAATCTACCCATGGCCTGGGAAGAATTTTTTAGCTTGGTGCTTAAAGATATGTAAGGAGACGCCAGGTGAGCATCCCTGGGAAGAGCTGATTCTCCCGCAATCTAAGAAACCTCTTTCCTCATTCTACAGTTGGTGACAAAGAACAGCTGTCCACAAACCTCCATGTCACCTGCTTCCTTCTCACCAAACAGCATTTGATCTCCAAGCCACAAACACCCTTTTTTTGTCAAGAGACTCAAGTGGTTCACAGGGACAGAAAGAGCCTAAGCCAAAAGCCAAGTGTCGTGTCCGGATACTGAACAAGACAGGCCATTACATTATCCTGGACTTGTTGGGCATGGTCCTGATCCAGCAAGCTCATCTTATGTTGAGCTTCCTGCATCACTGGGGATTGGACTACATAACTTCCAGGATGACTTCCATTATTCTATTATTCTCAAGCAGTGCAGAGGAAAATGTTTTGACTCCGGCTGGAAAGGCAGGTATGTGCTGGACTGATGGCCTGCAAGTACAATAACATTCTATTTCCCTATCTCTCATAGATGTAGGAATTATGCCTCACCTGGTGAAAGCTTCTGTGCCACACTATTTGGTTGTCATCAAGGGTGAATTCCCGGCCAGGGGTAGCCTCCACACCTACTCTTCCAACCTTGACTCTCATGAAGGAGTTATTTGGGAAAGTGACCAGATTGGTAATATCAAAGCCAGCTTCTACTATCCTGTTCTCACTGAAAGATATCATTTCTTCAGCAGAGTTGTTAAAGGAGACACTCCTAAGAAAGGGGTGGAGCTGCATTGAAAAGGAAATAGAAATCAAAAAGTAATGCTCATGTCTCTCCTTATTGGCACTCAGGATGCCTCCAGACTGTCAGCACATGCAGGTAGTGCTATGCAAACACAGTCCATTCCTGAGAGTGTTCACATAGCAAGGGGGTGGATATGATCCTGCACTGAGTGCTCGAAAATGTCCAGGGTTATATATCACTGCCCATGTCTAATAAATTGTACCGCGTGATAGGCCTTACCTGCCAAGGCTGCAGCTTCTGAAACTCTTGCATTCCTCCTTCCACTACTGCCTTGAATTTGGTCCTGGGCAAGAACATGGCATGTAGAGCATGTGCTACGGCATAGACAGCATTATAGACACTGTAGCTGTGGCTTGTTATGCTCATCTCAAAACCAGATGAAGGGAGATCTTCCAGCTTCTCCTCTCCAGTGCAGGTGTCACTGGTCTGCTCTTCTGTACTGGAGTTTGGAAATAAACAGACAAAGACTTGTGCCCAAAACTGCTTGAGAAAACCATTTCCATTTGCCTCAAATGGATTTTGGACCTGAAGAAAGGCTTTGAATCCTTGTACCACATTTGAATGAACTCTAAAGGAGAGTGAACCGTGGAAGATTTGCATATCCCAGTTCATTTGAAAGGTCAGTGCTGTGAAATCCAGCTGTGCTGTCAGAATCCACACTTTGCCCTCAGACGTCTTGGTTCCATTGTCCATTGCTCCTAGTGCTACCATTATTCGCAAGCTAAGCATAGACTCTGTTTCTCCATAGAAAACAACAACCTTGGCTTTATTTTTCATAATAACTTGATAAATATGGATCCATTGGGAATACATGGCGTAATACTCTGCCAAATATGCTGTTTTCACGGTTCTCTCTGAGAAGGCCAAGCAAATGCCTTTCTGGGAAAGCAGAGTTTTCAGGGTGTGAATAAATCTCTCTCCACTGACATTACCTGCAGCAAGCAACCCAACCCACGTCCAACCAAAATGCAGAAGTAACTCAACAATCCCACTGTACTGATGGGCTTCATTGGGCACCATCCTATTGCTGGAAGTGGATTGGCTTTGACCAGCATCCTCTGGAGTAAAGGAGCCATAAGTGAGCTAAAAGAAAATAAAGGTGCATATTCAGTAAGAGTGGACAGACTGTATATGTCCTTTGAGGGCCTGCAAACACAGAAGGGCAGATGAGCCAGTTCCTATTTTACCTGAACAGTGGGACAATGTTTTAGCTTCTGTAACAAATGTGTCTGTAGATTATAAACTATATCTTATACACCAAAAAATAATATTTAGAATATACTGGACTGCACTACATTTGTACAAAATGGAGTTACGTATCTACAATGCCATCGTGCTGGAGGAGTAATAAGGAATATGCTTCTTCAGAACACATGTTCCAGCACTTACAGATTTTTGGAAGAAAGTATTAGGATGAATACTAATACTGGGGGTGGGAGAGAGACATAAAATCGTCAGATGATCATGGGGAATGAATGTGAAATCCCCAAGGCAGTATCTTACCTGAGGAATCTTGTAGATGCTCAAGATGTTTGCCATTTGGAGCGAGGAATCAAAGTCGAGTCCCCCAATAACTGCTATTAGATGTTTCTGGATGTTGCACTTATAGTTGGGTATAAGTGTGGAGGGAAGGTTCAGAGCAGCCCGGTAGGTCATCCTTTCATTGAAGTAACTGTCATAGATGTGGAAGCCTAAGGTGATATTAGGTAAGATCTTGGGGTTCTCATTGATCTCCTTGACAGCAAATACCAAGGCCAGGATATGCTGGTAGTTCTTTGGCAAAATACTGCAATGAGAATTTTATGCTGTAACTTGGGATATATGCTATGCAATTTTCTTTCATAGAAATTTCAACCTCATGACAATTCTTCAACATTTTCATGCAAATTCTGCTCTAACATACACATATCTGCAAAGCAGTTTCCCCTTAAAGAATTCATTGCATTCCACTTGTATACATTAATATTTGCATTTTATTTTATTTTTTGACATTTTACCCCAGTATATGCATTTTGTATACATTGCTTGACTGGAACACGGCACTGCAACATTTGGTGAAATGTGAAAGCACAAAACATACACATACATATATCTACAGGTACTGATCAAAAAACCCAAGCTTAATGGAGTAGTTCTCATCACTTTCAGATCTGTGACACATTTATAACTAGGAGCATCATAAAAATCTAGCCTAGTTGGGATGAGAACACCTGGGACTCTTAAAAGCTCACTTCTCCTTTGAGGTAGAGTTCTAAGACCCCTCACACCAGGCTTTCTGAGGTGAAGTTCATTATTCAAAACAGAGAAGGACTTTCCATCTCAAACTAAGCAAGTTTAAGCTGTGGGTCTGCTTATTAAACTCTTCTTGGAAGAAATTTGGTGGGATATGGGGAGAAGAGAGCACACCTACAGGCAGCCTCATTCACATCTCCATTTCCCTCCTTCCAAGCCAACGCCTCAGCTATGCAAAAGTCCCCCCACCATTTCTGCCTAGAAGTAAATTCCGCTGAAATCAGTGGAACTTGCTTTTGAATAAGCCCAGTTAGAGCTGGGGGATGTTTTCGTATCATTTGTTTACTTAACACATGAAGTATTTACAAGATATCAAGAAGTTGATGGATAGGTAGCCTTTCCTTGAAGTCTTCTTCGCCAAAAGAAGTAAAGAGGTGAGAAGCAAGTCCGCCAATAATAAGATGACCAGGTTGGTAGTATTCATGTGGAATTCTGGACAGATCATGGATGGCGCAACTAGTGGTACCGGTATGTTTGCACACCATATGTGGCAGATGAAATAGAAGAGGCACAATAAACAACAGCATACTGAGGCAAATACTATTTCTTATCAGAAATGCTCATTTCCATCTAGAACGTATATTCAGTATTCTGCACTTCCCTAACAATTCACAGATGAAAATCCTATTTTGCAACTCGACAAATAGAGAAGCAGAAATCCTTTCCCTGCCTATCACCTCTCCCTTGCTTAGACTAGCAGGAGGGAGTTTTTATACCTCTCTTTAGACTATGGCTGGTATTCTCTTGGAATCTATTGAGACATTATCCAAGGGAGATTTATTTATGACAAGACTGATAATTACAGGTGAGATAATAACTAGGTCTCTTTACATCAGGAAAATTGAACAACTGCCAAAAAAACATGTTGTCATAGACCTGAACAGAATAAAAACAAAAATGGTAGAAGTAAAATTTTATAATATACACATTAAGGTGGGTTGTAATAAATAAAGGATATAAAATATCGGGAATATTTAAAATATTTTAAGCTAAGATACACAACATGATATATTAAAATGCAGAAGTTATGAATGAGTTGGTGGGCTGAGGAACAACATAAAATAATAAAAATCTCCAGCCAAATTCTCTGCTTAGATCTGATTCTAGCACTCAGCCAAAATTCACTATCCCACAAAAACGGGATGGTACAATTTTGGTGGGACACTGGATTATCAGCGCCCACCGATCTTCGTGTGACAGGCGGTGGGGAAGGCAGGCAGGCAAGAGAGCAAAGCGCCTGCCTGCCTGCCTTCCCCGCCGCCAGTCCCCCGGAGCCCATAGGAATGCATTGATTAAGTTTCAATGCATTCCTATGGGAAACCGCAACTCGCTAGACAAATTAATTTCGTCTAGCGAGGCAGCACTGCAATGGGAATCACTACAGAAGAACTTTTCTATGTTCATGATTTATTTTATTCAGCAGACGGTCATGATACCAACAGCTGGTTAGGTTTTATGTATATCTAATGTACTTCTACAAAAATTCAATAAACTTTTCTCCAAACAAATAATGTAAAGTATGAGACCAGCGGCCAAGCAGGATAGGTTTAATCAGGGAAAATTTCGTAGGCTTGAAAATAGGAATAGAGCACTCACAGCAATACAACACTGACTCCAGAATGTGTGTTTATATTGTCATAAAATTGGGAGGGGGACCGCTTGTAGAAATTAATAAATGGTACGACTTTTATTATTTTGCAAGCCGCAGAGGAATTCCTGGACTAACTCCCAGGCCAAACTAGGGCCATTAAGAAACAATACAAGGCCACTGAGGGCCATTGGCAATGCAAAATGGCAATGCAAAAGAACTGTCCTTGCCCCAAGATGTGAACAGAGACAAGGGTTTGAAAGGTTGCCAGGGTAACTGGATGTGAGGTGATAAGGAGTCCTGAGAGCAAGGGTTGCTGGGAAGAATGTTGTGCTTACACACACAAACAAACAAACAAACAAACACGGTGAGATAAGGCTGTGTGAGGCCTGTGGGTTCCATGTCAAAGTACTCTTGCAGCCAACTTGGTATGAAAAGTTGGACCATCCTGGGCTTTGCATCCAGGCCTTTCTGTCTTGACAATGGTCTTTAATCTAGGATGTAATGGTCCCCATTCAGAAGAGCCATGTATGCTTGGATAAAGCTTGCTGGTGGGGCCTGTGCTTCTAATTGTTGGGTTTAGGGCGAGACAAGCTAGCTTTTGTTATTTTCGGTCTGTACTCAGGTACCAAATGTGTCTTTGTATCTTTTTTTAACTGTAATTTTAAGGTAAAATTGTTCTGTTTTGTACTGTAATCTCTTAATAAAGTATTTGCTTCTATTTGCTTTTGTGGCTTCTTATTGTAAGCTTTTGCTCTGAATCTGGTGCCTGGCAGCTTGATTATGGCTAATGAGTAACTTGTGGGCTTGTGGCTGAGATGACAAAGAGTGGATCTTTGCTTTTTGTCTTGGGGAAAGTCATTGGATGTCCAGGAAAAGACTTGAGTACCCTGACTCAGACTTTTGGGTGACTTCGCAGGGGTGCTGGCAGGGTTGGTTTTCCCTGGGTATTGTTTAGTTAGAGGACATCGTGAGAAATGAATGTCTAAATCAATTAAAGAAAAACTTGGCTACAATACCACCTCTTGCTGCTTTTACCAGGTAGTGAGGATAAAGGAACAACACACTAACTCCCAGGGAAGTTCAGACATTCACATGTGCCTAAGCACGGGTCTCTATGCCTACGGCTTCCTTAGTGAAAAGAAAACAGAACAAATGTCTCTTCCCGTTTGCTCCATGACCAGCAGTGGAATTGGACTTCCTTCCCAAGACCTACACCAATGATTTAAAGCGAAAAAGATCCTAAGACCCAATAGTCATATAAGTTGACAAATAAAATTAATCAACATTTTAAAAGTGTTTATAATACAGAACACAGCACACACACAAATAAAAAGGATTCTTAGATAGCATTACAGAATACCTCTTCCCCTGTCCCCATCTCCAAGGCAAAAGGGTGTTCACACACCTTCATTGTAAAAGCAGGCCAAAATAAAACAAGAGGGATAGCAGAAAGACAGTGGTGAGGGGAAGTATCAGACACACTACCCACCAAACAGGATCCAGGGGCAGGACAACAGCACCCTTATAAGGTGATGATCCTGTTGTGTATGAAACAGGCCTTAATATTTTGTGGTATCCATTACAGCTTCTTTGTTTTCCAAATGCACCATGAAGTCCAAAAAGATTAGGGAAACCTGTCTCACAGTGACCACAGAGATTTTTAAAATAAATTGCACATAGCAATTGCAGCTTAAAAAAAACCCCACAATATAATCATACAATAAGGATAATGAGAGATTATATTGCCCACATTCTACTAGAACAAAAAACAAAGATGATAGGATAATTTATTATTTCCTCTTTATTAAGAACTCCTTGCTGTTCAGATCAGGTCTCAACAAAATGATGTAGCATTTAGGAACAAAGATGGAGCCCAGTAAGCCAGCACTGGAGGCCAAGATGGAGAAGATCTCCACAGCCACCATGTATTTCCCCTTGGTGCTCAGGTAGACCGGAACAAAGGAGATCCAAACACTACAAAACAACAACATGCTGAAAGTGATGAATTTGGCCTCATTAAAGCTGTCAGGCAGTTTCCTGGCAAAAAAGGCCACAACAAAGCTGATAATGGCCAAAAAGCCCATGTAGCCCAGGACACAGTAAAACAGGGCAACTGATCCTTCGTTACACCCTAGAATGATTTCTCTCATCACAGAGTGCATGTCGGAATCAGGGAATGGGGGAGAGGTTCCTAACCACACAGTGCAAATGCCCACTTGGATAAGGGAACAAGAAATCACAATGGAGCTTGCCAGTCTTTTCCCCACCCACTTCCTCATTCTGGATCCTGGTTTGGTGGCCACAAAGGCTAGAACCACTGTGATAGTTTTGGCCAGCACACAAGAAACGGTCACTGTGAAAACAAGTCCAAAGGCCATTTGTCGGAGCAGACAGCTCACTCTTTCTGGAGGGCTGAGGAAGATCAGTGGGCAGAGAAAGCAGAGCAGGAGGGATGTGAGGAGAGTGTAGGTGAGTTCTCGATTGTTTGCTCTGACAATGGGTGTGTCCTGGTGTTTAATGAAGATGGCTTGGACCACCAATGTGAGGAAAGAGAGAAAAAGAGAAAAACATGCTAAGCTTATCCCCAGAGGCGCTTTAAAAGACAGGAAGTTGATTGTCTTTGGAATGCATTGTGATTTATCCCTATTTGAATAGTGATCTTCACGGCACGCAGCACATTCATCCATGTCTGGAGGGAGAGGAAAAACACTCAGATTTCAGATATGTTGCAGAGCAGCTACTAATGTTGGCAGTATCTCTTCAGATTAAATTAGGAGTATCAGGCTAGATTCAAAGTGATGCATGAGACAGGCTAGATTCAAAGTGATGCATGAGAACCCTCACCTCAGCACTGTGTAATGGGTTATGTAAGGTGTTCTGTGCTGGCTTGCTAACTCCCCAGAAGCTGTGGGATAACCAGTCAGGCTTAAGTCTTATTAATGAATGAAGAGGTTAAGACCATAGAGTAAGCTGTCCTGCCAGGCTTAGCTCATCTTGGGAGGTAATAGGTCAGTGTTTCTCAACCTTGGGTCCCCAGATGTTGCTGGACTACAATTCCCATCATCCCTAGCTAGCAAGGCCAGTAGTCAAGAGTGATGGCCATAGCTGTCAAGGTTTCCCTTTTCTCGCGAGGAAGCCTATTCAGCATAAGGGAATTTCCCTTTAAAAAGGGAGAACTTGACAGCTATGGCGATGGGAGATGTAGGTCCAACAACAGCTAGGGACAAGTGCCAGCGCGTCCATTAAGGTGAACTAGGCAGTTGCCTAGGGCGCCAAAATGGAGGGAGTGCTGGCCAGCCTGCACACCCCACCCCCCGCCGCCACCCGGTGCTGCTCGCTTACTTTCACGCAGGGCTCTGCTGTGCCCAGAGGCGTCCTTCCTATTTGGCTGAGTGGCCCCATGCACCACCTCGCCCGCCCAGCAGTGAGTCCACTGCGCTCCGCTGACTCGGGAGTATCCTTGGGTCTCCTTGGAGGAGGAGGCGCCATGCCGAAAGCCCCACAGAGCTCGTCTGCCTCCTTCCTGTCCTCTCCCTGCCTGTGGCCAGCAGTGCAAGGCGCTGCTCTGTGGGGTTTTTGGCATGGCGCCTCCTCCCAACTCGCAAGTAGAGAATGTGAGTGGGAAAGAAGGTGGGAGTATTTGGGGGCAGAACCAACCTGCCGCTGGCATTCTGGCTGCTAAACGAGAAGAGCACCAACGTGCGTAAATAACTCCTTATGGCTTCTCTTGGTCGACACGGGTAAACCACATGGCAAAACTCTCTGCGGTGGCCCGACTCAGTGTGCAGGGAAAAGGCAGGCGTGGGGATTATTGTTATTGTTATTTCAATTCATACACGAGATTGAATGCTATGTATGTGTACACTTGTGCATGAATGGATACGTGTGTGACACACACACACACACACACACACCTCCAATACGATGGGGGGGGTTGTGGTTCAATGGTGGAGCATCTGCTTTACATGTAAACACTCCTTGGCATCTCCAGGTAGGGCACCCATCTGAAATCCTGAAGAGCTGCTGGAGGTCAGTGTAGACCAAACAGCTGTTTTGGGACTACAGTTCCAATCATCCCTGACCACTGGTCCTGTTAGCTAGGGATGATGGGAGTTGTAGTCCCAAAACAGCCGGAGGGCCAAGTTTGGCCATCACTGGTGTAGACCTTTGGCCAGATATTTCTGAACTACAGCTGGCACCATCTTTGGCTATTGGCCATGCTTGCTAGGGCTGATGGGAGTTGTAGTTCAGCATCCTATGGAAGGTCAAAGGTTCCCTACACCTAGTGTAGACCAGTATTGAGCTGCTAGATAGAGCAATAGTCTGATTCAGTACCAGGGATACAGGAGTGGAAGAGTGGTAGCGCTCACAGAATTGTAGAGTTGGAAAGGACCAGGGGATTCATCTAAGTCTTGCTTCTGGTTTTCCTGTTGGCTGCTGTGAGAAAAGGGTGGTGGACTGAGCCTTTGGCCAGATATGGGAAGGCCCTTCATAATCTCAGACTATTCTGAACACCCTCACAAAAATGAGTTCCCTGCAGCGTGGGAAGAAGCCAAGGGAGGTAATCAGGTTTGAATTCATTTTAGGGTTCTAAGCTGGAAGTGTCTAAGCACCTGTGCCACTCTTTGGGTGCACTGTAGTGAGAAGTACTGTTGGTCATCAGTTATGGGGAAGCACCGTAGCTCAGTGGTGGAGCACATGCTTTGCTTGCAGAAAGTCGTAAGTTCAATTGCCAACCTTTCCAATACAGTGGATCATTCTGAGTTTGCAGGGTGTGGCATGATACTTGCCCAAGGCCTTGGAGAGCCATTTCCAGGCAGCAGTGGTGGCTAGTGCCCATTGGGACTGGTAGGATGGAAGGCAGGGAGACCCAACAGTAGGCAGAACCAATGATAGGTAGAGCCAACTAATTCCACTTTTGTCCCTATTCTCTTACCTGCTGAAATCTACATTGGCAAATGGGTGGTAGTTTTTTTCCCCTGTTCTGTACCCCACCTTGGTATCTGCATTGATGAAGGGTGCGCTATAAACACTTTAAATGAATAAAATAAATACAGTGGTGCCTCGCTAGACGAATGCCCTGTAAGATGAATTTTTCGCTTAACGAAGAGATTTTTCGAGCGGAGGTTGCCCCGCAAGACAAATTCGTTTTACGAAAAATTCATCTAGCGAATCGCGGTTTCCCATAGGAATGCATTGAAATTCAATTAATGCGTTCCTATGGGCAAATAAAAATAAAAATAATATTGACTTCCACCGCTTCGTCATACAGTAAGTAAAATAATACATTTTTAGCTTAACTGTCTTTTTGTCCTTTTGTCAACACTAAAATCAATTTTTTAAAAATATTATTATTATTTCTTTTCTTTTCTTTTCTTTTCCCTTCTTTTTTTCTTTTCTTTTCATTCTTTTTTGCTTTTTCTAATTTTTCTGCTCTTCACTTTTTCCTTTTCTTTTCCTTCTATTTTTTATTTTTCTGTGTTTATCTATATAAATTGTCTATATTCTCTGATTAAAGTTTTTTTGTCATGAATGTTTTGAAACATGATTCATAAACATCTTTTTATGAATATGTGTGTGCAACTTGTACATATGTACTTTTATTTGAAATACTCAATAAAGATTTATTTAAAAAAATAAAAAAATAAAAATAAAATTCAATGCATTCCTATGGGATTCACTAGACTAATCTTTCGTTATACGAATTGACCCGTGAAACGAATTAAATTCGTCTAGTGAGGCACCACTGTATATATATGTAAGACAGCTTCGTTTGGAGGTTCTAGCAGGGGAGCGCAGCTATCGTATACCCTTGACTGAAGAACGGTACACTCCTTCTATCTGGGAAGGTCGTCCTCTTCCACCGAGCGCGCAGCTTCGGGAGGGACGCACATGGAGCGGTGAGGGAGGAAGGGGACACCCGCCTAGCCAGCCAGATCAGCCGAATCAACCCTGGCGATCAATGGGGTGACAGATGTCGCAGCCAGATCGCCCTCACATTTTAATTTATGCATTATTATGTGATTTACAGTTAATGAATTTTTCCTTTTTTTTCTTTTCTCTCCTATTCTTTTTTCTTTTTTTTTCCTTTTTTTTTCCTTTTTCCCTCTCCCCTTTTTTCTCCTTTTATTTACTGCTGGAAAATAATGTTACAGAAAATTTGACATAAGTGAAATGTATTCGGCTGTAAATATGTAAAGTAAATAAAGATTATTATGGGGGGGGGGGAAAAAAGACCGCTTCATAGGTAAGTTCAGGGCAAATCTGTATCACTCACCCATTCCTTCACGTCTCCCACACCCTTCCCCATACCGACTGCCATCCCCACAGATAGTATGATCTCAATAGGGTCTCTTATCACTACTCTGGGCCCCGGGGGCTTCTTGTCAACTTGAAATGAGAAGAGGGAAGATGCTGGAAGAAGACCAAAATTCTTTAAAAGAATTTGGGGCACAGGAGTGTCTGGTCATATGAGAAGCCACATAGGAAGTGGAGATAAAGGGGCATTTTGTGTTCACTTGGAGGGCATTGAAGCCAATTTTATAATTGCATTGTTATTTTTACTGCAAAGTATCAGCTGCTTTCTACACAAGAAGTCTGTTAAGTGACTTACAAAATGCTAAGAGCATAAAGCATGTCCCACACAATTCTCTCTCCTGTTTCATCCTCACTACAACCCTGTAGGTAGTTTAGGTTGAGAGATAGTAAATAGTCTAAGTCTAACTTCATAGCTCTGGAGATGAGAACTCCTAGTTCTGGTCTGACAGTCTAATGCACTAGATCAGGGGGTCCCCAGACTACGGCCCGCAGGCCAGATGCGGCCCAATTGGCCTCCCAATCCGGCCCACGACGACCCCCGCCGCCCGCTGCCGCTGCCTGTTCTTACGGCGCGCAGCGCAGCGGCGCAATTCCACTTCCAGGTCGGAAAAATCGCCAGTTCCACTTCCAGGTCGGAAAAATGACCAGAAGAGGTCATTTCCGGTGCACGACCGGGTTGGGGGAGGCCCATACGCATGCGCACAAACGATTTTCGGCGATTTTTCCGACCTGGAAGCGCGCCACCGTGCGATCGGCGCAGTGGGCACCGGCCCAAAGCCGGGTAAGTCTGGGGACCCCTGCACTAGATCATGGGTAGGCAAACTAAGGCCTGGGGGCAGGATCCGGCCAAATCGCCTTCTAAATCCAGCCCGCAGACGGTCCGGGAATCAGCTTGTTTTTACATGAGTAGAATGTGTGCTTTTATTTAAAATGCATCTCTGGGTTATTTGTGGGGCATAGGAATTCATTCAATTTTTTTCTTCAAAATATAGTCCGGCCCCCCACAAGGTCTGAGGGACAGTGGGCCGGCCCCCTGCTGAAAAAGTTGATTAACAAAAAATTGTCCAGTAGCACCTTAGAGACCAACTAAGTTTGTTCTGGGTATAAGCTTTCGTGTGCATGCACACTTCACCTGAAGAAGTGTGCATGCATACAAAAGCTTATAGCCAGAACAAACTTGGAACATGTAGCAGAGATCATGGTTACAAGGAACAGGTTGGATGAGAAATACACCTGTGTTTGAAATATGATTGGCGGGGGGGGGGGAGAAGGTGATCTTGCCTAGGGCGCAAAAAACCCTAGCACCGGCCCTGCTGGGGACCCAAGGTTGAGAAACACTGTACAGTACTAGGTAATCAAGCCTCCGAGTCCTAAGTCTACATTAGAAGCTCAGAGTTTGATGATGTCTGAACTGCTTGTTCCAAGCTCAGACTGTGTGGCTGTTACAAGCCATTCTTGTGCTCCTATACCAATAATTTATGTACAGTGGTACCTCGACAACGGAACGCTTTGACTTTGAAGGTTTCGGCTTCCGAAGTCGACAACCCTGGAAGTCTTTTTGCCCCGCGCGCCGCGCACGCGCCTGCGCAAAGCGGTGCACGCGCGGTCGGCGCATACGCAGAAGCGGCGCTTCAACAACCGAAGACCTCGACTTACGAAGACGGCCGCGGAACGGATCGTCTTCGTAAGTCGAGGTACCACTGTACTTTTATTACTGTAGCTAATCCAAGTTTTACTTGAAATTTTAATAGTAGTAACCCAATTTTTAACTTACCAATTTCTAACTTACCAATAAAGCTCTAACCGCTTATATATTGCCATGCTTTACTTTTCTTAATATTTTTGTGTGGGGATGGCAGATGCCCCCCACCTCAGCATAAGACACCACAGCGTGCCTAGCCGCCATGCCCACTCTCTGACCTTTGCCTCCCTCACAGACAGCTTTGCTTAATGTTTCACTTGGCTGGAGTGTGACAGTTGGATCAGACTTTGTCTGACATCAGGGGAAACACCTGCCTGACATGTATATCGCTAACGCTAGAAATGTGCCCTTGCTGGAAATATGTTAAGTTTAGGGTGGTTTCCCTACTGTTTCCAACTGTTTCGATTTGGATTTGGATTTGATATCCCGCTTTATCACTACCCGAAGGAGTCTCAAAGCGGCTAACAATCTCCTTTCCCCTCCTCCCCCACAACAGACACCCTGTGAGGCGAGTGAGGCTGTGAGGCGAGTGAGGCTGAGAGACTTCAGAGAAGTGTGACTAGCCCAAGGTCACCCAGCAGCTGCATGTGGAGGAACGGAGACGCGAACCCGGTTCCCCAGATTACGAGTGTACCGCTCTTAACCACTACACCACACTGGCTCTGCTAATAAAAAGAGGCTCTGCAAAGCTAGCCGGCAGCTTGCTTGCTCCTGCACAGCTCACATGCATTCAGCTCCCATGTCGTCCTCCCTTATTTCTTGATTTTTTATTTTAAATCTCTGCTGGGATTCTCTAACCAAAAAGTACTTGTCCCATACCTGGATCTTGGCATTCTCCTTTATATACAGTGGTACCTCTACTTACGAATAACTCTACTTATGAATATTTCTACTTACGAATGGAGCTCCGTCCGCCATCTTGGATGCGGTTTAGATAGGAATTTTTCTACTTACGAATTTTTAGATAGGGTTGCTTCTACTTACGAATTTTTTCTCCCAATGCATTCCTATGGGATTCGACTCACAATTTTTTTCGACTTACAAATGTGTGTTCGGAACGCATTAAATTCGTAAGTAGAGGTACCACTGTACCTGTTTTTTCCTTGTCACCAATCAATCAATTCAATTTTATTCGACCGTCAGTCAGAAATAAACATTTATCCATACAAAATTTAAAACATCTAGACATTTAACATCTAAACATCTAAAAAACTTAAAACTGAAACCGACAGTAAATTAGGCTATACATTTAGACCCATGTCGGTGCTGTCAATTTTAAGCTTATGACGCTTGTGCAGTTTAGTTGGTCAATGGGGGTAACTATAAATAGAAACCATCCTTCTCTGAAGCTAAGGAAAGTGTCTTATACTAAGTCAGTTCTTATACTAAGTGTCTTATACTAAGTCAAATCTCTGACAAAGATGAGATCTTGGGTTATTATTAAGGTCCATATTCCTTTATGGGGGCTGTCTGCCAATAGGGATGGAGGAGAACTTTGGTTTTGTTGCCCTTTGAATGGGAAGGTTATCTAAATTTCACTCCTTTCACCAACATATGAACCCAAATACTCTTGCCCTGAAGTACGTGTAGTTCTCTAAAAATGTGTGCTGCCATTCTCCAACCAAACAATATGTACCAATTGTTTGCTTGATCTTTTCCATAACTTCTAAAATGACGTATAGTTTGAAAAGTATACCACTTGTGTCTCTTACCCTTTTGGGATGAAATCTTGCCTTGAGGACAAGGAGCACAATTATAGCAGCAGAATGGCTCCCCTTCCTTCTTCTCCTTGCTGGAACCAGGAGGACAACTTGGATTGCACACAGAAAGGGGTGGAACCTGCCCATTTAAATAAACGCTTAAAAAAATTAGCACAGAGAAATTAATAGCATGTTTGCTTTCTGTTTTCCAACCCACAGCTAGAAGTAAGAAGACACTGAACTACTTATTCCAAAGGCAGGACCAAACTGACCATTTTTTAGCCCCCTTCAGGCACCCGAAAAGCCACAAGAGGAAAACCACAACATCACTTTTGTACTCAGTTCCTGCTTGTGGGTTTACCAGAGACAGCCATTGGCCTGATCCAGCAAGCACATCTAATGTAATTTAGAAGAAAATGTTTTGAATGAGGCTAGAAAACCAGGTATGTGCTGGGCTGATGATCTATAAGTGCGTAATATTTTGTTTTCCTGTATCTCATGGATGTTGGAATTATGCCCCACCTGGTGAAAACTTCTGTGCCACACCATTCTGTTGTCATCAATGGAGAATTCCTGACCTGGGGCAGCCTCCAAATCCATCCTTCCAACCTTGACTCTCATGAAGGAGTTATTTGGAAAAGTGACCATGTTAGTAATATCAAAGCCAGCTTGTACTTCCCTGTTCTCACCAAAAGATACCGTTTCTCCAGCAGAGTTGTTAAAGGAGACACTCCTAAGGAAGGGATGGATCTGCATTGAAAGTAAAACAGAAACTATGAAGTAATGCCTCCAAATAGTCAGTATTTTCTGGGGTGGATTTAGGCACATGCCAGAATATTAGGTTTGCAGAAGTAAAAGCGCTTTGTCACATGTTTTGTGGTTTTAAAAATGGTTGGGGAAGTGACCACCACGTAACCTTTGTGCAAGCAAATTTCAGAAAAAGTGAGAATCTAGGGGTACCCAAAGCTACTCTCCGCAAAATCACTACCTTCTTAAACATTCCCTCCCTCAATCCAGAATTTCTCGTGCCGTTTTCTTTTTGAAGAATCCATACAATGAGAGAGCCCATACTGATGGAGGGAAGTTTGGGAAGACAGTGATGTGAAGAATGTCATACGGGTAGCAGAGAATTAACGGAGGTGCGGGAAGGTTACTACCGTATCTACATTAAATGGCAGTATGGATGAGCCCTGTGTTGCAAGGGGTGATTACTTTTGATTTAATAATTGTGTTAGTTTTGTCCCTTTCCAAAAACAAATGTTGAGCACACAAGGTAGCTTAAAATAATGTTTCCCTATCCAATGTCTTTTTTTAAATCAACATCCAGCATGGATGGACAAATTAAATGACAATTCTGGGGTGTTTATGTTTTAGTTTTTTATTTATTTTATCCGATTGGAGTGCTGGGTGGTAATCTACACTAATTTCCAGGTTACTGTCCATGTCAAGTAAATTGTATCTCATGGAAGGCACTACCTGCCAAGGCTGTAGCATTAGAAGCTCCTGCATCCCTCCTTCCACCGCTGCCCTGTGTTTGGTCCTCGACAAGAACATGGCATGTAGGGCATGTGCTATGGCATAGACAGCATTATAGAGACTGTAGCTGTGGCCACCTATGATCATCTCAAAAGCAGATGAAGGGAGATCTTCCAGCTTCTCCTCTCCAGTGCAGGTGTCACTGGTCTGCTCCTCCGTATTGGAGTTTGGAAATAAACAGAGAAAGACTTGTGCCCAGAACTGCTTGACAAAGCCATTTCCATTTGCCTCCAAAGGATTTTGTACCTGAAGAAAGGCTTTGAATCCTTGTACCACATTTGAATGAACTGCAAAGGAGAGGGAACCCTGGAAGGCTTGCATATCCCAACTCATTTGATAGGCCAATGCTGTGAACTCCAGCTGTGCCGTCAGAATCCATACCTTGCCCACAGATGTCTTGGTCACATTTTCCAATTCACCAAGAGCTACTATTGCTCTCAAGCCAAGCATGGACTTTGTTTCTCCATAGAAAACAACAACTTTGGCGTTACTTTCCATAACAACATGATAGATTTGGATCCATTGGGAATACATGGCATAATACTCAGTCAAATATGTGGTTTTCAGGGTTTTCTCTGAGAAGGCCAAGCAAATGCCTTTCTGGGACAGCAGAGGTTTCAGGGTCTGAACAAATCTCTCTCCGCTGTCATTATCTCCAGCGAGCAACCCAACCCACGTCCAACCAAAGTGCAAAAGTAACTCAACAATCCCAGTGTACTGATGGGCTTCGTTTGGCACCATCCGGTAAAAGGGAGTGGATTGGCTTTCATCGGTATACTCTAGAGCAAAGGAACCATAAGTGAGCTAGAAGGAAATAAAGGGACATAAATATAGTAGAAGGAATTGGTATGTGCACCTCTAGCGGATGTCGTGGCAAAGACAATTGTAATGACAGTAGGGAGTTCTCTTTACCTCACTCTCCCATGGACAAGGGAGTAAAAAAAAAAAGCAACTTCCCTAGACTCTCTGGCCCATGAGGCAGTGCCAGGGAGGGGAAAGGATGAGAAGCCAACAGCCACTGGTCTGAGAGCATTTCCAGATAATCTTATTATTGAATATTCACCATGATTTGTTTTCACAACGTTTGTGGGGTGGTTACATGATGCCAGCTATTTATTTAGCATTCAATCTGATTTATTTGCAAGCTGGCTAGGCAAGTCCACTTACCTACAATGCAGCCTGGCCATGGCCCCATATCAGCAATCTGGAGGCCGCCTGTGGAGAACGGCAGGCCTGCCTGCAGATTGGCCCAATGGCAGGCAGGCCTGGGTCCAGGGATTTCCCAGGGGGCAGGCCTAACCAGCCAATGAGTATTGCAGAAACCCAGTTCTGAGCTGCACACTTTAGAGAGATGGGGCAGGTGGTACAAGAGAACTGAGGTAGATCGGAGGGTGCTGCCAGAGAACCCCAGTGGGCTGGGTATACCCCAATTAATGATAGGTTGCAGAAATGTTCCGCCAATCCATGCAGTACTCCCTGAGCTGTATTAAATTGCTCGAGCCTAATTTTCAGTTCGGTTAGGGGACCCTGGCATGTACCCTGTACAGAGACAGCTGGCACAATTTTGACATATGGTCCAAATTCCAGATTCAGTTCAAAGTCCTGATATTTACATTTAAAGCCCTGAATGGTTTGGAATCCAGACAGTGAACAAACTGCCCTCCTTTGTAAGTCATAACTATTTCTCTAGTGTACAAAACCTATTGTGCAGAACCTCTGGATAGAAAAGATCATGGAGGATGAGTGTGAAATGCCCAAGGCAGTATCTTACCTGGGGGATCTTGTAGATGCCCAGTATGTCTGCCAAGTAGACCGAGGTATCAAAGTCAAGCCCCCCAATAACTGCCATCAGATGTTTCTGGGTGTCACACTTGTAGTTGGGCATAAGTGTAGAGGGAAGGTTCAGAGCAGCCCTGTAGGTCATCCTTTGATTGAAGTAACTGTCATAGATATGGAATCCCAATGTGATATTAGGCAAGATCTTGGGGTTCTCATTGATCTCCTTGACAGCAAAGGCCAAGGCCAGAATATGCTGGTAGTTCTTTGGCACCACACTGCAATGAGAATTTTATGCTGGTTTCTTGGGAGATATGCTGTGGATTTTTTAAAAGGCCTTATGAAGATTCTTCAGCATTTTAGTGCAATTTTCTCCTAATACACACATTTTATGCAATATTGCCTAATATACACAAATTTACATTTTTACACAAAAAATAATGTGTTTTGTGCGCTACTTTCACTAATATTTTGTTGACACTTTACCCCAGTATATGCATTTTTATATACATTACTTGGCTTGAGAACCGTGTTGCAAAATTTAGATAAGTGAATTTCGAGGGATGGCTGTATTTTTGTTCTTATATTGTTTTGGCGCACACAAATTTTGGCAGGTTCATGTTTAAATGTGAGCTGAATTTAATTTCTCCCCCACCCTTAATAAGGCGATACTGATATTTTCATTGGGGTCTTACATGTGCTTGACGACACTTTCTAAAAACTCATCATTTTCAGACCTGTGACACATTTTTCACCAGGACTTTGTTCTAAGCCTGACTTAAATGAGAACACCTGGGAGAAGAAGAAGAAGAAGAAGAAGAAGAAGAAGAAGAAGAAGAAGAAGAAGAAGAAGAAGAAGAAGAAGAAGAAGAAGAAGAAGAAGAAGAGGAGGAGGAGGAGGAGGAGGAGGAGGAGGAGGAAGTCCACCAGGAGGAGGAGGAGGGGGAAGTCCACCTCAGAGGAGAGGTGGGATTTTAATAATCTTCATTTCAAACTCCTTTGAGGTGCAATTCAATATTCAGAGCAAAGAAGAGCTTCCTATCTCATCGCCAATGCATTCTTTTCTTTACACACTTTAAAATCTGGATAGAATAATGGTAGCAGGGCTTAAAGAAGAACACAGAAGACAGGAGGATTTCTGTTTCCTTCTCCACCCCTCCCAACACCCCAGCACACTGTATAGCAGGTCAGGGCTTCTAGAGAACATGAAAGCAAGAAAAATCCTGCTGTGCCATTACAAAGGCCTATTTAGTCCAGCATTCTATTCTCTAAGTGGCCAACAAAATAATTATGGGAAGCTCAAAAGGAGGATCCGAGTGCAGCAGCGGTCTACCCACGTACAATTTCTAACAACTTGTAGAGAGACGCACATAGTCTCCAACAATGGATCTAGTATGCAGCAATCATATCTAGCAGCCACTGATATTCCTAGCCCACATGGCTTTGCCTAATCCTCTTTTAGGGCCATCCCAGTTGGACACCACCACCCACTACTGGTAGCAACACATCCCATAATTTAATTGTGCATTGTGTGAAGAAGCACTTTCTTTTGTCTGTCCTGAATCTTTCACCATTCAACTTCATGGAATGACCCAAAAAAAATCTCGTCTTATGAAAGAGGAAGGAAAACTTCCCTCTATCTACTTATTCCACAGCGGGTATAATTTTATACACTACTACCAGATCTTCTTTTACTCGCCATTTGTCTACAGTAAAAAGTTGTGACCTTTCCTTATGGGAGAGTGGCTTCAACCCCTTCACTATTTTAGCTGTTCTTTCCAGACATGGAGCTTTAGAAAATTCAGGGCAAAATGTGAATGAGCCCCTTCTCACTCTTCTCTTGATGCCTCTCTACCCTGTCCGCTCACAGATCTCTGTCACTTTCCTCCTCATCTCCTCTCAGCCAACCCCAACATAAAGCTGTTCGTTATTATACTTTTCTTGCTCTCCCACTCCATATTTTTTTAACTTTATCACCACCATCATCACCACCACCATTATTATAATTTTCTCTGGCTCTTGAGGGCAATGGGCAATCAGGAAGGTGTCGGGGTTGGGAGACATTTCAGTTTTTTCTACAGCAGCAAAATGTCCAGTGCCAGCTCCTCCCTCAACTACTGCAAATGTTCCCCCACACACACACACCTTTGCCTGGAAGTAAATCCCACTTAAATCAGTGGAACTTGCTTCTGAGTAAGCATACTTAGAGTTGAGGGATGATTGTGTATCATCTGGTAATCTGATATTTGAAGTTCTTACAAGAGATTAAGCAGTTGATGTGTGGCTAGCATTTCTTTGAAGTCTTCTTTATCCAAAGCAACAAAGAGGTGAGAGGCAAGTCCACCAATGATGAAGTCACCAGGCCAGTAGTATTCATGTGGAATCCTAAGCATGGTGCAACTAGTCATATGTTTGCACACTGTATGTGGCAAAAGGAAGAGAATGGACAGAATAAACATCAGCATACTGAGGCAATTTTTTTCTCTTTTCTGACACCCTTATTTCCATCTGGAAAATGACCATTAGCTTCAGGACCAGGCTCACTACAATATTCTGCCCTGGCATAAACAGCACTTATCTACCAACAAACAGATTAAAATCCTATCTTACAACTCTTCCAGAGAAAAGCAGAAATCTAGTTTTTTACTCTTCCCTCACCCTTGCTCGGAATGGCAGGGAGGGTTTTTCTAAAGACTTCTGCTTGTGTTCTCTGAAAATCTATGGGGACCTTATCCCAAAGGAGATTCAGTAATGACAACTGTGATAATTATATATGAGGTCCTTTTGTGTGAGGAACAGCAACAGAATGGAGTAAAAGCATGTTTGTGACATTTCATCAAAAGCAGACCTTGCTATGGAATTGCTCATTAAGTCTCCATAATAAAATTAAATATAATATTTTTTTTTCTTTGTAGTAAGCAATAGACGATATTGTCACGGTTTACAACATTACATAATTTTCTCGTGTGTGTGTTGATTATAGTACTCACTGGTTTAGCAATTAAAAAAGAAAAAAAAATCTTAAAATTTATTCTATTATCCCTTCTGATATATTGGGGGAGGTGTCTTGTTTGCTGATTTAGGGGTGAGGTGTCTTCATTTATCAGTATATTCTAAATTTTTCTAATAATTCTAATTACCTTTACTGTATATTATTGTTGTGAGAAAGCTTTCATACTTCCTTTTGAGCTTCATCATCTCATTCATTAGATTTCTTTTTTGTTCCCTCCTTTTTACACGCAAGAAATCAATAGGCCTCTTGCTTTTGCAAACATACCATTCTTTTTTCCCTTTTTTTTAAATTTTAAAATAATCTTTATTGAGGTTAAAAATACAAAACATAAGAACTAATAATAATAAAATATCACAAAGAAAATAATACAAATATTCCAAATGAACCAGATAAATAAACTAAAACATTAATCGAAAATTATACATAAATCAAAAATTTTATCTCCAATATCTCTTCTGAATCAACTATATTTCATGAACCAATATTTACATCCTTCATTTATAAACCGACTTCCACTTGTCTTCTTTCCGGACTAAAAGTCTCATACCTTTTTACACTGCTTCACTTAGTTTCCAATCTTTAATCTGTGCGAGATGTTAGAAGTAAATCCAAGTTTTTATCATGGGGCACTGCTTTTTTTAGATATTCGCCAAAAATTTTCCCAGTTTTGAACAATTTTTTTATTATTTCCCCCTCTAAGTACATTTGTTAATTCTGCTAATTCCACATAGTTTAATAATTTCTTTTGCCATTCTCCAATTTTGGGGATTTCTTCTTCTTTCCAATATTTTGCAAGTAAAATTCTTGCTGCTGCTGTTGCGTATAAAATAACTTTCTCATCCTGTTTCTTTACCTCTTCCCCCACCATTCCTAATAGAAAGAGCTCTGGATTTTTTTTTAATATATTATACTTACATATCTTTTTTAACTCATCTAATATCACATTCCAGAATGTTTTAACTTTATCACAGTGCCACCATATGTGCGTAAATGTCCCCACTTCTTTTTTACATCTCCAGCAGAGATTATCTTTGGTTTTGTACATTTTTTGTATTTTTACCGGCGTGAGGTTAGGTACCACTTGTAAAACATTTTTACTATATTTTCCTTAATATCCTCTGATGCCGTAAATCTCCACGATGTTTTCCACAGCCTTTCCCAGCTTTCCATTTGTATGGGCTTTCCCAGATCTATTGCCCATTTTGTCATGGTCTCCTTCACTGTTTCATCTTTTAGATCCCATTCTAATAATATACAGTATTATACATTTTAGAAACAACTTTCCTACTGCTTTGTAACAAATTGGTTTCTAATAGAGAGGGTTCGGCCAGGAAGCCATTCTTTGTGTAATCTTCATTAAATCTGCTATTTATTTGATGATATTGCAGCCATCCCGTTAAGTAATGTTTTACATCCTCATATTTTTTCATCTTCAATTTGCCTTCTTTTTCTTCCAATAAATCTTTATATTTTCCCCATTTTCCTTCTGAATTTGTTTTTTTAATTGTAATTATTTCTTTTTTTATAATAATTTTTATTAATTTTATACAAACAAGACAAACAAAACATACAATATAACACTGTCCCTTCGTTTTCCCTCCACCCACCGGTCCACCTCTGCCACCGGTAGTACCCGTGTGCGTTAAGAATCAACGGGGTCCATTATAAGTTGGGTTTGGCCTCCCCCCACATCCCCTCCCTGCCACTGAAAGGACAGGAATGGAGGAGCTCTGAGGATTGGTTTCCCCCAGCTCTTTCATAAACATACTTAAACAAATACAAAGACTACAACAATAGGGAAAAATATAACTTCCCAATTCTTATTATCTTAACATTGTAATTGTGACTTCCTCGATACTCTTCCTCCTGGTTTTCCTGACAATCTCTAATTACTTATGGCGGGTTTTCTATTCCAATTCAAAATCCTTTTCTTATAATGTTAACTCAATCCTCCTCCTTTTCCATGCTGCCCTCCCACCGGCCCCCTCCTGCCACAAGAGGAACCCGTAGGGCACAGCACTTCCAAGGTTCTATTGTTGTGTCTGGGTTTCTTTCCACCCCCTCCTCACCCCTCTGGGCACCCCCTGCCACTGGGTGCCTCAGAGTAAGGAGAGGAGGGTAAGCAGCTCTCTGCCCAGACACCTATCTGAACTCACAAAAATTAGTATTAAACCTAAAAATTCTTTCCTCAGCCATTCTTCTAACTCCCTCCAGAAAACACATCTTTTTTTCCCCCTTTTTTACCCTCCATCCCCTCCCCCTAAGTCCTTTCCCCCGATTGGATCAGCATTTCCGTTAGCAAGCCAAGATTTCGAAAACCGTCTTTCAAAAGCCAAAACAAAACCATTTAACTAAAATTTTCACCCCATACCAGTTCTTTCCCAGTTCCATCTCCAGGCCTTTGTCCCCCCCTGCCCCTGTCCTTCCCATCCCTCAATAACACCACCCCACATTTTAGCCCCTCCAGGGTCTTCAGTTCCATTGATCTTCACGTTCCTTTGCTTCTCATTTTCTTGCTCTGCTTGTTTTTCTTCCTTTTGAAATTCATGCTTTGCTTCATCCCAAACATATTTTTTATAGTCTAAGTCCCCTTCAAGATTCTCATCAGGTTGTTTCTCCTCACACACAGTCTCAAGCTCAACAGTCTCCAAATCCAAATTATCCTCTAAGTCCTGAACTTGGACTTCAGCCTCAACTGATGATAAATTGGGATGTTGCCGTTCCTTGTAGATGTCCTCCCATGTTTGTAGGTAGTTCAGCACAGCCTCCTGGAAGGCTCGAGAATACTTTGTTTTCATACTTCTCTTAACCGCAGACAAACAGGAGATAGGGAGCAAAGGGTGCTGGAAAATTCCTTCCTGTTAGACGATCGACTCCATTTTGGCTGTTCTTTTCCTTTGTCTTTAACTCAATCACAAATCCATTCTTAATTCCAATTTAAATAGTTCTACCACATTTTCAGTCAATTTTTACTGTTCACAGCAATACAATAAATCCACCCGGTCTTTTGACAGTTTGACAGCTTTTGACAGCTGTCAAAGCGCTCTTCCCCTTAATAATGCTGTACCTCAAGGGGTGCCGGACTCGGGAGCTGAGAAGGTTCAAAAAAGTCTTTCTTTCTCTCGGGTCCACCGTCCCAGAAACTTTTTCATCTTTCGGCTTAGGTTTATTTAAAGCGCCTCCCGGTTTGCCATTAGGAAGAGACCGACTTCCGTTTCTTTAAAGTCTCTCCTATTTTTCCAATTGATGATTTTAAAGTCCAAATAAAAATTCCACTTACTTTATGGAAACCTTTAATTTTGTTCGGAAGAATCCGCCGCTTGCCGGGTCAGGACTCGGAGCTTCGCTTCTCGGAGGTAAGATATAGCCCAAAATGGCTCCCGCGGTTCCACCCCGCCGGCTCTCGATCGCTCTACTGAGCTCTCGGGCAGCGGGGGATCCGCAAAACGGAGCAGCCGCTGGGCGCGTGAGTCACCGGGACTCTCTACCCGGTGTTTTTACGGGGAGTCCGCTTGCTCTGCGGACTTCCCCCCCCTCCGCGAGGCCAGGGACTTCGGCACGCGAAGTCCCTGCGTCCTTCTCTCCGCCGCGACAGACCGGAAGTCTAATTGTAATTATTTCTATTAGTGATGCCCATTTTGGTGTCTTAGGTTCTAATAGTCGTTTATGATTTTCCCAGGTTTTTCATAAAGATTTCTTAATTATGTGACTATTAAATCCTTTATGTACTTTAACTTTCCCATTCACTAAATAGGCATGCCAATTGAATTTATTATCAAAGCCCTCTAAATCTAGCAATTCATGATTTTCCAAAATAATCCAGTCTTTTAGCCATTAAAAACTTGCTGCATCATGGTACAGTTTAAGATTTGGTAACGCCAGCCCCCCTCTTTCTTTTGAATCCGTTAACAATTTGTATTTTATCCTAGCTGTCTTATTATTCCATATGAATTTTGTGAGGTCCTTCTTCCATTGTTTAAAGATGTTGTTCCCTGTTCCCAGTATCGATAACATTTGGAACAGGAAAAGCATTCTTGGTAAAATATTCATTTTTATTGTTGCTATTCTGCCTAATAATGTCAAATTTAATTTATTCCAATTGTCCAGATCATTTTTACCTCTTTCCATACTTTTACATAATTGTCCTTTACCAAATTGTTTGTGTTATTTGTAATGCATATCCCCAGATATTTGGTTTTTTTAACCACTTCCAGTCCTCCTCTCTCTTGCAATTGTCCAATTTCTTCTTTCGACAGATTTTTAGTTATAAAATTTGTTTTTTGCATATTTATATCAAACCCTGCTACTTCACCAAATTCTTTAATTTTTTCCAGAGCCCTCGGGATGCTTTCAATTGGGTCCTCCACAGTGACTATGACGTCATCCACGAATGCTTTTACTTTGTGAACATCCTTTCCCATTTTTATACCTTTTACCGTAACTTTTTCCCTCAAGTTTTTTAATAAGAATTCCAAACACAAAATAAATAATAACGGGGACAAAGGGCAGCCTTGCCTCGTACCTCTTTGTATTTGTATCTCTTCTGTTATTTTATTATTTAGAATTAATTTTGCTCTCTGTACGTTGTAAATCGCCCCTATTCCTCTTGAAATCCTCTTTCCAAAACCCAAATTTATAATACAACTCTTCAAGAACGTCCACGAGATTTTATCGAAAGCTTTCTCAGCATCGAGCATTAAAAATGCTGCTTTTTTGTTAATCTTCTTGCTTAAATACTCTATTATATCTATAATATTCCTGATGCTTTTTCTCATTCACTTTCTAATTAATTGCTCTCTGATATTCTGGTCAGGCCTCAGAATAATAACGTAGCATTTGGGAGCAAAGATGGAACCAAGTAAACCAGCACTGGAGGCCAAGATGGAGAAGATCTCCACAGCCACCATGTATTTCCCCTTGGTGCTCAGGTAGACTGGAACAAAGGAGACCCAAACACTACAAAACATGAACATGCTGAAGGTGATGAATTTGGCCTCATTAAAGCTCTCCGGCAGTTTCCTGGCAAAAAATGCCACTACAAAGCTGACAATGGCCAAAAATCCCATGTAGCCCAGGACACAGTAAAATAGGGCAACTGATCCTTCATTACAGCCTAGAATGATTTCTCTCATCACAGAGTGCATGTCGGAATCAGGGAATGGGGGAGAAGTTCCTAACCACACAGTGCAAATGCCCACTTGGATAAGGGAACAAGAAATCACAATGGAGCTTGCCAGTCTTTTCCCCACCCACTTCCTCATTCTGGATCCTGGTTTGGTGGCCACAAAGGCCAGAACCACAGTGATGGTTTTGGCCAACAGACAAGAAACAGTCACTGTGAAAACAAGGCCAAAAGCCATTTGTCGGAGCAGGCAGCTCACTCTTTCTGGAGGGCTAAGGAAGATCAATGGGCAGAGAAAGCAGAGCAGGAGGAAAGTGAGGAGAGTGTAGGTGAGGTCCCGATTGTTTGCTCTGACAATGGGTGTGTCCCGATGTTTGATGAAGATTACTAGAACCAAAATGGTAATCAGAGAGAAAAAGAGAGAAATAAACACTATGCTCAACCCAAGTGGTTCTTCATAAGTCAGGAAGCTTATTATCTTTGGAATGCATTGTGTTTTGTCCTTGTTTGGATAGTGATCTTCTGAGCATCCAACACAGTCAATCATGTCTGAGGTAAAAATATAAAAAAAGGAAAAGATCAGATCAGATGCAGATGCAGATTCATCATGTGTTAAATAGCAACTACAAATTCTGCCAATATGAAACTCTTAGGATGAAATCGGAAGTATCCCAGGTATGCCTCTAAATACCATTTGCTGGAAATCACAGGTGGGCAGAGTGATGTTGTGCTCATGGCCAACTTGTGGGGTTGCCACAGGCATCTGGTTGGCCACTTTGTGAACAGCATGCTATCAACAACAACAACAACAACAACAACAACAACATCAAATTTCTATACCACTTTATATTTTAAAGGAAAAAAATCTAAGTGGTTTGCAACCTCCTTTAAAACATCAGGTAAAACAATCCAGAACAAAACATTACTGAAGAAAGTTCAATATAAAGTATACATTCAAAGCAACATAATTAACAGGAAACCAAAATACATATTATCTTAAGATTTCAAAATGACCGCTCCCCACATCAAATGGGGGGGGCGCCTTTTGCGTGGTTGTGCGCAGCCCCCCCCCCAATCCCATGCGTCTCCCCGCAGTACAGCCTGGATTCGCCCTCCCCAGGCTGGACACCTGGAGGTAGCCGCCTACCTCTGCCAGTTACCCAATCCCAGCTGGGGAGGCGTTGCCAGGAGAGAGTTGGCCAGGTAAGGGGAGGGATCGCCCAGCCCACACAATAGTGGGCGGAACCCACCTGAGAGTTCTCAGTCAGCTTCAAAGCTTCTCCCACCCTGCCCTCCCTCAGTTAAGCCTTCTTTTGCAGGTTAAGCTCTTCTTCACAGGTACGTGGGCGCTGCTAAGTTATGGTCGCTGTTAGAGGCCGGAAAGGAATTTTCCTGCAGTGGCAGGTTTTGCCTTCCCCATAGCAAAACATCGCAACTTCAGCAGTTTCAGGCCATGGGCAGAATCCTTTAGTCTATCTTCCTAAATGGGGGACGTGGGATGTGAAGTCATGACCCTCGCCCCCCCCGTGGCAGCGATCCCAGGGTTCCCCGTTAAAGGGGTTGTTTTGAGGGGAGGCATTGGCCATACACCATTAGGTTATCATTGCTCTCCCTTGCAATGACGGCAAAATGTGGGGTGGGCTGTCTGCTTGAACAGACATTCTCCAGAGCCAGCCCAATCCCCACACGTTCTGGATAACCCTGATGTTCCTCAGATCCCCGGCCAGGGATTGGGAGGGATAAATGCCCAATACCTAAGCCAAGGTCTCCCTACATCTGAAGTTTTAATAAAGTTGTGGCCAAATTTTAATCCCATAACAGGTTGTCTTGAGTCATTATTCCACTCGGGTGTTGCCCGGGGTTGCGGGGTCTCCGCCTGTCCGCACAATAAAATATTAGAAAGGAGGTCAACTACAGAATGCACATTTAACACAGCAAAGTTAAAGGAAACATTACTAAAAGAAGTCACATAAAATGCACATTTAAAACAGCATAATTAGCAAGGGAATAAAATATTATCATAAGCATAGAACAGTGTTTCTCAACCTTTTTTGGGCCAAGGCACACTTGTTCCATGAAAAAAATCACGAGGCACACCACCATTTAAAAAGTTAAAAACTTTAACTCTGTGCTGCCCTATATTGACTATATAATTATGACTGTAAGAAACACTTGCCAATTGCTGTGTTGGTTGCAATCTCCTGTAATAAGGCTTCACAAGCCGCTGATTTCTCTGCCAGCACAATCCTTTGCTCAGCAAGTTTCAGGTTGAGCTCATCCAGCCAGCTTCTTTAAGTTTGTCTAAAACCACCCTCCCGTGGTGGTGGCTGTTGAGAGCTGCGCTCGCACCGCGTCGTGACCCGGCCGGCTTCATTTCCGGCGGGTCAGTGTAGTTTATTGGCGGCCGCCAGGCACGTGACAATGCAAATCGCCCTTCTCGTCGCCGCACGTCGCGGCACACCAGCCAGCGTCTCGCGGCACACTAGTGTGCCGCGGAACAGTGGTTGAGAAACGCTGGCATAGAAGTCTTCCAGGACTCATAGCCAAGATGGTGACTAAATGGGCCACTGGCCTCACTCAACAGTCTCGTCTTATGTTCTTAAAACTGCATACAAAAATTGGTTTAATGGAGGGGGGAATTACACTGACAAATGCTGACAAATATTCAAGAGAATAGTTTAAAAAATATATTCACAAGTTGCTATAGAAATGTGGAGAATTGAATTTAAGACTGGAAAAAATTATAGCCTTTATTTAAATAATAAATAAAAATAATGATAAATAAATATCAGGTACTTTTGACTTCTTCCACTACATCCAATATGACAAATGTTTGGAAAGTATATATCTTGTGTCACTTACCCTTCTGGGGTGATATCTTGTCTTGCGGACATGGAGCACAGTCATAGCAGCAGAATTTCCCTCCCTCCTTCTTTTTCTTGTGGGATCCAGGAGGACAACTGGGGTTACATACAGATAAAGGTGGAACCTGCCCATTGGAGTAAACACATAAACAATTTCGCACAACCATTCACTTCAGTTTCTTTTTAGGCAGAATTCGGAAGATGTGAAACTACTCATTCGAAACTCAGGATCAAATGACTCATTCCTAGTCTCCTTTTTTAGCATGCTTACAATGTCCATCTTTTTGTGTGAAACAGTGACGCAGCCAAAATAAAATACCATGCGTTGCTAGATAAGCAAAGTGTTAAGACACATGGAGTCTTCCTGTAAATGCATGGAGAGAGCACTCAGTGGGGTCATGTTCCTTGCTTTCCCTGGTGGGAAAAGTAATGATAGGAAAATAATCCTTACTACTACTTCCTTCCTGCTCAGAGCTCAGTCTCTTTCTATGCTATGTAGCCGATGAGAAAGAATGCTAGTTCTGTGCTCTCCTGAGCACAGACTCCAGATTCTGGCTGTCTTGTTTTTCAATTGCTGCTTACTGCTCAATCAAGTATGAAGCTTTATGTAGGCGAACAATAATTTTATTCTTCCATTTCAGACTTCTGTGCTTATTTTGTTTCAAGGAATAACAAAGGGAAGATCCAGTCTGCTGGAGCATCCTGGATAATTCCTAGCAAGGTTAAGCAACCTTTGCATAGCTGCTAAGTACCCTGTTTCCCCCGGAAAACCCCCGTTTTTACTTACCTTTTCCCGGTGGTCCCCCGTATCACTTCATCTCCCGTTTTTCTCCGTTATTTTCTCCTGCCGGCGGCCTCCCCCCCCCCTGATTTGCCCTTCTATGGGCACAAAAAATGGCCGCCGGCGGCTTCAAAATTAGTTTTCACGCATGACCAGAAGTGCATCGACGCAACTTCCGGTGTCACCCCACCCATCTATGGGCACCAAAAATGGCCACCGCCGCCACCGGAAGTTGCGTCGATGCACTTCCGGTCATGCGTAGAAGCTACTTTTGAAGCTGGCGGCGGTTATTTTTGGTGTCCATAGAAGGGCAAAGCGACACCGGAAGTTACATTGATGCAACTTCCGGTGTCACACGGCTGCCGGTCCCGGATTCTGCAGTCCGGGACTTGGAAGGTAAGACCTTTGTCCCAGATGTTATCCCATTTTATGTTGCAAAGGTATGGTAAATTTCAAACTCTGCTAACTGGAAACTAAACTCACACGAGTGAGTAAGAGGAAGGATAATTATAATAAATAATATCCTATCCTACCCTCCAAATCTGCCAAACACTTTTGAGCCGCTTCAAACATTCAGAGAGTCAGGGCTTGTCCACACTTCCTCTTCTCCTGCTGCTTTCCCCTGGAATATTTATTTATTTATTTATTTACTCAGTCAGTCATTCCCTGCCCATCTGGCTGGGCTTCCCCAGCCACTCTGGGGGGCTCCCAACAGAATATTAAAAACATGATAAAAGATCAAACATTAAAAGCTTCCCTAAACAGGGCTGCCTTCAGATGTCTTCTAAAAGTCAGATAGTTGTTTATTTCCTTGACATCTGATAGGAGGGCATTCCACCGGGCGGGCGCAACTACCGAGAAGGCCCTCTGCCTGGTTCCCTGTAACATCTCTTCTCGCAGTGTGGGAACCGCCAGAAGGCCCTTGGAGCTGGATCTCAGTTTCCGGGGCTGAACGATGGGGGTGGAGATGCTCCTTCAGGTATACTGGGGCGAGGCCGTTTAGGGCTTTAAAGATCAGCACCAAAACCTGCTCTATTGCTGAATTGGAGCAAACATCAATTAGGTTTCCCACCAATTGATGCTTGCTCCAGTTCAGTGATAAATAGTGTGTTTTGCTGAAAAAAGCAGAGCAAATGGGAAACATCTCAGACCCGTTCCTGGAAAGTATGGGTCAAGCAGAAAATGTCTTGGGCCCGTGCTTTTTAGACACGGGAAAAGTGAAATGTGAATGAGCTCTAAGCATGAAGGCTGAAATTGGAGAGCGGGGGTCAAGAGTTTGTATTCACTAGCCTTGCCCCCAATGTCCTCATACATGCTGAGTGTGCCTGTTCCAGCTCTGCTCTTTCTGTGCTGAGTGAGAACATCTGAATGGCCAAATATGTGTAGAAACCTCATTGAGATTTGGAACCGTATGTTATTAACATGGCTCCGAATTGTGACCACCACCACCACCCCAGCTCACATCCTGTCTTGACTCCCTCCTATAGAGAACGTTGGGCTAACCATCCACTCACCTGAGCTATCCACTCACCTGAGCTATAAAATGCACAAAATTCATTACTTTCTGTTAAAAAAACACGCTGAAGCCAACTGGCTTAATAATAATAAAAAATGTGAACTATAGGTACCCCGTTTTCCCTGGGAAACCCCCGTTTTTACTTACCTTTTCCCGGTGGTCCCCCATATCACTTCGTCTCCCGTTTTTCTCCGTTATTTTCTCCTGCCGGCGGCCATTTTTTTTCTTTCCAATTTGCCCTTCTATGGGCACCAAAAATAGCCACCGCCGGCTTCAAAAGTCGCATCTACACATGTCCGGAAGTGCATAGGCGCAACTTCCGGTGTCGGCGGTGGCCATTTTTTCTGCCCATAGATGGGCGGAGCGACACCGGAAGTTGCGTCGACGCACTTCCTGACATGTGTACAAGCGACTTTCGAAGCTGGCGATGGCCATTTTTGGTGCCCATAGAAGGGCAAAGCGACACCGGAAGTTACGTCGATGCAACTTCCGGTGTCACACAGCTGCCGGTCCCAGATTCTGCAGTCTGGGACTTGGAAGGTAAGACTATAGGTTACAAGTTCCACACATGCTTCAAAGATGTACCACACTTTGTTTGGAACACACTGGGCTAATGATCTAAAGTATACTATACTATAATATAGTGTTTTCCAGTATATTGTGGGTGTGGAAATTATGCCGTACCTGGGAAAAGTTCCTGTGCCACACTATTTTGTCATCATCAATGGAAAATTCCTGACCTGGGGCAGCCTCCAGATCCACTCTTCCAACCTTGACTCTCACGAAGGAGTTATTTGGAAAAGTGATCATGCTGGTCATATCAAATCCAGCTTCTACTTCCCTGTTCTCACCAAAAGAAACTGTTTCTCCAGCACTGTTGTTAAATGAGACCCTCTTAAGGAAGGGGTGAAGCTGCACTGAAAGAAAAGCAGAAAGAATTAAATTATTATTAGAATCATATATTTGGAAAGGGCCCAAGGGTCATCGAGTCCAACCCCCTGCAATGCAGGAATCTCAGCTAAAGCATCCATGGCAGGTGGACATCCAGCCTCTGCTTAATACATCTTTTAAATAAGAGTAAATAAATGGTCCTGTAGAATAGGAAACAATTACAAGGCTAAGAGTCAGAAGCTTTTAGTTAAGACACAATAGCTCCCAAAGTCCGAATAAAAGCTTACATTCCTGAACAAATACTCTAGCACTACTGTGGTTTTAAAATTTGCTGCAAGCCTCCCAGTCAAATGGGCAGCACATTTCATGTTGTTGTTGTTGTTGTTGTTGTTGTTGTTGTTGTTGTTGTTGTTGTTGTTGTCTTAATATATTGCACTACAGAAAAAAACCACACACAGACAAACACACACACAGACAAACACACACATACAGGAATGGAACAGACACGAACATGTCGATTGCGTAGGGAAAGAATGAGCGAAAAAGGAAAGCAATTCCAGAATAAATGATTAGTTTGGAAGCTGATTTGGAATCTATGAATCTGATTTGGAATCTATGAAGAAAATGCATCAGAGCTAAAATGAGAATTTGTAGCACTGAATAAGGAAGGGAATCAGAAAGGAGTTGACTAACAAAAGTGCTGGATCATAATCAACAATGATTTCCAGAGCGTGTTTTACACACTGCTGGGTGTCATTTTACTGCTCATGTCAAACAAATTGTACCTCATCAAAGGCATTACCTGCCAAGACTGCAGCTTCTGAAGCTCCTGCATCCCTCCTTCCTCCACTCCCCTGTATTTGGTCCTGGACAAGAACATGACATGTAAAGCATGTGCTGTGGCATAGGCAGCATTATAGAGACTGTAGCTGTGGCCAGACATGGTCATCTCAAAACCAGATGAAGGGAGATCCTCCAGCTTCTCCTCTCCAGTGCAAGCTTCACTGGCCGCCTCCTCTGTATTAAAACCTGGAAATGAACAGAAAAATACCTCTTCCCAGAACTCCTTGAGAAAGCCATTTCCATTTGCCTCAAAAGGATTTTGGACCTGAAGAACGCTTTTGAATCCTTGTACCTCATTTGAATGAACTGCAAAGGAGAGGGAACCGTGGAAGACTTCCATGTCCCATGTTATTTGGAAGGTCAACGCTGTGAAATCCAGCTGCGCTGTCAGAATCCACACTTTACCTTCCGGTGTCTTTTTCACATCTCCCATTTCACCTAGTGCTACCATGGTTCGAAAGTCAAGCATGGACTTTGTTTCTCCATAGACAATGACAACCTTGGCTTTACTTTCCATAATCACCTGGTAGATTCGGGTCCAGTGGTGATGCATGTGAAAATACTCGTCAAAATGTCTAGTTTTCTGAGTCCTCTCTGAGAAGGCCAGGCAAATGCCTTTCTGGGAAAGCAGATGTTGGAGGGTCTGCGTAAATCTTTCTCCACTCTCATTATCTCCAGCAAGCAACCCAACCCACGTCCAACCAAAATGCAGAAGTAACTCAACAATCCCACTGTACTGATGGGCTTCATTAGGCACCATCCTATAGCTGGAAGTGGATTGGCTTTGACCAGGATCTTCTGGAGCAAAGGAACCATAAGTGAGCTAAAAGGAAAGAAAGGGGCATGTTCCTTAACTAGTAAAAGAAATCTGGTATGTGCATCTGTAGTTGCAGTGACAGCAATAAGGCTGGGGATTATGATTTTTTTATTCACTTCACATGGAAAGGCAGATCTAACTAATTTACATTTCCCAAAGAATATGTAAACTTAAACGCAGCTATCCTTTGAAATTCACACTTCTCCAAAATTTGCAATGCATTGCGGACCCACTCACAGCACACACACCCCAGGTGAAAACCAAGGCAACCTCAGGAATAAACAAACCAGACAGGACCACATTCTGGGCATAGCTGTCAAGTTTTCCCTTTTCTCGCGAGGAAGCCTATTCAGCATAAGGGAATTTCCCTTAAAAAAAGGGAGAACTTGACAGCTATGATTCTGGGATTATCCTTTCACACCAGTCACACATTTCTCCCAGCTGTAAAAAAAAAAAACCTTTCGAGGAGAAAAGATAATAATGGTGAAACAGTTGTGACATCCCCAAGTCAGTATCTTACCTGGGGAATCTTGTAGATGTCCAAGATGGTTGCCATGTCGAGGGAGGTATCAAAGTCAAGGCCTCCAATGACTGCCATCAGATTTTTCTGGAGGTCACACCTGTAGTTGGGTACATGTGTGGAGGGAAGGCCCAGGGTGGCCTGGTAAGTCACCCTTCGATTGAAGTAACTGTCATAGATGTGGAATCCCAATGTAATATTAGGCAAGATCTTGGGGTTCTCATTTATCTCCTTGACAGCAAACACCAAGGCCAGGAGGTGTTGGTAGTTCTTTGGCACAACACTGCAATGAGAATGTTATGGTACAAACCTCCTCAGGGATACACTATGCTTCGTGAGAGTATTTCCACACTATTCTGCTCCTCCTCCAAGAATATCTGCTGAGTAGGATGGCACCCTTTACCCATCAAAATAATATTGATAACCTGGGAAACTTGAAGGGAAATATTGCCTTCACTGCCACCACCATAGGGAGACAGCTCCTTCAGTCCCATTGTGTAGAAGCACAAGTTTGGATGTTTGTGCTTCTTTAATCTTCATATTTCAAAGTCTGTGGAACTCTGAGCCACAAGAAGTCTTAAATGTGACCCTTTTTCGCTGCCTCCCATTTCCCTAAGAATTCTTTCTTTTTTAAAAAAAATATCTATTTATTAAATTTTCCAGTACAAATCACATCAAATCGCATCCAAATTATTTATACAATTCCAAATTAAAAAAAACAAAAACATTCCAATTATGCCTAATTATTATAATAATTTTTTATATATGGACCCCCCCATGCCTCAGACATCGGAGCTTCCCTGGTCGATTTCCCTAAGAATTCTTTCAAGCCTCCCAGAAGTTTGGCATGGCAGACTTGGGCATTTCTCCTAACTGATAGTGAAATCCCAAAACAGAAAACACAAACAGACATATGCAAAACCTTTCTCAACAGATACAGCTTTTTTATTGGTTCAAAGCAGTACTGAAATGAAGAAAAATGGGTAGACTACCTTAAGCGAAACAAGGCACCTGGTTTCGACTACGGCTACCTACCTGTACCTTAAGTGAGTCGTTCTCAACCTTCTCAAGCTAGCAGCATTATCAGGCTGGCTGTGCCAATTTCTCCTAGCCTCAGGCTTTTAGTTTTCTACCTCAATGGAGAGGTGAGCTTTTAAGACTCCTCACCTTGAACAATTCTGAGGCGCAGTTCAATGTTTAATAATAATAATAATAATAATAATAATAATAATAATAATAATAATAATAATTTATTATTTATACCCCGCCCATCTGGCCGGGTTCCCCCAGCCACTCTGGGCGGCTTCCAACAAAACAGAAATTCTAAAATACAGAAATCCATTCAAAACAGAGAAGGGCCCCACATCTCATCTACAATGTATTATCCCATTCACTCACTCTTAAATCAAGAAAGGTCAGTGAGTTGTCCTCAGGGTATAGAGCTGAGGAAGGGGAAAGATTCTTCAGGTGAGAGCTGGGAATTTTGTGTGTTATTGTGATTATTATTGGTGTTATTCTTAATGTTCCGTATCTCTCTTCTTCTTCCTCTTCCTCTTCCTCTATCTTTTCTTTTTCTTTGTCTTTTTGATTCTATTTGTTCAAGATAGCATTTTACTATATTGTGAAAACTTTAATATTTAGGGGTGGGGGAAATTAAGTCAAGGTGACACCATTGTAGACGTGCTGAAGCCAGGGCACACGGAAATGCCATTTACCTTCCCGCCACAGCGCTACCTATTTATCTACTTGCACTGGCGTGCTTTCGAACTGCTAGGTTGGTGGGAGCTGGGACAGAGCAACGGGAGCTCACTCCATCGCAGGGATTCGAACCGCTGACCTTCTGATAGGCAAGCCCAAGAGGCTCAGTGGTTTAGACCTCAGTGCCACCCGCGTCCCTCTAATATGTCTAATCCTCTTTTAAAACCATCCATTTTTTTTGCCCATCACTACATCTCATGGGAACAAATTCCATTGTTTTGCTATATGCTGTGTGAGCAACGTTCTTTTGTCTTTCCTGAATCTACCATTATTCTACAGAGGATGACCCAAGTTCTAGTATTATCAGAGATAGATCCACTTTCTCCACACGAGGCATACTTTTCAACAGCTTTCTCCTGGCCCCCTTATTTGCCTTTTTGTCTGAACACTTTTGCCTGTCTGTTTTCCATCTCCCTCGCTACCATGCTTTACTCCTTTGTTTTGCAGATGTCTTTCCCACCTCTGCCTGAAAGTAATCCCTCTGAAATCCCTGGGACTTGCTTCTGAGTGAACCATGGATGGGATTGGGAAATGAGTCAGAATCCTATGGCTACTTGATGTACAGAGTCCTTACAAGAGATTAGGGAGTTGGTGGGTAGTTAAGATTCCACGGAAGTCTTCTTTGTTCAGAGCAACAAAGATGTGAGAAGCAAGAGCACCGATGAGGAGGTCCCCAGGCTGGTAGTATTCATGTGGGATCCTGAGCAGATAATTGAGAGTACAACTAGAGGTGTGTTGGCACACCGTATGTGGCAAAAGGAAGAGAATGGACACAATAAACACCAGCATACTGAGGCAAATGTGTTTTTTTCCCCTTTCTAGTCAGACTCCCTTAATCTCACTTATGTCAGATCATCTACAACAGAACTCTTCAATAAAGTTTACAACTCTCCCAGAGAAAAGTGGGAACCCAGCCTCTACCTCTCCCTTCCTTGAAATGGCAGGAAGGGGGTTTTTTTTATATACCCATCTTTAGACTTTGGCTGGTATTCTCTAGAAATCTATGGGGATCTTATCCACAGTCATGACAGTGTAATAATTATAGATGCGGTAATAACTAGGTGCCTTTGTTGCCAACAAGATCCGAAGAATGGAGGAAAACATATTTGTGATGTTTCATCAAAAGCCATTTGGGTCGCTTCATGGGGGCCACAAAAGTACGCACAGAGTAAACTACAAGGAGTAAGGAAAGATCAAAATAAAATAAAAATCCTTCAGTAGCACCTTAAAGACCAACTAAGTTTTTATTTTGGTATGAGATTTCGTGCGCATGCACACTTCTTCAGATACACTGAAACAGAAGTAACCAGACCCTTATGTATATTCAGAGGGGGGAGGTGATGGGAATGGGTGATGGGCTGATAGGAGTGGTAAACATGATCAAGCTTTCTTTGGCACCTCAGCCCTTGCTTCCCCCCCCCCTGCAAGACCAATTGCAGTCATTAACAGTCGTTAACAGTCATCAACAGGCTTACCACTCCTATCAGCCCATCACCCATTCCCATCACCCTCCCTCTGAATATACATAAGGGTCTGGCTCTTCTGTTTCAGTGTATCTGACGAAGTGTGCATGCACACGAAAGCTCATACCAAAATAAAAACTTAGTTGGTCTTTAAGGTGCTACTGAAGGAATTTTTTTTATTTTGCTTCGACTCAGACCAACACGGCTACCTACCTGTAAGGAAAGATCAGTCAGTCAGTCTGCTTTTAAAGCAGAAATGCTTATTCAAAGTTACGATATAAATAAGATAAATAAATTAAAAATCTGAAAGACTACCAGAGACGGAAGGATCTGTCCATTTCAGTTCACTTGGTTTCTCATACAGTGGTACCTCGGTTTATGAACACAATTGGTTCCGGAAGTCTGTTCATAAACTGAAGCGTTCATAAACTGAAGCGAACTTTCCCATTGAAAGTAATGGAAAGTGAATTAATCCGTTCCAGACGGTCCGCGGAGTAAGCGTTCATAAACTGAAGCAAACTTTCCCATTGAAAGTAATGGAAAGTGGATTAATCCGTTCCAGACGGGTCCGCGGAGTACTTAAACTGAAGCGTTCATAAACTGAAGCATGGGTGTAATTGGTTCCGGAAGTCTGTTCATAAACTGAAGCGTTCATAAACTGAAGCAAACTTTCCCATTGAAAGTAATGGAAAATGAATTAATCCGTTCCAGATGGGTCCGCGGCGTTCATAAACCGAAAATTCATAAACCGAGGTGTTCATAAACCGAGGTTCCACTGTATTTCGCATCTTAAATTCAGTTCTCCACATTTTTGTAGCGATCTACCATTTTTATTTTTAAAAAATCATGATTCCCCCCCCATCATTTTAGTGTGAACTTCTGATAAATGTGGGATGTGAGCACCCAGAATGCATATTTAAAGGGTTGACTGCAAAAGCTGTAGAACTCTGTGATGCCATAAACTCTGTAGCAGTTACTTTCAGTTGGAACACTTATGGAAGTTGGCGAACAGTCTTAACAATTAGAACAGCAGGTATGAACTGTTGTGCTGTTGTCTGCCTCAGAGTATTAATCAATCTGCATAGCTGCCAAGTACCCCGTTTTCCCCGGGAAACCCCCGTTTTTACTTACCTTTTTCCGGTGGTCCCCCATATAACTTCGTCTCCCGTTTTTCTCCGTTATTTTCTCCTGCCGGCGGCCATTTTTTTCTTTCCGATTTGCCCTTCTATGGGCACCAAAAATGGCCACCGCCGGCTTCAAAAGTCGCATCTACGCATGTCCAGAAGTGCATAAACACGACTTCCGGTGTCGGTGGTGGCCATTTTTGGTGCCCATAGATGGGCAGAGCAACACCGGAAGTTGCGTCAACGCACTTCCTGACATGTGTACAAGCGACTTTCGAAGCCGGCGGCGGCCATTTTTGGTGCCCATAGAAGGGCAAAGCGACACCGGAAGTTACGTCGACGCAACTTCCAGTGTCACACGGCTGCCGGTCCCGGATTCTGCAGTCCGGGACTTGGAAGGTAAGAATCTGTAAATGTTAATCAGTCTTGGATACAAATCTATGTAAGATGTTTTAGCAATTTAAGTATCACCAACCTGCATTGTATATTTAATCTGCAACTGCAAGCACACTAAGTAAAAGTTATTTGTTCTTTAAACTTTAATATAGGCTGTCTTGGGAAAAGAGAACTACCGTATTTTTCCATGTATAAGATGCCCCCGTGTATAAGCCGTCCCCTACTTTTGGGGACCCCAAATTAAGAAAATCTTGCCCAGAGTTGTTGAGCTTTTTTGGAGGGGATGCCCCAAAAATCACTCATTCCACACTGCCAATCACACACGACGCAGAATAAAACAAGTGTCTGCCCACTTGCAGCCAGAAACAGCCAATCGCACACACAATTGCTGCAGCAGCAGCCAATCCTAAGCAGCCCTTGCAGCAACCACCAATCACCCACCCAATCGCCCGTCCTGTATATGCACTGTCTGTGTATAAGACGTCCCCTGATTTTTAACCTTATTTTTGAGTAAAAAAACCCCTCATCTTATACACGGAAAAGTACGGTAATTAAAGGTCAAATGACTCAGGAACGTATTGCGCGAACTCTGCAAATAGAAACTAGAGACTAATTCCCACAATAAACTCATTTTTGCATGCAGTTTGGACTAATATACACAGTTTTTCAAGCAATTTCTCGTAATATTATGGCTTTAATATGTTATTTTCACTTGCAGTCATCTTTATGAACGTCCCCCCCCCCCATCTACGCATTTTTGTAAACATGGTGTGGTTGGGGAATGGAATTGCAGATTTACATTAAGTGTGAATTTTGAAAGTTTGCTCTGTTTCAGTTCCCATATTGTTTTAGGCAATGCCAATATGATAGATTGTGAATAGAATTTCTCCCCATCCCTATTGACCGCCAATGTATAGATTGTTAACATAATACCATAATAGGGACATGGGTGGTGCTGTGGGTTAAACCACAGAGCCTAGGGCTTGCCAATCAGGGGGTCGGCGGTTCGAATCCCCGCAACGGGGTGAGCTCCCGTTGCTCTGTACCAGCTCCTGGCAACCTAGCAGCTCAAAAGCACGTCAAAGTGCAAGTAGATAAATAGGTAGCGCTACAGCGGGAAGGTAAACAGCGTTTCCGTGCGCTGCTCTGGTTCACCAGAACTACAACTTAACGAACTGTCTAATCACGCCAGTTCTGCCCTCCTAACAAAAGTCCTGGCTATGCCCGTGCATCAGTGCATGGAACATGAATACAACATAAATATTGTTGTGATTTAACAAATTATTCTGTGTATTTAGAGAAGGAAATTCCATGGCGATTACAAATATTCTGAACACTTGGTGGATCAAACCAAAGTGCTGATCTTAATTCCTTTGATTTCTTATCATCCCTACACCATATGATGAGATATATTATAAGAATAAAATATAGTAAAATAAGGTATCTTATTGATAGCATTTTCATGTAACTCCTACAATGTCTTTATGCTGTCATAGTGACCTGGCCTCATGACTGAGGAAAAGGATTTGGAAATAGAACAAACATTTGTGAACGTCATGTTGTGACGTGGGGTTTGTGATTTCAGCTCTCTTGACATAACATGCTGGAGACAGTTCTCTAGTAACAGCTCTTTATTAAAGTGAACAAGACTGACTCTGAGGGCAGGAAGGCTACATTTATAGGGACAGGGAACTAGCTAGAAAGGGATACATTTTGGAGGGAACAATATCAGGCAATCACAGTGCTGCCTTTTGGAGGGAACCAATAAGACAGAGGATCCAAATACAGCAGCTTAAATGAACCAATAGTAGCTGTACCCTCTGGAACCAAAAGGCAGTTACTTTATCCTAATGCAATACAGACAACAATAATACAGATATAAAATCCTTTGACTCAATACACAACACCCCTCCCCCCCTAGTGAGCACAGCAGACGTAATCCCTCAGGTACTGTGGGGTCCTACAACTTCTACTTGATCTCCTGACAACAGGTGTTGCAGGTTCTGGATTGGGTGTTACCTGTGGTGGAGGGGCTGCTATAGGGGTTTCGTCAGGAACAGATGGAGTCCCAGACATCTCAGGGTCCCCTACCTGTACCTCGTCATCCTGAGGACTAGCAGACCCTGGTTCATTTGCTGAAGCCCCTGGTGACTGCACCTCTGGGCCATCTTCACTCTGGTCTCGCAGCTGTGCGTCATTAGCCAGGGATGAATTATCTGACTCCTCCCTGCTGAGCGCCCTGCGCCTCAGCTGATCTATATGTCTCTTCCAAACTTGCCCATTTTCCAAGGTCACATAATATGACACAGGTCCACTAGCCCGGGTGATCACACCGGCCACCCACCGCGGACCTCGTGAATAGTTCCTCACCCAGACCAGATCTTCAGGGGCGAGATACCTTGTTGTGTCAGTCTCAGCCTGGGGGGTTGCTCTTGAATTACGGTTTGGCATTTTATCTGGGTGGACATAATCCAGCACCGTTACCAGTCTTCTACCTAAGAGCAGCTCGGCTGGCGACTTGCCCGTCGCAGTACACGGCTTCGCATGCTGCAAAAATAACATTCGTGCAATCCGAGCCGACCACTTACCCTCCATTAAGCGCGCAATGGATTCTTTGGCTGTTCTTACCATGCGCTCAGCCTGCCCATTGGAGGATGGGTGAAAGGGCGCAGATGTGACCCCTCTTATGAAGTTATCAGCCAAGAATGCCCTGAATTCTTGGGATACAAAAGCTGCCCCATTATCTGATACAATGGTCTCAGGTAACCCGTGGGTTGCAAACAGCTGCCTCAACACCTTGATTACGGCAGCTGATGCCATACTAGGGACCATCGCCACCTCTAACCATTTGGAATATGCATCGACGATAACCAAAAAGACCTTCCCTTGGAATGGCCCAGCAAAATCTATGTGCAGCCGGCTCCAGGGAGTCCTGGACTGCTCCCACCAGTGGACTGGTGCTCTGGCCACTTCTGGCCGCACCTCTTGGCATGCCTTGCATGTTCGTACCCATTGTTCTATGTTCTGGTCCATTCCAGGCCACCACACATAACATCGGGCTAGCGACTTCATCCTGACCATTCCCGGGTGTACCATGTGAAGCGTCTCAAGAACCCTGTTTCTCAGTGGTGCTGGAATGATCACCCTATCTCCCCACAGGAGACAACCCTTATGCATGGACAATTCATGCTGCCTTGTCGCATAAGGCCTGAATTTTTCTTCATGCGGACCACCTGGCCACCCCCTCCCCACCCAAGTGAGCACACGGGAGAGAACAGCATCTTTCCTCGTTTTCTCAGCTATGTCAGTAGCTGTTACAGGAGCCCCCGGAAGTGTTTCTAGCATCATAATGTGCTCCGCCGGAGCAGGATCCTCATTGCTCCCGCCAGGAAGGGGCAATCGACTCAGCGCATCAGCGTGGCACAACCGTTTCCCTGGCACATGGGTCAAGGTGTACTGGAATCCATTCAGGAATATTGACCAACGCAACATTCTGGGGGAGAGAATTTGTGGCGTTTGTTTGTTTGGGTTGAACAACCCTAGCAGTGGTTTGTGGTCCGTTTCAATGGAGAAATGGCGACCGTACACATAATCATAGAACTTTTTGATTCCTGACACAATTGCCAGTGCCTCTTTATCAATTTGAGCATAGTTGCGCTCCGTGGGAGACAACGTACGGGAATAGAAGGAGATGGGCTTTTCCGACCCATCCGGTTCCCTATGACTCAGCACAGCCCCCAGGCCATATTGAGAGGCATCACATGCCAGGACCAGCGGCTTCGACTCATCATAATGAGCAAGGACGCTCCTGCTACTCAGCATTTCTCGCAAGGAGTCAAAAGCCTTCTGCTGCTCCCGCCCCCATCGCCACACATTCTTTTTCTGCAAAAGTCTATGTAATGGTTCAGCTACCAAAGCTTTCTGGGGTAAGAACGAATGATAAAAGTTAATAAGTCCCAGGAATGACTGCAACTCCGTCTTGTTCTGTGGTCGTGGTGCCTCGATGATGGCCTTAATCTTAGCATCTGTGGGGTGGATGCCTGATGCATCAATTTTAAACCCCAAGAAATCCACAGTTGGCACCCCAAAACTGCATTTTTCTTTTTTCAGTTGCAACCCCACCTCCTTGAACTTGAGCAACACTGCACGGACACGCGCAACCAGTTCCTGTGGGTCTTTTCCAGCAATCAAAACGTCATCAAAAAATGGCAAGACCCCCGGCAGACCTCTTAACAGGCGTTCCATGAGCCCTTGAAAAATCCCTGGGGCCACACAAACTCCGAACTGTAATCTGTTAACTCTGAACGCCCCTTTATGTGTGACAATAGTCTGTGCTTCCGCAGATTGTGGGGTTACTGGCAGCTGTTGGTAAGCTTGTGCCAGGTCAATTTTGGCGAACACCTTGCCCCCAGCCAGTTTAGCCAACAGATGTGATACGACTGGAATGGGGTATGAGTTTCCCCTGAGTGCCTTATTGATAGTACATTTGTAATCTGCACATATCCTGACTTCCCCATTTGCTTTAAGGGGCGTGACGATTGGAGTCTCCCACTTAGCAGAGTCCACGGGTGAGAGAACTCCCTGCTTGACCAATTTATCCAGCTCTGCCTCGATCTTGGGTTGCAGTGCAAATGGCACTCGCCTTGGTTTGAGTCGGATTGGGGCCACCCCGGGGTCCAACTCGAAGTCAACTGGGGGCCCTTTATAACAACCCAGTTTTCCATTAAAGAGACCAGCAAATTCCTTGCATAATGCCTCGCTCATCTCAGGGCAGGTTTGGATTGAATTAAGCCCTGAGATACTCAGTCCCAGGGCGGGGAACCAGTCAGTGCCCAGGAGACTGGGGCGACTGCCCTTCGCAATCACCAGTTTGAGTACAGCCTGTTTGTCCCGGAACTGTACTCTCACGGCACACATTCCCATAACATGGATGCGGCCTGCTGAGTACGACTGCAAGGTTGCCGGGAAGGGCTCCAGAGGGGGCAACTTACCCCTGGGGAAGAATGTCTTCGCGGTCTGGTCCGACACGATGGTGAATGCAGATCCGGAGTCCACCTCCATGTCGCACTGCTGACCCTCAATCTTCACCTTGACGTGTGCCTTGCCTTGCGCTGGAAACTGCACGGCCCTCCCGTTGATCTCCGTTATGTAGCGGCAGTCCTTTAGAAAACGAGTTGCTGTGGGCGGTCTGCGATGCTCCAGTCTAGGTGCTCCTGTCGCTCCCGCCGCCGCCGATCTACAGACCCTGGCGATGTGACCCGTCTTTCCGCACGTCCGGCACATAGCATCCCTGAAACGACAACTCTTCCGCTCATGGTTTCCGCCACAACCTGGGCAACTGCCTCGGCGATCGTTGTGCACTGTGCAGGCCTGACGCACCAACTCGACCCCACGGACTGGGCTCTGGCTCGGAGTAGCCTCTAGCTCGTCTATGGCATGCGCAACTTCTGTCTGTGGCTTAGTGGCCTTGCGACTGGCATCAAGCTCCTCTCTTTCATAATTCTCTGTGGCGGTGGCCTCCTTCAAGGCTGAAGCAAGGGTAACCTCTTCTTTAGCCACGATGCGTCTTCTGGCTTTCTTGCTGCTCAGACCACCAATAAACCGATCCAGGAGAGTCTCTTCCAGATTTTGGAAGCCGCAGTGCTGAGCGAGCTTCCGGAGTTCAGCCAGAAATGTGGATACAGACTCCCCAGCATGCTGCTGCCTCTTACGGAACTCCATCCGCCAGGCCATCTTGGTCTCAGTAGGCGCCAAGTGGCTTGTTAGGCAGGCAAGAATATCTTTGAGAGATGTCTCACTCAGCTTCGCTGGAGCAAGTAATGCCTTGGCCAGCTTGAAGGTCTCGGGCCCACAGTAGCTCAGGAATGTGGCCCTTCTTTTGCTGGCATCGGTGATCCCTTGAGCCACTGCAAAGAACTCGAAGCGTTCGACGTAGTCTTCCCACGTGTGGGGCTCTGATGGCTGGAAGGGCTCCAATACCCTTGGACTCTCCATTGTCCTAGCGGGCAGGGTCGTCTTCTCAGCTGGCCAGTGAGTCTTGTTCTACGCTGCAATCCGGACTCTGAGGCAGGGCTGTGTTTAACCGCTCCTCAGCATTCCGGATCCCACCTTCGTCGCCAGTTGTTGTGACGTGGGGTTTGTGATTTCAGCTCTCTTGACATAACATGCTGGAGACAGTTCTCTAGTAACAGCTCTTTATTAAAGTGAACAAGACTGACTCTGAGGGCAGGAAGGCTACATTTATAGGGACAGGGAACTAGCTAGAAAGGGATACATTTTGGAGGGAACAATATCAGGCAATCACAGTGCTGCCTTTTGGAGGGAACCAATAAGACAGAGGATCCAAATACAGCAGCTTAAATGAACCAATAGTAGCTGTACCCTCTGGAACCAAAAGGCAGTTACTTTATCCTAATGCAATACAGACAACAATAATACAGATATAAAATCCTTTGACTCAATACACAACACGTCACTTCGGAATAAATCTCCCCTTGCTAAATGTAGGGTAACGCAAATATGTCGTGAGTAAATATTGTGTGTACAATGTATACTAGAATATTTTATTAAAACTGCAATCCCATATACATGTAGTGAACTGCAGTAACTTCCAAGGATATTATTGCCAATTAATTGTAAGACTGTAGCCTGAGATGGTCTGTGAAAGGACATCAGGGTTCCGGTACCATTTGTGTCAGGGTTTGTTGTGACTACTCTTGAGTAACGACCGTCCACATGCTTGTCTTTCAGACGTTTTTATTGGTGCACATTATTTACAGTGTAACTGATTGCTCATTTCATGTCTACCCGCTCGAGTCAGATTCCTGCACTAAATGCTTCCGCGTTTTCGACCAGCATAAAAGCCTCGGAACTGAGAAGCACCTCCCCTTCCTTCTCTTTCTCAGTTCCGGCGTCGGAGGTACGGGTCTTCTGTCTGCCCTATTCCTGTCCACTTTTCCCGCCTTTCTCTCTTCCTGCCTGCGGAGCAGGGGCTCTCCAGTGCTGCCAGAGCCCTGGCACTCCTTCTCCGTCTCCTGACTCACCCCTTCAGGCCCCTCGCTCTCATGACTGCTTGGAGACGGGCTGCTTCTGATGGGGGGGTTTCTGTAATCCCTCCCCCTTACAATTTGTGAAGTATCAACCATGACACAACAAACCCGGGGAAACATCAAGAAAGGGGAGAAAATTGGTTGGTTGGTTGGTTTTAAATGCCCCGCCTCTAAAATTATTTTTTTCTCTAATTCAGTTTCTCATTAATTGCTCTCTGATGTTCAGGTCGGGCCTCAGCATAATAATGTAGCATTTGGGGGCAAAGATGGAACCCATTAAGCCAGCACTGGAGGCCAAGATGGAGAAGATCTCCACAGCCACCATTTGTTTTCCCTTGGTGCTCAGGTAGACCGGAACAAAGGAGATCCAAACACTACAAAACAACAGCATGCTGAAGGTGATGAATTTGGCTTCATTGAAGCTGTCGGGCAGTTTCCTGACTAAAAATGCTACAACAAAGCTGACAATGGCCAGGAGGCCCATGTAGCCTAAGACACAGTAAAACATGGCAGCTGACCCTTCATTACATTCCAGAATGATTTCTCCAGTCACATAATGCTTGTCAAAATGGGGAAATGGAGGAGAGGTTCCCAGCCACACAGTGCAAATACCAGCTTGGATGATAGTACAAGTCAACACAACGGCGCTTGCCAGTCTTTTCCCTACCCACTTCCTCATCCTGGATCCTGGTTTGGTGGCCACAAAGGCCAAAACAACGGTGATGGTTTTAGCCAACACACAAGAAACAGTCACAGTGAAAACGACACCAAAAGTCATTTGTCGGAGAAGGCAGCTCACTCTGTCTGGTTGGCTGAGGAAGATGAGGGGACAGAGAAAACAAAGGAGGAGAGACGTGAGGAGAGTGTAGGTCAGATCTCGATTGTTGGCCCTGATGAGAGGTGTGTCTTGATGCTTAACAAAGATTACTAGGACCAAAAGTGTGAGCAGAAAGAAAAGGGGAGAGAGTAATGCTATGCACATCCCAAGTGGTTCTCCAAAAGCCAGGAAACTTACTGTCTTTGGAATGCATTGTGTTTGGTCCTTGTTTGGATAGTGATCTTCTGAGCATCCAATACAGTCATTCATGTCTGAGGTAAAAAAGAAAAGATTAGATGATGCAGACTCATCATGTCTTAAAGAGCAACTACAAATTCCTCCAATATGGACCTCTTAGGATGAAATCGGAAATATCTTAGGTATTTCCCAACAAACAATGCAATGTGTTTGAACCCCAAGCCAACTAGCATGTGTAGCTACTGGTGCCTCTTGCAATATTCATCAGGTATGTCAACTGTGGAGGTATTTGGATCGGGATGGCCTGTCCACTGTAGTGTGTGTGTGTGTGTGTGTGTGTGTGAGAGAGAGAGAGAGAGAGAGAGAGAGAGAGAGAGAGAGAGAGAGAGAGAGAGAGAGGTGTTTTTTACCTTTCTGGGAAGCAATCCTTCCTTGGGGACATGGAGCACAATCATAGCAGCAGAATTTTTCCCCCTCCTTCTTTTTCTTTCTGGATCCAGGAGGGCAACTTGGACTACACACAGAACGCGGTGGAACCTGCCCCTTGGAATAAGCATGGGGACAGTTTAGCACATATAGATGTATAGGATCTTTGCTCCCATTGTCTCAGCTACAATTAGGGGAGGCATGACATTCCAGGCATTCTCAGTACTGTGCAGTACTGTATGTGCAGTGGGATTTTAGCGTTGACTAAGAGATGCAAATGATCTCCTTGGAACCAACTCAGGGTGAAAAATACCACTACAGTGGTACCTCGGGTTACAGACGCTTCAGGTTACAGACACTTCAGGTTACAGACTCTGCTAACCCAGAAATAGTACCTCAGGTTAAGAACTTTGCTTCAGGATGAGAACAGAAATCGCACGGCAGCGGGAGGCCCCGTTAGCCACAGTGGTACCTCAGGTTAAGAACAGTTTCAGGTTAAGAATGGACCTCCAGAACGAATTAAGTTCTTAACCCGAGGTACCATTGTATTCACAATTGGGGGGTGGGGAGGTGCTTAAACTGGCTTTCTTTTGAGCCTCCTTCAGGCACAGAAAAAAATGCATGTGGGGACAAATTGAGGAGTGGGTGCATATTCACCAGCCCTGCACCCAATGTCCCTAGACATCCTTGGTGTACTTGTTTCCCCTCTGATCTGAACATGCTTAGAAGCCTCTCTGTGATTTGGAACATTGTGTTATTATCACATTTCCCAACTGAAAAGAAGCTTCAGCTGACTCCTTTTAGAAGCTTTCTTCATATCTTCCTGCCAAAGACAAGGAGCAATCAGGGGTGTAGTATAAAGACCTATAAAATATGCAAAATTCTCATTATGATTTGATCAAAACAATGCTGAACCCAACTGGGTAACAGGTCCTAACCTTTTATTAAAAGAAAACAAAAGTAAAATAAGGAATTAAATGTTCCACATGTGCTTCAAGAGATGGAACACACTGGACTCATGATCTGCAGTGCAATAATATTTTGTTTGCACGCATCTCATGGACATTGCTGTCATTCCTCACCTGGAGAAAACTTTTATGCCACACCATTTTGTCATCATCAATGGAAAATTGCTTTCCTGGGGGAGCCTCCAGATCTATCCTCCCAACCTTGACTCTCACGTAGGAGTTATTTGGGAAAGTGACCAAGTTCGTAATATCAAATCCAGTTTCTAATTCCCTCTTTTCACCAAAAGATACTTTTTCTCCGGCACTGTTGTTAAATGAGACACTCCTAAGAAAGGGGTGAAGCTGCATTAAAAAGGAAACAAAGGGGCAATGAATTAAAGCCCTAATGTCACTCCTTACCATAGCTGCCAAGTCTCCCGTATTCCCCGGGAAAACCCCGTTTTTCCGGCTGTTCCCAGCCGAAAAAACGGATTTATTTATTTATTATTCTGGTTTATCCCGGTTTATTCTGGCACGGCGGCCATTTTGGAACTGGGTGGAGCATGCTCAGAAGCGACTTTTGATGCTGCTCTGCCCAGTTCCAAAATGGCTGCAGCGCGATTTCTGGTGCGGCAGCCATTTTGGAACTGGGCACAGCAGCATCAAAAGTCACTTCTGAGCATGCTCCACCCAGTTCCAAAATGGCGGCAGCGCTACTTCCGGTCTGCTACTTCCGGTCCGGTCCCTTATTTTTCAGGCAGGAACTTCGCAGGTATGCTCCTTACTGAACTCAGTTTGGGGCAGAGTCTGCCTGTAAATGGCAGGTATTTTAACTCTCAGAGTAGAGCCAGAAAATTCTGAAGTGAATCAGAAAATTCTGATGTGAATCTTTGAGGCTAGATCGGAAAGAGTGAAATGGAGAAAGAACAAAAGTAAAATATGGGAGGAAGAAGGGTGTTAACGGAATAGTGGAACTCAGTGTTTGACTTCTGCTGTTTCTAATATCTTCCCTTCTCAAATTCCTGTCTGCCATGAATTTGCAGTTCTGGCAGACACCACTGGCACTGTGGAGATGGGCTCTCACCCTTTGGCTCCTCTCTCTGAAGATAATGTCACAGCTGTAGCTGAAGACTCGGGTAATGCATCCCCGCTTATGTGTGAGGTCACAGATAAAACAGCAGGTGAATTTTTAACCGATTTGTGATGCTTAACAGCAAAAGCAGTGGACTTGATCTGTAGAAACTTCTAATTGTTACACTCTCGACTGGATACTTTAACGAGAGAGATAATTAATCTTTGCATGCAATTAAAGGGCACCAAGATTGTCCTCAGAGTCCCCGATAAGCCTGCAAGCGATCTAATTTCTATCCCAGCTGCAAGCACCCTTCAAAGGCTTTGTAAGTCCTACAAGCAATGAGGCCAAATGAGGCCTTTCCCATCAGGGTGAACCAAAAATGAATCAATTTTACTAAAGGGCCTAGCAATCATGCAAAATTTGCCTATCTGCAAATTCAATGAGCGCACCCCTTTTTGGAAGACTTTTGGAAGACGAAAAACTATACAAGAAATTTGTTTAGGGATCAAATTGGCTCTGTGCCTTTAAGCTCAGTGCAGATGTTAAATAATCCTTAAAATAAAGGAAATTCTGGGTCTCTTGGGCACTCAATACCAAAGAACTCCCCACTCAACTCATTTCGCTTAGTAGTTGGTATAATTACTTTGCAAGTGTTTTGCAAGAGGTGGTTGTCTTCATGAGGTGGTGTCTTACCATTCAATTGATGCCCCTGAATGGTCTCACCTGACGAAATAAAAACTCAGGCCAGCTAAAGCAAGGGAAAGCACCTGTGTGGTTATCTATACAGTGGTGCCTCGACTTACAAATTTAACCCGTTCCGAAGGCACCTTCATAAGTCGAAAAATTCGTAAGTCGAAAAACGCCATTGGAAATGCGATTTCCCATAGGAATGCATTGGAAACGGAAAAATTCGTGAGTCGAAGCAACCCTATCTAAAAATTCATGTCGAAAAATTCCTATCTAAAACCACCGCAGGTTTTTTTCCGGATGTCGAGACATTCGTAAGCGCACGGCCATTACCCCCATTCGTAAGTCGAAAAATCCGGTTGTCGAGTCGTTTGTAAGTCGAAGTACCACTGTACTAATTTTCAGGGCCCTGTTGTACATACCCCTGGATGTCATGATCCTGCCCATGTCGAATGGTAGCCAGTACCTGCCAAGCTTGCAGCTTCTGGAGCTCCTGCATCTCTCCTTCCATCGCTGCCCTCTGTTTGGACCTGTGCAAGAATGTGTTATGTAAAGCATGTGCTGCGGCATAGACAGCATTATAGACACTGTAGCTGTGGCCAGTCATGCTCATCTCAAAATCAGATGAAGGGAGATCCTCCAGCTTCTCCTCTCCGGTGCAGCTTCCACTGGGCTTCTTCTCTGTGTTGGAGTTTGAAAATAAACAGCCAAAAACCAGGGTCCAGAACTGCTTGAGAAAGCCATCTCCATTTTCCTCAAAGGGGTTTAGGAGCTGAAGAAAGGCTCTGAATCTTTGCACCTCATTTGAATGAACTGTAAAGGAGATGGAACCTCGGAAGACTTGCATATCCCATCTTATTGGATAAGTGATTCCTATGAAATCGAGCTGAGCAGTCAGAATCCACACTTTCCTCATAGGTGTCCCAGCCACATTTTTCCCTTCCCATTGTGCTAACATTGTTTGTAAGGCAAGTATGGATGCAGAATTCCCGCAGAAAATAACAGCGTTGGCTTTGCTCTTCACAATCACTCGATACACTTGGAGATTCAGTAAATGAATGTTGTTATACTCATAACTAGTTTGGGGAGTTCTCTCTAAGAAGGCCAAGCAAATGCGTCTCCTGGAAAGCAGAGGTTGCAATGCTTGCATGCACTTCTCTCCACTCTCACTACCGGCAGCAAGTAATCCGACCCACGTCCATGAAAAGTGGAGCAGTAACTCAACGATCCCAGTGTACTGATGGGCTTCGCTGGGCACCATCCGGTAGAAGGAAGTGGATCGGCTTTGATCCGTGTTCTCTGGAGCAAAGGAGCCATAACTGAGCTGAAAGGAAATGAAGAGGTGCAAATCAGTTCATGAATATAGTAGAAAAAACTTGTATGCTGTGACTCTACTGTCAAAAAGAATAGGGGAGAAAACTGCACTACCTAAGACAGAGATCAGGAGAGGTTGTGTTGCATAAAAGGTAAAGGGACCCCTGACCGTAAGGTCCAGTCGTGGACGACTCTGGGGTTGCGGCGCTCATCTCGCTTTACTGGCCGAGGGAGCCGGCGTACAGCTTCCCAGTCATGTGGCCAGCAAAACAAAGCCGCTTCTGGCGAACCAGAGCAGCACACGGAAATGCCGTTTACCTTTCCACAGGAGCGGTACCTATTTATCTACTTGCACTTTGAGGTGCTTTCAAACTGCTAGGTGGGCAGGAGCAGGGACCGAGCAACGGGAGCTCACCCCGTCACAGGGATTCAAACCGCCGACCTTCTGATCGGCAAGCCCCAGGCTCTGTGGTTTAGAGTTTAGACCACAGCACCACCCGCGTATGTTTAGTATACATAAGCCGCCATAGGCACTGCACTGTAGAAGGAGGAGTAACTTTACACTCAGGGGCTTATCTGGCCCTTGGGATTCTCTACAGAGCTGCAGCTCACCCCCAAGGACACATGTCTCTTTCATCCTGTGCCATACCCTCTTCTAGTTCTTGGCTAGTATGCGTCTCTGAACAGTAATACAGCCTCTTGCTTGACTGGATAGAGAGAGGTTGATTTGGAAACATCTGGCATTTGCATGGCTGAACTGCAGCCTACAGAACTAGAGTCATGTCTCTTGCCCCAGCTACCACTGACTTGTGCCCCCTAAAAGCTCACCCATATGGGAAACCAGTTCCTAGCAGTGACTTAAGAAGAACGGCCTGATATGGTTGTTCACTTGGTACAATGGTAGGGACGGCCCTGGCAGAGGCTATTTTCTCTCTTTCCTTCCTACGGGAGCTGTAAAAAGTGAAATCAGAGACATCCTTTTGGTCGCAGAAGCCCATTTATTGCTCACCAGGCACCGAGAATGTTTTCTTTCAGATACAAGGCCAACTCATTTTATTTGGCTTCTGGAATTTTATTTTAGCTATTAATATTATTTATACCTCATCCCTTTAATTATTCCTGCCAAACCTAGCAGTTCGAAAGCACATCAAAATGCAAGTAGATAAATAGGAACCGCTACAGCGGGAAGGTAAACGGCGTTTCCATGTGCTGCTCTGGTTTGCCAGAAGTGGCTTTGTCATGCTGGCCACATGACCTGGAAGCTATACGCCGGCTCCCTCGGCCAATAATGCGAGATGAGCGCGCAACCCCAGAGTCGGTCACGACTGGACCTAATGGTCAGGGGTCCCTTTACCTTTACCTTTAATTATAGAAATCCTGCTAAGGTGACTTAGCATTACATTACATATTTCAAAACCTATTTAAACATTATCCTTCCCACAGAAAGATTGTCTGCTTTCCACTCCCTCTCGGAACATTTCCCACATGTCAGTTGATGATACATTGCTCTGTGGAAAGGGAGCAAAAGATTTTGAAACAACTACTTTTCTACTTCAGGACCCTCCTTCTTTGTCAGTCACATCTTTCTCTCTCCCTGTTGTACAAGACTTTGCTGGTTAGAAAAGATAACAATAAGTGAGTTGTGACGTGCCAAATCAGTATTTTTACCTGGGGAATTTTGTAGATGCCCAATATGGTTGCCATGTCAAGGGATGTTCCAAAGTCCAGTCCCCCAATTACAGCCATCAGATTTTTTTGAATGCCGCACCTGTAGTTGGGTACATATATATATGTATATGTATGCATGGAAATAAGGTCCAGAATGGCACGGTAGTTCATCCTTTTATTGATGTAATTGTCATAGATGTGGAATCCTAAGGTGATATTAGGCAAGATCGTGGGATTCTCATTGATCTCCTTGACCGCAAACACCAAAGCCAGAATATGCTGATAGTTCTTAAGCACAATACTGCAATGGATAATTTTATGATGTAAAACTGAGAGATATGCAAGCCATTGGAAAATTGCTCCTAGGCTATAATGTTGCTGCCCCTCCAAAACAGTGATACCTCTACTTACAAATAACTCTACTTACGAATGTTTCTACTTACGAACAGAGCTCCGTCTGCCATCTTGGATGTGGTTTAGATAGGATTTTTTCTACTTACAAATTTTTTCTCCCAATGCATTCCTATGGGATTTGACTTACAAATTTTTTCAACTTACAAATGTGCGTTTGGAACGCATTAAATTCGTAAGTAGAGGTACCACTGTACTATTCTGCTGCTTAGGATGCCCCCCTTTACTCCTTAAGAGCTTTGTATCAATCTTAGTAGAGAACTCTTTTATTGGTTCAGATCCCGCTGCTGGGGAAATTCCCTGGTCGTTCAGAGGAGGCTTATATTAGGCACCTCCTCGCTGATAAAGATTTGGAGATCACCAGGCCCATTGCAAAATTTTGTTTTATTGCAACAAGAGTAAGACAGGCCATGGTGTCAACAATGACCAGTGACTGAGAATTGAATTTTAACCCTTGAAGGAAGGCTGTTTTTAATGTTAATAGGTTGTAGAGATTCATTAATTTAAATTTTTAAAATTCTAAATTTTAACTTTAAATGTAAATCCCAATTCCTTGAAGTGGATTTTAATCTTTTAACACAATTCAAACTTCTAATCTTATATTTGATTTATGGATTGTCTTAACTTGTTCTCTGGTCTTTGACCGTAATAAAGATTGGTTAGTTGGTTGGTTCAGATCCGTTTGAAAATGAGGAGAGAGAGGTAGGATAGTGATCAACATTTCTAGACCTGTGACACATTTTCAACTTGGGGTGCCATGTGAGTTTGTCATAGCCTGGCTTAGATGAGAACAAATGGGGCTCTTAAACCCCCACTTCAAAGGCAAGATGAGCTTGTAAGATTCATCACCAGAAACTCTTCTCAGGCTTGGTTTAATATTTAGACCAGGGAAGGGCTCACACCTCTTCTCCAACATCCTATCCCTTGGTAACCTATTCCTATTCTGTAGTGCAGCTGGTCTTAAAAGAGTTTCTACTGAATTGGTTGCCACCCGTTACCCCATTCATAAAAAGCCGACACAGTCTAATTTCTGTGCAAGCTAATCTGGATGAATGCTAAATAAACATGTCATCTGAAAGGGATTCTAGTCTCCAACTGCAGGAAGGGGTCCCACATTAGAAGGTCGGATTCCTGAGTAAGACTAAACCTTGGCCCCTCTTAACTAAACACTGCCTGGGGGAAAATTGTGAAGAGAAGATGGGGAACATCAAAACAAGGCTGTCTCACCTTACCACCATTTCCCTTCCTCTAAGCTAACTCCTCAGTTTTGCACCTAACTCTTATTCCTGCCTTTGCTTGGGAAAAGACATCCCACTAAAATCATGGGGGCTTGTTTCTGAGGAAGCCATTGGGGAATCAGAATCAAATTATTCCTTCATGGGTAAAGGTAAAGGTAAAGGGGCCCCTGACCATCAGGTCCAGTCGTGTCCGACTCTGGGGTTGCGGCGCTCATCTCGCTCTATAGGCCGAGGGAGCCGGCGTTTGTCCGCAGACAGCTTCCGGGTCATGTGGCCAGCATGACAAAGCTGCTTCTGGCGAACCAGAGCAGTGCACAGAAACACCATTTACCTTCCCGACGGAGCGGTCCCTATTTATCTACTTGCACTTTGATGTGCTTTCGAACTGCTAGGTGGGCAGGATCCTTCATGGGTACTTGATTGCTACTTACAAGGAAGTATGGACTTGATGGGTGATAAGGATTTCTCTGAAGTCTTCTTTAGCAAAAGAGCCAAAGATATGAGAACCAAGTCCACCAATTATAAGGTCACCAGGCAGGTAGAATTCGTGTGGAATCCTGAGCAGATGATCGGTGTTGCAACGTTTGTTATGTTTGCACATCACACGTGGCAGAAAGGAGAGGATGGACACCATAATCACCAGCATACCGAGGCAAATGTTCCTTCTAGTCACACACCTTTACTTCCATCAAGAACATGCCTGTTAGCTTCAGAACTAACCTCACTAGAATCTTTTGCCCTCACACAAATGCCACGTCATTCCGCCAATCCACAGATTAAAATACTGTCTTACAACTCTCCAAGTGGAAAGTGGAAATCCTGCCCCTTCCTCTGCCCTCCCCATTGTTTGAAATGGCAGGAAGGAAAATACTAGTATTCTCTCGAAATCTATGAGGACCTTATCCAAAGGAGATTCAGTGATGACAAGTGTGATAATTACCAATGAGATAATAACTAGGTGCTGTTATTGCCGGGAAGATCGGAAGAATGGAGAAAAACATGCTTTGTGATGTTTCATGAAAAGCAATCTCTTTCAGTTCCTGAGATGACAAAAGGGCACACAAAGTAAACTACAAAGAATAAGAAAAGAACAGTGAGCCTGTCTGTTTTCAAAGAAGGAATGCTTCATGTGACCATAGAATATGCGTCATCTGCCCTCTAATCCTTTTTTAGCTTACTGACTATTACACCAAAACAAACTAGAAAAACGCAGAAGGGTTCGGTTTGAAAGTAGGAAGGTTCATACAGGGGTGGATCTACTATGAAATGAATGGGTACTATGTGGCACCTGTAAAGGTAAAGGTAAAGGGACCCCTGACCATTAGGTCCAGTAGCAGATGACTCTGGGGTTGCGGTGCTCATTTCGCTTCATTGGCCGAGGGAGCCGGTGTACAGCTTCCAGGTCATGAGGCCAGCATGACAAAGTCGCGTCTGGCAAACCAGAGCAGCGCACGGAAACACCGTTTACCTTCCCACCTATTTATCTACTTGCACTTTGACGTGCTTTCAAACTGCTAGGTGGGCAGGAACTGGGACCGAGCAACGGGAGCTCACCCCGTCGCGGGGATTCAAACCGCCGACCTTCTGATCGGCAAGCCCTAGGCTCTGTGGTTTAACCCACAGTGCCACCCATGTCCCTATGTGGCACCTGTTGCAGTGCCAATTTGTAGAATCATAGAATCATAGAGTTGGAAGAGACCACAAGGGACATCCAGTCCAACCCCCTGCCAAGCAGGAAACACCATCAAAGCATTCTTGACATATGCCTGTCAAGCCTCTGCTTAAAGACCTCCAAAGAAGGAGACTCCACCACACTCCTTCGTAGCAAATTCCACTGCCGAACAGCTCTTACTGTCAGGAAGTTCTTCCTAATGTTTAGGTGGAATCTTCTTTCTTGTACAGTAGTTTGATTCCATTGCTCCATGTCCGCTTCTCTGGAGCAGCAGAAAACAACCTTTCTCCCTCCTCTATATGACATCCTTTCATATATTTGAACATGGCTATCATATCACCCCTCAACCTTCTCTTCTCCAGGCTAAACATACCCAGCTCCCTAAGCCGTTCCTCATAAGGCATGTAGTTTCAGCACATGGATAATTCCTAGGCTTTAATGGTCACTGACAACAAAAATGGTACAAAGCAATTAACACAAAGTAACAGTATGATGGAGAGCATATGAATATTAACTATAAAGTGGTCTGAAATAAAAGACTGGCACTGGGATACATTACTTTTTCCTCCTTATTAACTGCTGTTTGTCATTTAGATCAGGCCTCATCACAATGATGTAGCATTTGGGGGAAAAGATGAAACCTAATAAGCCAACACTGGAGGCCAAGATGGAGAAGATCTCCACAGCCACCGTGTATTTCCCCTTGGTGCTCAGGTAGACCGGAACAAAGGAGATCCAAACACTACAGAACAACAACATGCTGAAGGTGATGAATTTGGCCTCATTGAAGCTGTCGGGCAGTTTCCTGGCTAAAAAGGCTACAACAAAACTGACAATGGCCAGGAGGCTCATGTAGCCCAGGACACAGTAAAACATGACAGCCGATCCCTCATTACAGTCTAGTATTATTTTGTCCATCGCAGAGTGCAAGTCAGAACTGGGTAAAGGTGGAGAGGTTCCTAACCACACAGTACAAATACCAATTTGGATAAGGGAACAAGAAAGCACAACGGTGCTTCCCAGTCTTTTCCCCACCCACTTCCTCATTCTGGATCCTGGTTTGGTGACCCCAAAGGCCAGAACCACAGTGATGGTTTTGGCCAACACACAAGAAACAGTCACTGTGAAAATGACACCAAAATTCACTTGTCGAAGAAGGCAAGTCACTGTGCCCGGGGGGCTGATGAAGATGAAGGGGCAAAGAAAGCAGAGCAGAAGAGAGGTGAGGAGCATATAAGTCAGATTCCGGTTGTTGGCCCTGACGAGGGGTGTGTTCTGATGTGTAATGAAGATGACTAGGACCAATATTGTGAGCAGTGAGAAAAAAGCAGCGAAGAAAGCTAAGCTCATCCCCAAAGGTTCTTCAAATGTCAAGAAGCTTATTGCCTTTGGAATACATTGTGTTTGGTCTTTGTTTGGATAGTGACCTTCTGAGCATCCGACACAGTCATTCATGTCTGGGGGGGAAACAAAGAATTGAATGTTAGTCAAGTGTATTTGAGGGCACCTACTCATGCAGTACCTCAACTTGGATGTCTCGAGAGGTGTCCCTAGCCAGACACAGAAGTGATTGGTGTGGGACAGGCATGTCCAACAGGTAGATCGTGATCTACCGGTAGATCACTGGATGTCTGCGGTAGATCACTGGTACATCATTGGCTCCCCCAAAAGAAGCTTAACAACTGTGGCTCCCCCCAAAAAAGCTCAACATTTTACCTCCTCCTGTTATGTAGATATTTGTGTAAAGGCTTAGTCCTCACAATAAACTTTACTTTGGTTTGGTTTGGTTGGTACCTCCTCCCTGAAAAAAGCTCAACAACTTTGACCTGAACCCCAAAAAGGGGTAGATCACTCCCAGTTCTTAACTCTGTGAGTAGATCGCAGTCTCTTGGGAGTTGGCCATCCCTGGTGTGTGAGGTTGGTGCTCTGCAGCCCCCTTCTGACAGCAGAGGATTGCTGCTTCTTACTTTCACGAGCACTGAGAACATGCCCTGGAGGAGTGGTTGGATCAGGAGGAAAGGTGGGAGAGGTTTGAGGAGTTGCCAGCTGAAAATGCCAGGGAGGGATCCAGTAAGTTGGGTCAGGGCCTCCTGAGACGTGTCTGTCTGAGGGGGTTATCACAGGTGAGGGGTCTATATATGAGAGCTACCCATTCTACAAGCAGTAAGGGACTCATCTGTTAAGGATAATGGTTTAATTTCCCGAAATGGGAATGTTTGCTTATTCGAATTGTTGTGTGTGGTTTTTTTCCTTTAGCAGTAGCTCTCTCTCGTGTGATTGGCTGACTGTGAATCACATAAGGGAGGCATTCCATTCTGTTGTGACTGTTATTCAAGTAACTGTCATTTTTTAACACCTCTCTCTCTCTCTCTGTGTGTGTGTGTGTGTGTGTGTGAGAGAGAGAGAGAGAGAGAGAGAGAGAGAGAGAGAGAGAGAGAGAGAGAGAGAGAATGACTGCTGAAAAGAGGATCCCAATATGTTAATACGGAGAAACCTTTACTCACTATAAGGAACAAAGTGAAATAACTATGAGATTGTAGATATGTTCTTCTCAGTTATATGATTATGAAAGTCAAGCTGATTTGAATATAAAGCGTCTGGACGTTGCATTGCATATCATCAAAATTTATTCTGTTTTTATAATATATACACAACTTGGCTGTACTAGAGTTTTTCCTCAGGAGTGAGCTGCATGGGAACGCAGTGCCCTAGAGCAGCGTTTCCCAACCATGTGCCTCCAGCTGTTTTCGGACTACAATTCCCATCATTCCTGACCACTGGTCTTGCTAGCTAGGGATGTTGGGAGTTGTAGTCCCAAAACATCTGGAGGCACAAGGTTGGGAAACACTGCCCTAGAGCACCCTTCCTGACTGCAAGATCTCTGCTGCTTCCCTGGATGGTGAGGGGGCATGACAGGAGACCTGTGCTCTACAGATGCATTGGCAGAACAAATATCCACTCCCCCGCCCCCATTGCTGTCCAGATAATCTAGTGCTAGAGAACCTCTTGCCAATGATGCTTTTTGGGACAATTCACACCTAGGCTTTTAGGAGTAGGGCAGGTAAAATTGCACTTTGCAAGCCCTGGTGATTAGTTGATGGTTGGGTCTATTTCCAAGTGCTGTTGTCCCTTTGCAAACCTGATCACTGGCTGACTGTGGTGAGGAACTGCAAAGCTGAGAGCAAAAGAATAGTGCCTCATACCATTCTGAAATGAAATCTTGCCTTCGGGACATTGGGCACAGTCATAGCAGCAGAATTTCTCCCCCTCCTTCTTCTTTCTGCTGGAACCAGGAGGGCATTTTTTGTTGCAAAGAGAGAGGGGTGGCACCTGCCAGTTTGAATTAAGTATGAAAGCAGTTAAGTGCACAGAAAATTGTTGGCTTTTGGAGAAGCTGAATTCCATTTTCTGGGCTACGAGCAATGAAGTGGATTGGAGAAATGGCCCACTGAATACTAAGAATATTTTGAATGCAAATGAATTTTACTGCAGCCTAAGAGCCATAATAGGGACATGGGTGGCGCTGTGGGTTAAACCACAGAGCCTAGGGCTTGCCAATCAGAAGGTCGGCGGTTCGAATCCCCGCGACAGGGTGAGCTCCCATTGTTCGGTCCCAGCTCCTGCCAACCTAGCACTTCGAAAGCACGTCAAAGTGCATGGCGGGAAGGTCAACAGCGTTTCTGTGCGCTGCTCTGGTTCGCCAGAAGCAGCTTAGTCATGCTGTACGCCAGCTCCCTCTGCCAATAAAACGAGATGCGCACCGCAACCCCAGAGTTGTCCACGACTGGACCTAATGGTCAGGAGTCCCTTTACCTTTACCTAAGAGCCATAATGGCATCTAGTAACAGGTAGGTAGCCGTGTTGGTCTGAGTCGAAGCAAAATAAAAAAATTCCTTCAGTAGCACCTTAAAGACCAACTAAGTTTATATTTTGGTATGAGCTTTCGTGTGCATGCACACTTCTTCAGATACACTAGAAACAGAAGTGTCAGACCCTATATATATACAGAGGGTGGTGGGGGTGGGTGGGAATGGGTGGTGGGCTGATGGGAGTGGTAAACCTGGAGATGGCTGTTAATGGCTGCTGATGGCTGCAATTAGTCCTGGGCTGAGGTGCTAAAGAGAGCTTGATCATGCATAATGAGATAAGAATCCGATGTCTCTATTCATCCCAGGTGCTTCCATGGTTTTAAGCTTGGTAATGATTTCCAATTCAGCAACTTCTCTTTCCAGTCTGTTCCTGAAATTTCTCTGTAATAAAACAGCTGCTTTGAGATCTTGTATAGAATGTCCTGGGAGATTGAAGTGTTCTCCTACTGGTTTTTCAGTCTTATGGTTCCTTCCTTCAGTAGCACCTTAAAGACCAACTAAGTATTTATTTTGGTATGAGCTCCCATCACTCCCATCAGCCCACCACCCATTCCCACCCACCCCCACCACCCTCTGTATATATATAGGGTCTGACACTTCTGTTTCTAGTGTATCTGAAGAAGTGTGCATGCACACGAAAGCTCATACCAAAATATAAACTTAGTTGGTCTTTAAGGTGCTACTGAAGGAATTTTTTTATAATGGCATCTGTTACCAATGTGACTAAAGATGTCCTTATATCCCAGTTGAAGTTATGGCCATTTCAACAAGAATATTTTTTGAAAAGGAGAGATTAGAATTTTAATGACCAAATTGCTTGGAATAGTAACTTTAATGACCAAATTGCTTGGAAAAATACATTTTTGCAAACTTATCAGAGTTTTAACCTGCAGTTAAAAGGAACCGTTTTAAATGACTAAGTGTAATTTAAGGAAGAAGCCGATCAATTCATATTTTAACATTATTATCCCTAAGTAGCCAAGTGTTTTCTCCTGAAGTCGGCCTGTGCTATCCGCAGGCCCAGCTTCCCCTTGGCTGCTTTCTAAAGAGGTTTGCTGCAGGTTAGACTTAGATACCACTCAGCTCATCTCCAAAACTTTAAATAATTCTCTTTAGCACTGGAACAGAATGTAATGTCTCTATCTAGCTGACAGCCTCACTACATTTGAGCAATCCTGCATAAGAAGTAAGTACAAAAGTATACAGGATCCACGTCCCAACTATGCTACAATGACATTAATTTAGGACACTTCTAGGTTGTGATTTGCTGAAATATTCCCCACCTGGTGAAAACTCCTGTGCCACACCATTTTGTCCTCATTGATGGAAAACCCCTTTCCTGGGGGAGCATCCAAATTCACCCATCCAACCTGGATTCTGATGAAGGAGTTATTTGGGAAAGTGACCAAGTTGGTAATATCGAATCCAGTTTCTAGTTCCTGATTCTCATTGAAAGACACTTCTTCTCCCACACTGTTGTTAAATGAGGCGCTCCTAAGAAATGGGTGGAGCTGCATTGAAATGAAACGGACAATTGTTTAAAACTCAAATTAATTTCATGCACCATCTTTTAGACTATCAATGCCTCTAAAATGCGGTGTGTAGAATTTCATAAAATACACCTGTCTTGCCCCTAGTGGTCACCCAGCCATGGAAACACCAAGAAAGCAAAGGGTTCCTTGGATGTCAGTGAATGGAGGGGGAGACAAGCTATTTGGTGTAAGAAGGACCCTTTTGTTATTTGGTAACCATGGGGTCACGAAGAGTCGGACACGACTAAACGACTAAACAACAACAACAACACAATCTAATAATTAATATGATGTATAAAGCTAATAGGGACACAGGTGGCACTGTGGGTTAAACCACAGAGTCTAGGGCTTGCCGATCAGAAGGGCAGTGGTTCGAATCCCCGCAACGGGGTGAGTTTCCATTGTTCGGTCCCTGCTCCTGCCAACCTAGCACTTCAAAAGCACATCAAGTGCAAGTAGATAAATAGGTACCACTCTGGCAGAAAGGTAAATGGTGTTTCTGTGCACTGCTCTGGTTCGCCAGAAGCGGCTTAGTCATGCTGGCCACATGACTGTACGCCAATAAAGCGAGATGAGCGCCACAACCCCAGAGTTGTCTGCGACTGGACCTAACAGTCAGGGGTCCCTATACCTTTATCTACAAAGCTAATAATATTATAGAATATAACAGCTAAATAACATATATATAATTTGTAGAATAACATCCAAGATAAGCAAAGTAGCTATGCTTTACGGAACAAAGCTCAGCAATTCACCCCTTCTGTTTCTGAAGAACAGCTGTCCCGCGCAGCTCCCTGATAAGGCCCAACATGTCCCACTGCTGCTGGGATCTCTGAAGCAGCAAGCTGGCAACCTGACAGGATGGTATCCTGATCAAGTCCAAAACACTGGCATCTTCCTGGGATGTTTCAAAGGTGAGATTATCCCATCTTATCCAACGCAGCGCTTTTTTACCCTTCTAGGGCTGTGGCGATGCAAAGATCAGCAGATGTTCCCATCCTTCCTTATCTATGTGGGTGGCTCGGAGCAAGGTTACAATGGTACCCCTGGTTGTTACGAACTTAATTTGTTTCGGAGGTCCGTTCTTAAGCTGGAACTGTTCTTAACCTGAGGTGTGCTTTCATTAATGGGGCCGTCAGAGGCGTGCAATTTCCATTCGCATCCTGGGGCAAAGTTCACAACCAGGAGCAGCTACTTCTGGGTTAGTGGAGTTCGTAACCTAAAGCGTTTGTAACCAGAGGTACCACTGTACTTCCTCTGTTCTCAAGCAAGGCAGGTATTCTGTCCTTGGGGCCGAGCCAGAGCTCAGTTCAAGCCTCAGCCATCCTGTCCTTGCCAGGCTACGCAAGTGTTTGGCAGCCGTGATGCTACAGCAGATATATGCAGCAGCATCAAAAACCAGAAGCACCACCTTCTGCATATTTCGGGCAATACACACCACCCCTTGGTGCTTTTCCGCGTTTGATGGCTACTAATACAGCTGATTACTTTTCATGCTAATGGCAAAAGCAAATGACAATGGTGTTATGTACTGAGGTGAATCCTAGAACAATAGGATTCAGAATCAGCAGTCTGATTGGTCCGCAGCAGCTACCCAATCCAACTCCAGGTGGAAGTGAATCCGCAACCTGATTGGCCTGCAGGAGCAGCCAATCAGGCAGTTGGCAGAAGTGAATCTGCAACCTGATTGGCCTGTAGGAGCAGCCAATCAGGCTGCAGGCAGAAGTCAATCCACAACCTGATTGGCCCACAGGTGTAGCCCTGAAGTAGCCAATCACGCAAGGCCCATTGTGTAAATAATGTATATAAGCAGATGGTTTTGGGGAAAGAGCCATTCTTCTCTTCTTCTCCTTGATGACTATGAGCTGAATAAAGAGCATGAAATTCACTCTCGACTCCGAGTATATTTCAAATTAATTACATTCTTATATAAGCAAGCCTTAGGAGCAGAAACATGGCATGAATTATCGTCATTCCAGATATGTTGCATAGCCAATTTAAACTAAGAAGGGAGATCATTCGTTCCCTTACATGAGTTGAATTTCAATACATCAATCATAGTATTCTTAATTAACATACATTAATTGTTCTTTACACTTTGGGCAACAATATAAACAGTGCTTTTTTCTGGTGGGACGCAGGGGTACGCATACCCCTAAACATTTTGTGAATCTAAGTTTGGCCTAATCTGAATCTAAGTTTGAGGGGCAGTATTTCAATATGAGTAGGTCCCATCGGCTCAGGACCAGATGTAGGAGATTGCTCTGCCAGGGGCAAGGCACTCAGATTGATACCTGCTTGGCAAAGGCAGCTCTCATTGCCTCCTATTAGCCTGCCACCCTGTGGCTGATGTTCACAATGCTCCCAGTCAGGTGACTTCCATCATAGCGTCTGCAAAGGAGATTCAGGCCTTTCATGCTTAGCTTTGGGGGCAGAAAGGCACAAGTGCATAGGCAAAGAATATCACTTATTAATTTCTGGTGAAGGATCAATGTAATCAGTTCACCCAGCATGAATTACTTCAATTCCAAATATAGACCACAAGCGACAGCAATGGTTGTTGCCTCCTTTCTCCCTAAATATCTAACTTTTGCAATTACACGCCAGATGTTAATTAAGCAACCAGCAGCTTGATGGTACATAGCTCATCAGTGAACTAAACACATAGATATCAATATAAAACCATAATTTAAGTTGACAATAACTGATTTGTTATTACACTTCTTTCCTATTGCAAAATATATGGCATTGGACCCTTTAAAACTCTTTAGGGAAGCTTTTAATGTTTAATAGATTGTTTCATTCTAATGTTCTGTTGTAAGCCACCCAGAGTGGCTGGGGAAACTCAGCCAGATGGGCGGGGTATAAATAATAATAATAATAATAATAATAATAATAATAATAATAATAATCCCTAGTTGTTCTGGGATTAAAGCAAACTTCCAAAGGGAGAGCCCAGTCAAGCTGGATACTTCTTTCAGTTCAAAGGCTTGAATTCCTTTTGTTTCCCTTAAAATCAGTATTTGCAGCTCTAGATGCTACTAATCCAAATTTATTTCTGGGCTTTTCAACCTCTTTCTTCAGTACAAGACCGATTTTACATGCCACTCTCCGTCAAGCATATAAAACCAGCAAGATATCAGCACCATACAGTGATAGCATTTTATATCACTTCAACAGTCATGGCTTCCCACAAAGAAATTTCACAAAGTGCAATAATCCTCCTCTCTTCCTCCTCCTCCTCAAATTTCTCTTATATTTTTCTGTCCACTGTGGAAGGAAAAGTAACAGGGGCCTTAAAGTTGCCCACCAACCGATAGCCCCTGGAGAGCAGACTGAGCAAATTCATTGGTCCACCTCGTCACCATCTACAATAAGATAGTTTGCATTGCTATTTTAAAAATTTAAATTTTAGTAATTATTACTCATGGAATTGTAGAATCAGGGCCCCTTCTACATTTGGATACCAATCTGATTTGGCTACCTATTTCAACAGTGGACAACCTATATTAATTTACAGGTTTAAGACAAGATCAAATGGAATATCTTTATTCATTGCTGCTTTTCTAGAAAAAAAAGGGTGCTGGAAATCACCACGAACACTTCCCTCGTTCTCTTAGAATGGCAATGGCGCCTACCTGAGAGGTGCCAGAACTGGAAAAAATAAAAAGCCCTGTCTTTATTGTTAAGGACAGCTGAGGGTGTTTCTTCTGCTCTATTTGAAAAAATTAGAAGAGAAAAAAATACCTGGGGAGTTATCTTCTTCGCTTGGTTGCAGGACACTGTTCGACATGCCCCCTGATTTCATTTCTAAGATCTTATGACAATGCAAGAACAATGTCTCAAGAAAGCTACCACCTGCCAAGGCTGAAGTCTCCCGCCTCTCACCATTCCTGTCTTTTGCCCTGAGTCTGTCCATGAGATCGTGTAGAGCAGTGTTTCTCAACCTTTTTTGGGCCACGGCACACTTGTTCCGTGAAAAAAATCACGAGGCACACCACCATTAAAAAAGTTAAAAAATTTAACTCTGTGCCGCCCTATATTGTAATTATGACTGTAAGAAACACTTGCCAAATATTGCTTTCCGGCGGGTCAGTGGTGTGTATTGGCGGCCGCCAGGCTCGTTTGCACTGAGCTTTGGGAAAGAGGAGGAGAAATATTGCTTTCCGGTGGGTCAGTGCTGTGTATTGGCGGCCGCCAGGCACGTGACAATGCAAATCGCCCTTCTCGTCGCCGCACGTCGCGGCACACCAGCCAGCGTCTTGCGGCACACTAGTGTGCCGCGGAACAGCGGTTGAGAAACGCTGGTGTAGAGCATGCAGCACAAAATAGAGAGCACATACAGCAGAACCAACATTTTCAAAACACCATGGCAAATCTGGAACTATGCTTGGTGATCCGATTAAATTGAACTTAAGTCTTTATTTTTCCCCCAACAACAAATCTGTTTATTGTGAGGACCATGCCTGTACACAAATATCAACACAACAATAATTAAAAATATTAAAATTCATTGCATACTATCCCAACAAAACCTTCATCCCACAAAACAGGAAGAGAAGGAAAACAAGCAACGAGTTAAACAGACGATGAAGGGGTCTTTACATTGTCATCCATAAATCTTTCCCTGGCTTTCATGGCCTTCATCACAAAAACCGCTACCGCATGGTTAATTCGTGGGTTTGCATCAACTAACAAAAATTTTACTCTATCTTCAGGATTGATTATAGAGTTGGGTATAATTTGCAGCATTGCGTCTCTAAAGCCCGATCAAATGGGGCAATAGAGGAGGTAATGTATAAGATCCTCTTTAATTTTCATAAGCAAGGGCATAAACGATGTTCTACTGGGGTTTTTGTGAATCTACCGGTCAGATATGCAGTTGGCAATGTTTGAAACCGCGCCATAGTAAAAGCTCTCCAAAGGGTGGGATCAGTGATCTCCACCAAGTAGTTGGCACAGATTTTGACTGCTTTTACTCGGGGAAACCAGTAGGAAAACCCAGAAATTTTTATCTTCGTGGTGTCCAAAAAGGCGTCTTTTAACTCACGTGCAACTACACATTCTACCTGCCTATTTTACAGTTTGGTTATTCATCTTTCGATTTTTGTCTGTTGTTAAAATTGTTCTCTTTGCTTTATCAACAATATAAAATGAAATAATAATTAAAAGATATACGGGGGGAGTGCCATTACCTGCCAAGGCTGCAAATTCTGAAGCTGCGGTCTCCATCCTCTCACAATTCCTCTGTCTTTCGACCAGGACTGGAACATGGCATGTAGAGCATGTGCCACAACATAGACAGCATTGAAGATGCTGTAGCTGTGGCCAGTCATGCTCATCTCAAAGCCAGACGAGGGGAGGCTGTCCAGCTTCTCCTGTCCTGTGCAGGTTTCACTGAACTCAGCAATGGAATTTGGAAAGGAACAATGGAATGTCTGTTGCCAGAACTGCTGAAGAAAACCATCATCACCTGCCGTGAAAGGATTTAGGGAGCGAAGAAGGGTCTTGAATCCTTGCACCTCATTTGAGTGCACGGTGAAGCATATGGAGCCATGAAATGGTCGCATATCCTGGCTCGTTCGAAAGGCCACTGCTGAGAAATCCAGTTGAGCAGTCATAATCCATACCTTGGCCAAAGATGTCACATTTTCCGCTTCCCCTGCTGCTAGCGATAATTGCAAATAAAACATGGACTTGGCTTCTCCATAGACAACGACAGCATTGGCTTTGCTTTCCGCAATAGCATGATAGGATTGGAGCCACTGGGGTATCATGTCGTAATACTCTTCAAAATATGTGCCTTTCGAAGTTCTCTCTGAAAAGGCCAAGCAGATGCCTCTCTGGAAAAGCAGAGTTTGCAGGATTTCCATAAACTTCTCTCCACTCTCACTATCCACCGCAAGCAACCCAACCCAAGTCCAACCAAAGTGCAGAAGTAACTCAACAATCCCAGTGTACTGATGGGCTTCATTGGGCACCATCCTGTAGAAGGAGGTGGATTGGCTTTGACTGGCACCCTCTGGAGCAAATGAGCCATAAGTGAGCTAAAAGGAAACAGATTTCCCGTTAATGCAGTAGAAACATTGATTATGTGTGGGTAGTAATGATGAAACAATTGTGCTTTGGACCCACTGTCTTAGTAAGCCCGTCAGGGACTGGGCAGATGAGGAGGAGTGGTGGAGAGCAGCACCCCAAGAACCTTCCAGAGAGAACGAAGGGGGGGGGGAGAGTATGGTGGGGTGGTTTGAGACGGGTCATACCCGAGAAGGAAAAAGGAGCTGGGAAATAACAGGTGGTGAGACTTGGGATTCTCCCCACAGGCCTTGATAGCTGCAGGCTACGACAGTGATGGGCAACCTTTTGAGCTTGGTGTGTCAAAATTCGCCAAAAAACCGAGCATAACTCGGGTGGTGTGTCACTTTGAGAAAAAAACCCATAATTTTGCGATATAGTTTAAATAACAAAAATGTATAATTGTAATATATAACTGTATTTAATAAACCAAAAACTAATTATTTAACCAAACCAAACAAAAAAACCCCCTATTTATCACAAAGTGCCCAGAGCTATTGAGCTTTTTTGGAAGGAGCTGCTGACCAAAGTTTTGGAGGTTTTTAGGGTGTGTGCCCCAAAGCTGCTGAGCTTTTAGGGGGGGGAAGAGAACAGAAATAAATGATGAATAATACCTTCGCTGGAACTAACACACAGCACCGACATAGTCTGCCAAAGCGCAAAAAAAAACCCAGCACAGAACGGGTTAAAAAACTAACACTGTTACACCCAATCATAGTCTGCCAAAGCACCAGAAAAAACAGCACAGAAAGGGTTAAAAACCAATCACTGGCTACCAGCAACAACAAAGGATCCGGGTTTTAACAGCGGAGACAAACTGTAGTGGAGACAAGCTCTAGTGGAGACGAGCTGTAGGAGGAGCGGGAGAACAAATGGGGGGGGGGACAACAACAGTGTGAATGGGCTGATGGGGCGCATGCCAGCAGTGAGGGCTCTGCGTGTCACGTCTGACACATGTGTCATAGGTTTGCCATTACTGGGATACGAGAAAGCAAGAGCAATAATCCGCCAATGAGTTTTGGATGTGGAACTGCAATGCCATGTGAGCGAGATGAATAAACATCCAGCCATAAAAGATAATGGGAGAGGATTTTCCCCAGCAAAGTATTTGTCAAAATTACAAATACAGTACCTAAATACAGATGGGCATTTACCCTTGTTAGATTTAATGTACTGCCATCTGCTTTACTGCAGGGAAGATTCGCAAGTAAACCATACAGTGGTACCTCGGTTTATGAACACAATTGGTTCCGGAAGTCTGTTCATAAACTGAAGCGTTCATAAACTGAAGCGAACTTTCCCATTGAAAGTAATGGAAAGTGGATTAATCTGTTCCAGACGGTCCGCAGAGTACTTAAACTGAAGCGTTCATAAACTGAAGCGAACTTTCCCATTGAAAGTAATGGAAAGTGAATTAATCCGTTCCAGATGGGTCTGCGGCGTTCGTAAACTGAAAATTCATAAACCGAGGTGTTCATAAACTGAGGTTCCACCGTATGTGGAACGAGTCTGTCCCTGCGGTATGTCGGAGGTAGAAACTGCCTCCCACGTTTCATTACGCTGCCGTTTCTACAGTGACAAACGCCGGGTTTTCATTTCTCCTGTTATGCAGAATTTCTCAAATGACTCCGAATCCCAATGCCTAAAATTCCTTGTAGAAGATAAGGACCCTGAGATTACAATAAAAGTAGCCAATTTTTGTGCGACTGCCATAAAACTCAGGGAACAAGCGGTGTCACCACAATGATAAAGGGCCCCAACGGCAATTTTAGGCTATATTTTAGTGACCCAGTTTTAATTTACATATTCTAAATGCTGTAATATATACACGTGTACCGTCCCTGCCGTGTAAATTTTAATGCAACACCATTGAGTTTTATGATTTTTTTTATTCTGTATGTGAGCTGGTCTGTGACCGTAAATAAAATTGAATTGAATTAACAGGTGGTGAAGAACCGGAGCAAGGTAGCAGTGAAGAGAGACAGGAGTCGGATGTGTTAGAAACAGTACAGCAGCCAAGTGACATGCTGTCTCTGGACAGTTTGCCAGAGCCCCCTCCTTCCCCAAGGACCAGGTGTGAATGAATGAATGATTTTATTAATACGGTTGCAGACCAGCATCAACACGCACAATATCACAGATCATAAAACATATCAAAAATACAAGGACAGTGTGAATATAACAAGGATTTAAATATAAAATTTGAAATTACTTATTAGCGTACCCCCTGTAATTAACATTTAGGGGTTTGATCATTATGGGATACCACTAGCTTCCTGCGATTGATTGCAGACACACAAAATTTGGCTACATTTAATGCAGTCTTGGGATTCTTGTCCTCTAGCAGTAGTTTTAAACTATGGTGTTCGGATTCTTTCATGGACTTTTGCAAAACAGGTGTAATAAAAGTCAAACGTATATCCTCATACAGATGACAACGTAATAGTACATGTGAAGCAGTTTCTACCTCCATCGAGCCACAAGGGCAGACCCGTGCTGTATATGGTTTACCCTCAAATCTGCCCTGTAGTAAGGCAGAAGGGAGAACATTTAATCTGACGAGGGTATTTGGGTATCTTAATTTCTGACAGATAGGTAGTTAGCTGGAGAGAAACCTCTCCCATAGTCCCTTATTACTGAATATTTGATCATTTCGCTCATGTGGCATCATTGTAATTCTACGTCCCAGATACGCTGGCGAATTAAAGTCCTGGCTCTCTCGTATCCTGCCTCAATCAAGATCTGCGGAGAGAGTCCAAGGCTTCTTATCTTTTCAAACGGGGAGACTTTCCAGTTAGAATGATAGGAGTCTAACAATGTTAAAGGTGCCAGCCCGGCCGGGAAGAAGATAAGTTTTAACCAACAGGACACAGGAAAGAAGAATGAGGGGAAGTCACCATGTTTGTCTCTTACCTGGGGAATCTTGTAGACACCTAAGATAGCGGCCATGTGGAGGGAAATCTCAAAGTCAAGACCCCCAATGACTGCCATCAGATTTTTCTGTTTGTCACACTGGTAGTTGGGTACAAATCTATAGTGTGTAGAGAGTAGCTCCAAAGTGGCCCAGTAGGTCATCCTTTCACTGAAGTAACTATCAAAGATGTGGAATCCTAATGTGACATTAGGTAATATATTGGAATTCTTGTTGATTTCCTTGACTGCAAAGACCAGGGCCAAAATTTGCTGATAGTATTTTGGTACAACACTGCAATGAGAGTTGGACATCAAACCGTTTTGCTGTGTAGCATTTTTTATCGATCTGTTTAAGGAAACTTATCTTCCCTGCCTTTCTGTGCTAGGGAATAACAAGGCAGTTTACAGGCAGATTTAATTAAACCAATAAAGAATTTGGTTTAAACACACACACACACAGCAAAAACTGCATCACATTCTTCACTCAAGTGAAGCTTGAGTTCCACTATGATTGCTAGATCCTAGCCAGAGGTGTCCTTCATCTTATATTTGTGAAGTTGGTCCTTCCTGCCTAAGTGCAGAACCTTACATTTGTCCCTATTGAAATTCATTTTGTTAACCCAGTTCTCCAATCGGTTAAAGAAATCTTGAATCCCAAGGCAATGGAGCAATTTCTTGGACCTTACAGTCTTGGCAGAGTTTGAGTTCCAATAGATATTGGGGAAGTTGAGGTCTCCTATGACAACTTTATCTCTTGTTTCATAATCTACTCTAGGAAGGCATAATCTAAATCTTCAATCTGGCTTGGAGGTCATAATGTCATATCTCACTGGAAGACTACTCTTTCTTTGCTTCCAAGCTGGATCCTAGATAATCCACCTCATTCCTACAAACTGGAATAAACCAGAGACTAGAAATTTATTGTCAGTCTTTGATCGTTTTAGATGTTAAAATTCAGGTGGTGGGGAGGGTTAAGTCTAAGATTGATCCTATGTTCTGGGGGGTGGGGGATATTTTGCAACCCTCCCTATAAGTAATAAATTCCCATAGCTAAAATAAATAGGATGCATTTCTGAGCCCACTTGGTTAGGAATTAATATCACATGAGAATTGAAAAATTGAAATACTTACAATGGATTAAGAATCTGATGGATGGATGGCCATTGTATGAAGGTTTCAGAGTCAACAGAGGACAGGATGTGGGAAGTAAGGGCACCAATGAGAAGGTCACCTGGCTGATAGTACTTGTGTGGGATATGGAGGTGATTGATGCTCCGATTGACATTTGACAGATTTGCCATTTGCAGCAGCGAGAAAATTAACAGCATCAACACTGCCATACTTTTTCCGAGGCAGAGACTTCCCTGTTGACATCTAATCAGCATTGGCACTAGAAACAGCCTCAGCACAGCAGCTTGCCTTAAATGGCATTCTCCATATGCACCAGCTAAATTCCCAAGACCTAGGATACAACTCCAGGGGAAAGCTCACTAAACGAGTCAGAAGCACCTTGGCATCTGCTTGGGATGGCAGAGAGGGTTATAATTCTTTTTAGACTTGAATCCTGGAAATCTAGGGAGGCCTAATCAGAAGTAGATTATTACCATGTAATTGATAATAACAGGGGAGAGAATAATGATTCCCTTTGCATCAGCTGGTCCATTGGAAGCAAAGACAACATCCTCTGTGAAGCTGCAATGATCCACACAGAATAATCCCTCAGTCTACCTTGATTTCAGTCAAGCTTTTGAAAAATTATATTTTCGTGAGAAAGCTGGTAAGATGTGTGCTGAACATGTGCAGAGGAGGGCAACCAGGAAGATGATGGGTGGGAAACCAAGCCTTATGAGCAACAGTTGAGGGAGTTGGGTATGTTTAGCCTGGAAAAAAGGAGACTGAGAGGAGATATGATACCCAACTTCAAATATTTCAAGGGCTGTCACATGGAAGATGCAGCAAGCTTGTCTCCTGCTACAGAGAGTAGGCCCCAAACCAATGGATTCAAGTTATAAGAAAGGATGGAGGTGGAGTTTCTGGGCATCACTTTCTTCTGTGAAATGGGGGTGGGTGGGTATTTGTGTCCACAAGAGTTCCTGAGTTATCCAAATGTGCCCTTGGGCCCCCAAAGGTGAGGACTACATCTCGGGGACGACGACACATGGCTTATTTATTTATTTTAATGCAAACAGAAAGTTCAACAAGCAAATACAATAAAATTATGTCATGGAGTCAGCAGCAAAATCATTACCCATAACAAAAAATAGTGACAACAAGATATTTTCTTATTTCTTCTTTATTAACTGCTTCTTGCTGTTCAGATCAGGCCTCAACACAATGATGTAGCATTTGGGAGCAAAGATGGAGCCCATTAAGCCAGCACTGGAGGCCAAGATGGAGAAGATCTCCACAGCCACCATGTATTTCCCCTTGGTGCTCAGGTAGACCGGAACAAAGGAGATCCAAACACTACAAAACAACAACATGCTGAAGGTGATGAATTTGGCCTCATTAAAGCTGTCAGGCAGTTTCCTGGCTAAAAATGCTACAATGAAACTGACAATGGCCAGGAGGCCCATGTAGCCCAGGACACAGTAAAACATGGCAGATGACCCGTCATTACATTCCAGAATGATTTCTCCCATCACAGAGCACTTGTCAAAATGGGGATATGGGGGAGAGGTTCCCAGCCACACAGTGCAAATACCAGCTTGGATAATAGTACAAGTCAACACAATGGAGCTTGCCAGTCTTTTCCCCACCCATTTTCTCATTCTGGATCCTGGTTTGGTGGCCATGAATGCCAGAACAACGGTAATGGTTTTGGCCAACACACAAGAAACAGTCACTGTGAAAACCACACCAAAAGCCATTTGTCTGAGAACGCAGCTCACTCTGTCTGGTCGGCTGAGGAAGATGAGGGGACAGAGAAAACAGAGAAGGAGAGAGATGAGGAGAACGTAGGTGAGGTCCCGGTTATTGGCCCTGACAATCGGTGTGTCCTGATGCCTCCTAAAGATGGCGAGGGACAAAATTGTGAGTAAAGAGAAGAAAACGGAACCAAAAGCTAAGCTCATCCCAAGCGGTTCTTCCAACGTCAAGAAGCTGATTAACTTTGGAATGCATTGTGTTCGGTTCTTGTTTGGATAGTGATCTTCTGAGCATCCAACACAGTCATTCATGTCTGAAAAGAAGAAAGGATTCCATTTAAGGGTGTCACTTGAGAGTAGGTATGTATCCTACTGGCAGTATGGGGCTTTTCAGTTGGGTGTGTGAGAGACGATCCTTTTCAGACACAGGAGTGACTAGCATGGGAAGAAAGTGTAGGACAGTAGGAGGCCTGTGCTCTGCAGGTGCACTGGTCCAACTAATCTCCATCACCACCCAGGTAATCTAGTGATAAACGACCTCTCGTTCATGGGGCCATTTTAACAAGTTACACCTACCAGTCCTGTATCTGATGACATATCCGATGTTAGGTGTAAGGTAAAGGTAAGGGTACCCAGGTCCAGTCGAGAACGACTCTGATGTTGCGTCGCTCATTTTGCTCTATAGACTGAGGGATCCGCCGTTTGCCCGCAGACAGCTTCCAGGTCATGTGGCCAGCATGACAAAGCCGCTTCTGGTGAACCAGAGCAGCACACAGAAATGCCATTTACATTCCCGCCAGAGCAGTACCTATTTCTCTACTTGCACCTTGATGTGCTTTTGAACTGCTAGGTGGGCAGGAGCTAGAACCGAACAATGGGAGCTCACCCAGTGGTGAGGATTCAAACCGCCGACCTTCTGATCAACAAGCCCTAGGCTCTGTGGTTTAAACCAGAGCGCCACATGCGTCCCAGATGTTAGGTGTAGGGCAGGTAAAAGTGTGCTTTGTAAACCCCAACCATCATCTGATCATTCGGGCTTGCAAAGCACCTCTTTGAAAATGCTGTGCCTCGTTGCTGTGCCATCAGCTGGTTGCAATGAAGGGCTCCAAGTCTGTGAAGTTCAATGACCATGGAAAACACAAATACAGTGGTACCTCGGTTTAAGTACACAATTGGTTCCAGAAATCTGTACTTAACCTGAAGCATACTTAACCTGAAGCAAACTTTCCCATTGAAAGTAATGGAAAGTGGATTAATCCGTTCCAGAGAGGTCCGCGGAGTACTTAAACTGAAAGTACTCAAACCAAACCGTACTTAAACCAAGGTATGACTGTACATCAATAGCAGCGATTGTGACACCTTTCACACTGCTACAGATGCTTCACAGGAAATCTAATATGACACATATCTGAAAGCTACCTAATGTCTCCTACCTTTCTGATGTGAAATCTTGCCTTCTGAACATGGATCACAGTCATAGCAGCAGAATTTCTCCCCTTCCTTCTTTTTTCTCCTAGTACCAGAAGGGCATTTTTTGTTGCATTGAGAGAGGGGTGGCACCTGTGAATTTGAATTAACCATAAAGGGATCAAGTGGGTGGGAGAAATGGCATATTAAGAGAATTTTGAAAGCAATGAGCTGTCAACAGCCTTTAATGGCATCTAATGAGACAGACAGCCTCGTTGGCTGTCCAACGAGGCCTTACAAATAGCGGAGGAGAGGAGGCAAGCAAAATGCAAGGGAGATAGGGAAAGATACAGGAAACTGAATGCTGATTTCCAAAAAATAGCAAGGAGAGACAAGAGGGTCTTCTTAAATGAGCAATGCAAAGAAATAGAGGAAAACAATAGAATGGGGAAAACCAGAGATCTGTTCAAGAAAATTGGAGATATGAAAGGAACATTTCGTACAAAGATTACCATAATAAAGGACAAAAGTGGTAAGGACCTAACAGAAGCAGAAGACATCAAGAAGAGGTGGCAAGAATACACAGAGGGATTATACCAGAAAGATCTGGAGGTCTCGTACACCTCAGGTAGTGTGGTTGCTGACCTTGAGCCAGACATCTTGGAGAGTGAAGTCAAATGGGCCTTAGAAAGCATTGCTAATAACAAGGCCAGTGGAAGTGAACTATTCCAGCTGAACTATTTAAAATTTTAAAAGATGATGCTGTTAAGGTGCTACACCCAATATGCCAGCAAGTTTGGAAAACTCAGCAATGGCCAGAGGATTGGAGAAGATCAGTCTACATCCCAATTCCAAAGAAGGGCAGTGCCAAAGAATGCTCCAACTACCGCACAATTGCGCTCATTTCACACGCTAGCAAGGTTATGCTTAAAATTCTACAAGGCAGGCTTAGGCAGTATGTGGACCGAGAACTCCCAGAAGTGCAAGCTGGATTTCGAAGGGGCAGAGGAACCAGAGACCAAATAGCAAACATGCGCTGGATTATGGAGAAAGCTAGAGAGTTCCAGAAAAACGTCTACTTCTGCTTCATTGACTATGCAAAAGCCTTTGACTGTGTCGACCACAGCAAACTATGGCAAGTTCTTAAAGAAATGGGAGTGCCTGATCACCTCATCTGTCTCCTGAGAAATCTCTATGTGGGACAAGAAGCTACAGTTAGAACTGGATATGGAACAACTGATTGGTTCAAAATTGGGAAAGGAGTACGACAAGGTTGTATATTGTATCCCTGCTTATTTAACTTATATGCAGAATTCATCATGCGAAAGGCTGGACTAGATGAATCCCAAGCAGGAATTAAGATTGCCGGAAGAAATATCAGCAACCTCAGATATGCAGATGACACAACCTTGATGGCAGAAAGTGAGGAGGAATTAAAGAACCTTTTAATGAGGGTGAAAGAGGAGAGCGCAAAATATTGTCTGAAGCTCAACATCCAAAAAACCAAGATCATGGCCACTGGTCCCATCACCTCCTGGCAAATAGAAGGGGAAGAAATGAAGGCAGTGAGAGATTTTACTTTCTTGGGCTCCTTGATCACTGCAGATGGTGACAGCAGTCACGAAATTAAAAGACGCCTGCTTCTTGGGAGAAAAGCAATGACAAACCTAGACAGCATCTTAAAAAGCAGAGACATCACCTTGCCTACAAAGGTCCGTATAGTTAAAGCTATGGTTTTCCCAGTAGTGATGTATGGAAGTGAGAGCTGGACCATAAAGAAGGCTGATCGCCGAAGAATTGATGCTTTTGAATTATGGTGCTGGAGGAGACTCTTGAGAGTCCCATGGACTGCAAGAAGGTCAAACCTATCCATTCTTAAGGAAATCAGCCCTGAGTGCTCACTGGAAGGACAGATCGTGAAGTTGAGGCTCCAATACTTTGGCCACCTCATGAGAAGAGAAGAATCCTTGGAAAAGACCTTGATGTTGGGAAAGATGGAGGGCATTAGGAGAAGGGGACGACAGAGGACGAGATGGTTGGACAGTGTTCTCGAAGCTACGAACATGAGTTTGACCAAACTGCGGGAGGCAGTGGAAGACAGGAGTGCCTGGCGTGCTATGGTCCATGGGGTCACGAAGAGTCGGACACGACTAAACGACTAAACAACAATGAGACAGAATATGTTTTTGTGACTCTGAAAATGAATTTATGGCAATTTCAATATATATATATTTTAAATAGAAATAAAAGGGAGGCAGGGAGGGAGTCCACGTGAACAGAACTAATATTATTTCGGAATTTGGAAAAATACACTTCTTATTAAATTCAAAAGGTTTTAAAGTAGAGTTGAAAGAATGTTTTAACATACTAAGTGGTTTAAATAAGCAGCTACCAGGACCCAGGTGGCGCTGTGGTTAAACCACTGAGCCTAGGGCTTGCTGATCAGAAGGTCGGCGGTTCGAATCCCTGTGACGGGGTGAGCTCCCGTTGCTTGGTCCCAGCTCCTGCCAACCTAGCAGTTCGAAAGCACATCAAAATGCAAGTAGATAAATAGGAACCGCTATAGCGGGAAGGTAAACGGTGTTTCCATGTGCTGCTCTGGTTTGCCAGAAGGGGCTTTGTCATGCTGGCCACATGACCTGGAAGCTATACGCTGGCTCCCTCGGCCAATAATGCGAGATGAGCGCGCAACCCTAGAGTCGGTCACGACTGGACCTAATGGTCAGGGGTCCCTTTACCTTTACCTTACCATAAACAATGTCAGGTTCTTTCAGCTTTTGCACAGGGGAAGAGTCAGACTTGGAAATTGAACTAAGTTTGAGAGTAGTCTGCTCTGCAGACTAAAGCTACGTGGAAATTGAGCTAAGTGAGAGAGAGGCCGGCTCTGCGAGCGAAAGCTGGCTGGTAGAGCCAGAAAGGGGGAACTTGACCCCCCCCTTCACAAAGAGGACACAAGTAGCCTTCAAGAAGCGGGAGAGTTAGAAGACAGTCAGAGTGCTGCTAGGCAACCAGCAGAGAAGTAGAGAACAGGCAGCGTGTCTAGTGGAAGTGGGAAGGCCAGCCTCTCAGTTCTCGTGCTTGGAGATTGGACAGGGTCAGAGTGCAACGGAAGGTCAAAAGGGGAAGGGGAAAATCTGGAGTCCTTCCTGCTGTGAGCAGGGCGGAGTTTCAATGCAAGCAGGCGAGAAGCCAAGCTCTGGGTGTGTTTTTGTAAATAAACGTAACATAAAACTGCCGGATAATAATTAATATTATTATCGGGGCTTGCTTGCCTGCTTAAGATCATTACAGGGGCTGAGAACCCCAGACTAAATACACTAGGCCTAGAGACAATTGTAACACGAGTTAAGCAGCCTCAAAAACAAGGATAGTCCTGGACTCTTCCAGACTTCTGCTGCTATATCTTTAGTATGCCGGGCTGTGTCGAGCAGGTCGGGCGCCCTGGCGCTGAAGCGCGGAGATCGCTCCGGCGCCGACACCGGGATTGCACCTAGAGCCGGGCCTGTTAGTATGACTAGCCACCAAACCAGGCATTCTCTGCAGAAGTCTGCCTAGTCTGTCTCCAGGCTCAACTCCCCTTGCTTTCTCACCAAAGAAGTTGGTGACACTCTCTGCTGGCCTAGAAATCTTTAAAGAATGTGCTAGACAGGGAAGTGGAAGACCAGGGTCTAAATCCCCACTTGGCCATGAAACTCATTGGGTGACCTTGGGCCAATCACTGCTTCTCTCAGTCTAACCTACCTTACAGGGTTGTTGTTAGAATAAAACGGGAAGTAGGCACATGACATTGAGCTCCTTGGAGGAAAGGTGGAATAAAAATGCAATAAACAAACAAGCATATGATAATGAACAATGGCCTGGCCTGCTTCAGGGCATCAGAGCCCCACAACATTCACAAGAGGTTTTCATAAACAGCAAGCAAGAAAGAATACAGGGTCCATGTCTCTGCTATGCTTCAAAGATGCAAGCATCACATTTAGGACACACTGGAGTTGCAATTTGCTGAAATCATGCCCCACCTGTTGAAAACTTCTGTGCCACACCATTTTGTCTTCATTGATGGAAAATCCCTTGGTTGGAGCAGCCTGGAGATTCACCCTTCCGACCTTGACTCTGAGGAAGGAGTTATTTGGGAAAGTGACCAAGTTGGTAATATCGAATCCGGCTTCTAATTCCCTGTTCTCACTAAAAGACACTTCTTCTCCCACACTGTTGTTAAATGAGGCGCTCCTAAGAAAAGGGTGGAGCTGCATCGAGAGGGCAGGAAAAGGACAATTGTTTAAAACTCAAACTTATCTTATGTTCAGTGTCAGAGATGTTGGTGGCTACTCCCAAGTAAACACGCTCCACATCGTCTGGATTTTATGAGTTTTATTGTGCAAGCTATTTACACTGCAAAAATGTCTGTGATCATGTCTGCTTAATCCGAGTCAGAAGCCTGCAATGGCTTCTGGCGGTTTCTAGCCCAGCATTTAAGACGGGGTAACCCAAAGCGCCTCCCCCTGGCTCTACGGGTGCTGGACCGTCTCAACTCTGGCATTGAGGGTACGCGTCTCCCTTCAACCTCCAAAGGACTCAGCTCCGCCTCTCCTTCCATGGTCTCCGGCTGCAGTTGGGCCTCCGGGACTCTGTCAAGCCCTGGCACTGCCTCCTGAACTTCCTGATTCTCCCTCCCTGACTCGCTGCTCCCACTGTTGCTCTCCGAAGAGGTGAACGTTATGATGGGGGGTTGCTCCCTGTAAACCCTCTCTCTTACATCCAGCATCGCCTTTAAATTGCCATTGCCTCTTCCAAGGCAGTATACAATATTTCATATACTGTAATTAAAAAAAACAATAGCAATAGCAATAATAATGGCAAATTTTGATCTCTCTGTCCTCTGTAGATCCCTCCGCATAAGACTAAGCCACACTGTATATGTGAGTATTTCAAAGCTCAAACGGGACTTCCAAAAATCATCATGCAAACATGCATGAAGTTGAATGAAAGAACAGGAAAATGGAGAGAGGGTGAGACTGAGGGAGGAACAGGCAAAACAGGTGTTCCTGTTAAGACTCTAGTTGAGATAGAAATTGCCATTGACAATAATCGCACCTAGCTGCCTAGTTTTGAAGAGCTGAAGCTCAGGTGAGTGGGTTGTATCCCATTTTCACAGAAATGATAAATATTACTAAAAAAAACCTATTGTTTGTGGTCCAGAATGAATGTTGCTGTGTATTTTTGATGATACCAACGTAAATATATTGGCAAAAGAATTGGCAAGATCATACTGGCAGCATTAATAGTAATTGCAACTCAATAGAACACAGCCCAAAATCTAATGCTGGACACTTTGTACCGCTCACTCTGGAATCTAGCTATAACAGAGATAATCACAAATAATTTGAGATTTTGACAAGGACCAGAACCTCCAGACCCCTTTTATATGATTTGACAAATACAGCAGAACCAAATTTTCAAAGCAACTCCCCACAAACCTGGCAAATCTGGAACTATGCATGGTGATCTGATAAAATTGGACTTAATCTGGACTTTAAAGTCTTTATTTAACTCACGTGCAACTACACATTCTACCTGCCTATTTTACAGTTTGGTTATTCATCTTTCGATTTTTGTCTGTTGTTAAAATTGTTCTCTTTGCTGTATCAACAATATAAAATGAAATAATAATTAAAAGATATACTGCCCCCCCCCAAAGGAAGCCATTACCTGCCAAGGCTGCAATTTCTGAAGCTGCGGTCTCCATCTTCTCACAACTCCTCTGTCTTTTGCCCTGGATCTGTACATGGCATCATGTAGAGCATGTGCCACAACATAGACAGCATTGTAGATGCTGTAGCTGTGGCCAGTCAGGCTCATCTCAAAGCCAGACGAGGGGAGGCTGTCCAGCTTCTCCTGTCCTGTGCAGGGTTCACTGAACTCAGTACTAGATTTTGAAAAGAAACAATAGAATGTCTGGAGCCAGAACTGCTGAAGAAAACCATCTTCACCTGCCATGAAAGGATTTAGGGAGCGAAGAAGGCTCTTGAATCCTTGCACCTCATTTGAATGCATGGTGAAGCATATGGAGCCATGAAACGGTTGCATATCCTGGCTCGTTCGAAAGGCCACTGCTGAGAAATCCAGTTGAGCAGTCATAATCCATACCTTGGCCAAATATGTCACATTTTCCGCTTCCCCTGCCGCTAGCAATACCTGCAAATAAAACATGGACTTGGCTTCTCCATAGAAAACGACAGCATTGGCTTTGCTTTCCGCAATAATGTGATAGGATTGGAGCCACTGGGGTATCATGTCGTAATACTCTTCAAAATATGTGGTTTTTGAAGTTCTCTCTGAAAAGGCCAAGCAGATGCCTTTCTGGAGAAGCAGAGTTTGCAGGATTTCCATAAACTTCTCTCCACTCTCACTTTCTACCACGAGCAACCCAACCCATGTCCACCCAAACTGCAGAAGTAACTCAACAATCCCAGTGTACTGGTGGGCTTCATTGGGCACCATCCTGTAGAAGGAGGTGGATTGGCTTTGACTGGCACCCTCTGGAGCAAATGAGCCATAAGTGAGCTAAAAGGAAACAGATTTCCCATTAATGCAGTAGAAACATTGATTATGTGTGGGTAGTAATGACGAAACAATTGTGCTTTGTAAGCCCGTCAGGGGCTGGGCAGATGAGGAGAAGTGGTGGAGAGCAGCAAACCAAGAACCTTCCAGAGAGAAGGAGGGGGGGGAGAGTATGGTGGGGTAGTTTGAAACAGGTCACACCCGAGAAGGAAAAAGGAGCTGGGAAATAACAGGTGGTGCTGAACCGGAGCAAGGTAGCAGTGAAGAGAGACAGGAGTCAGATGTGTTGGAAACAGTACAGCAGCCAAGTGACATGCTGTCTCTGGACAGTTTGCCAGAGCCCCCTCCTTCCCCAAGGACCAGGTGTGTTCTGCATGTCTCAGAGCAGAACCCAAAAGAGAATTGTTCTTAGCAGCCACCATAGGCAGCAGGAGGAGTCTGATTTCTAGGGAGTAATGGCCAGTTGGGTGGCAGCTCAAGGGTGAGAGTGTACTTTCATGTTTTCATGTGGAATAAAATAAAAAAATATAGTGGTACCTCTAGTTATGAACTTAATTTGTTCTGGAGGTCTGTTCTTAACCTGAAACTGTTCTTAACTAGATGCGTGCTTCCGCTAATGGGGCCCCTTGTTGCTGCTGCTCTGCCGGCACACGATTTCCATTCTCATCCTGGGGCAAAGTTCTCAACTCAAGGTAACTCTTCCAGGTTAGCGGAGTTTGTAACCTGAGGCGTTTGTAACTTGAGGTACCAATGTAAAAGCTCTCTCTGCGTTGAGGCCACCCAACAGCCCCAAACTGTCCAGGTCAAATTAATTAAGGTAATGTACAAGCGACTGATGAGCAGCCTCCATAATTCATCCTGGTTGGAGTCTACCTGAGGCTGGCAGACCAAGCTGTTTACATACATAGACTAGGTGTGTACAACGGTATATCTGCAAAATGCTCCATTCATGCCCTCTGAATAACATGCACAGGTTGGGAAATGGATGAAGGTGGTGCAATTCATCTCCTTAAGCTTTTATTGAATACAATCTGAAATTGTCAAGGGGGCTATTATGGAATGCAAAACTTTTCTCAACAGGACAGAGGAAAGAATGAGGGGAAGTCACCATGTTTGTCTCTTACCTGGGGAATCTTGTAGACACCTAATATGGTGGCCATGTGGAGGGAAATCTCAAAGTCAATTCCTCCTATGGCTGCCATCAGATTTTTCTGTTTGTCACACTGGTAGTTGGGTACAAATCTATAGTGTGTAGAGAGTAGCTCCAAAGTGGCCCAGTAGGTCATCCTTTCACTGAAGTAACTATCAAAGATGTGGAATCCTAATGTGACATTAGGTAATATATTGAAATTCTTGTTGATTTCCTTGACTGCAAACACCAAGGCCAGAATTTGCTGGTAGTATTTTGGTACAACACTGCAATGAGAGTTGGACATCAAACCGTTGTGCTGTGTAGCATTTTTTATGTTCCCTGTCTTTCTGTGCTAGGGAATAACAAGGCAATTTACAGACAGATTTAATTAAACCAATAAAGAATTTGGTTTAAACACACACAGCAAAAACTGCATCACATTCTTCACTCAAGTGAAGCTTGAGTTCCACTATAATTGCTAGATCCTAGTAAGACAGGTGTGCTTCATCTTATATTTGTGAAGTTGGTACTTCCTGCCTAAGTGTAGAACCTTACATTTGTCCCTTTTGAAATTCATTTTGTTAACCCAGTTCTCCAATCTGTTAAAGAAATCTTGAATCCCAAGGGAATGGAGCAATTTCTTGGACCTTACACTCTTGGCAGAGTTTGAGTTCCAATAGATATTGGGGAAGTTGAGGTCTCCTATGACCACTTTATCTCTTGTTTCATAATCTACTCTAGGAAGGCATAATCTAAATCTTCAATCTGGCTTGGAGGTCTATAGCAGACAGCCACAGTAAGGTCACTGTTATTTCTTTCTCCTACTATTTTAACCCATTTACTTCCAATCTGTTTTCCATGCTCCAGGTCATAAATTTATTCACAAGTGTACACATCCTTTACATATAATGCTCCTGCTTCTCCCTTCCTGTTTTCCATTAGAACAGGTTACCCCTCAAGTCCTACATTCCAGTGACAAGTCATCCCACCAGGTTTCAGTAATGCCTACTAGCCTACTAGGTTATATTTGCCATCCTGTATTAAAAGCTCCACTTCATCTTGCTTGTTTCCCATACTCTGTGTCATTGTGTAGAGACAACTGAAACTAAGAGTCATTCCCTCCAGTTGCTTCCTTCTTGTAGTTTGTTGCCCTTTTGCAGGTTTCTGGAACACCACCTCAGTTTCCCAGGCATCAATGAAGATATTGCCCCTGATACCAGGCAACCTTCTGTTGCCTGCAATGTTTTGACAATTACTCTGTGTACCTTTTCTTTAAAGATTCGGTAAAACCCAATAGTAGAGCATCTGGTTAGGATACAGGTGGGGCTGGGGCAGACCCCTTTTTGAAATCCTGGAGAGCCACTGCTACTCTGTGTAGAGAGGCCGGAGCTAGGTAGACCAATGGTTCCTACTGGCCATGCACCCATTTCCTGTTGGCATCAGAATGCTGGGCTCTCTAGATTATGACACCCATTTGACTGGTTGTGGCCATGGCTCCTCCTCTCTGTTAAGCACTGCTCTGGAAAATGGGCTGGGGGAGCTTGGGGGTGAGAGAGAAACACACCACCCAGAACATAATGTCATATCTCACTGGAAGACTATTCTTTCTTTGCTTCCAAGCTGGATCCCAGATAATCCACCTCATTCCTACAAACTGGAATAAACCAGAGACTAGAAATTAATTGTTACTCGTTGATCATTTTAGATGTTAAAATTCAGGTGGTGGGGAGGGTTAAGTCTAAGACTGATCCTATGTTCTGGGGGCGGGGGGGGGATATTTTGCACCCCTCCCTATAAGTAATAAATCCCCATAGCTAAAATAAATAGGGTGTATTTCTGAGCCCACTTGGTTAGGAATTAATATCACATGAGAATTGAAAAATTGAAATACTTACAATGGATTAAGGATCTGATGGATGGATGGCCATTGTATGAAGGTTTCAGAGTCAACGGAGGACAGGATGTGGGAAGTAAGGGCACCAATGAGAAGGTCACCTGGCTGATAGTACTTGTGTGGGATATGGAGGTGATTGATGCTCCGATTGACACTTGACAGATTTGCCATTTGCAGCAGCGAGAAAATTAACAGCATCAACGCTGCCATACTTTTTCCTAGACAGAGACTTCCCTGTTGACATCTAATCAGCATTGGCACTAGAAACAGCCTCAGCACAGCAGCTTGCCTTAAATGGCACTCTCCAAATGCACCAGCTAAATTACCAGGACGTAGGATACAACTCCAGGGGAAAGCTCACTAAACGAGTCAGAAGCACCTTAGCATCTGCTTGGGATGGCAGAGAGGGTTATAATTCTTTTTAGACTTGAATCCTGGAAATCTATGGAGGCCTAATCAGAAGCAGATTATTACCATGTAATTGATAATAACAGGGGAGAGAATAATGATTCCCTTTGCATCAGCTGGTCCACTGGAAGAAGCAAAGACAACATCCTCTGTGAAGCTGCAATGATCCACACAGAATAATCCCTCAGCAGCCTCCTTCAAGCGTTCAAACAATTCACAATGAGGGGGGAGCAGGAACAAGCATTTTGCACCTCCCCCCCCTCATTGCACCCCTGCCACTATCTTCATCACTTACTGTGTTGTCAGAGGAGAGCCTCTGCAGCTTTCTCTACTTACTTTCTTACACAATCCAGAACCCTAAAAGTTGTAAATCACTCAAGAGAGTCTACACAGGTAGAGAAAGCTCCTTGCTGGGAATCAACAAGGACCTCTGGCCTGCAGCAGTTAAGCCAACTAAGCCTCTCCATTGGGCTCGTGATCCAAACTACATTCACATGTCCATCCGCTGATGTTATGTGAGGCCAGGCATGGGGCAGGTAAACCCATGGGGCCAAATTGGATATTGTAGCCACTGGTAGAATTTGGCTGGAAAGGAACACTTATGAACAGACTTTGAGTGACTTCAAGTCATGGCTGTGATGGTGGACAAACAGTCCGCTTGGCCCTGTCTGCAGGCCTTTTTAGGGCCCCTATATATTCACCTGAATAAACATAGAATTGGAGAATTGGAGAGTTGGAAGGCACCCTCAAAGATCATCCAGCTCAACCCCCTGCAATGCAGGAAATCACAACTAAAGCATCCCTGGCAGGCTGGGTGGGCGACATGAGGAGGATGCAGTAGGAAGGGAACATGCCTGTTACATCCTCCTGATGCCCTAGAGGCCCCACACTGCTTTGAGAGGCTGGGATGTGGGATGGGACTTGCAAAGCAGAGCAGGGCTGACTTGGGTGGTGTGAGGAGAGAAACGTGCCCTGGGAAAAACTGTGCCCAGGGCAATGACCACCCTTGCCCGGCCTCTGCCCATACTTTGCCTCTGCCTCCTTAGCAGAGCTCCCTTCAGCCAAGCAGACTAAACAATGTTTTATTCCAGACAGAAAGTAAAACAAGTTCCCACCCCAAAGTGTAAGCAGATATACATTCCCCTCATAGGATCACACGCCCCCCCTTATGATTTCACCTAAACCTTCTTTTCTCACAGGCTGATTTGTGAAGATGAAAGTGCATTTAAGAGCAGAGTTGGAGACTCAAAGGGTATTTGGAGCTCTGCTGTGACTCTACGATTCCAAGGATGCAGTACTAGACACAGGTCTATAAGGGAGGTCTGTTGCTTTGCAGCAAAACCTGAAGCAAAACTCGAGGCAAGGAATTTCTTTCCTGGCTCTTCTTGAAGTACTCCTTCATACACGCAGAGAGCTGAATGTACAAGACTGAGTTCAGAATAGGAATATGTGCCATTTCTCACTCTCTCTGGGAAGAGGGCTATTTCCCTCCTTTTCATTTTCTCCTCATAGCATAGGGATATTATCTCTTGATGCCACAAGGGTGCCAAAGGGCCTGCTGTTGTCATACCAGACCAACCTCATTTATTTTCTTTTTTTTTTTAATGGAATTACAAATGTGGTGGATCAGGGGAGTGCTGTGGTCATAATCTATCCTGATTTCAAATTTAAAAAATTCCTTCAGTAGCACCTTAAAGACCAACTAAGTTTTTATTTTGGTATGAGCTTTCGTGTGCATGCACACTTTGAAGAAGGATACACTGGAAACAGAAGTGTCAGACCCTTATATATATACAGAGGGTGGTGGGGGTGGGTGGGAATGGGTGATGGGCTGATGGGAGTGATGGGAGCTCATACCAAAATAAAAACTTAGTTGGTCTTTAAGGTGCTACTGAAGGAATTTTTTTATTTTGCTTCGACTCAGACCAACACGGCTACCTACCTTTAACTATCCTGATTTCAGTCAGGCTTTCAACAAATTATATTTTCGTGAGGAAGCTGGTAATATGTGTGCTGAACATGTGCAGAGGAGGGCAACCAGGAAGATGATGGGTGGGAAACCAAGCCTTCTGTGCAACAGTTGAGGGAGTTGGGTATGTTTGGCCTGGAAAAAAGGAGACTGAGAGGAGATATGATACCCAACTTCAAATATTTCAAGGGCTGTCACATGGAAGATGCAGCAAGCTTGTCTCCTGCTACAGAGAGTAGGCCCCAAACCAATGGATTCAAGTTATAAGAAAGGATGGAGGTGGAGTTTCTGGGCATCACTTTCTTCTGTGAAATTGGGGGGGGGGGTATTTGTGTCCACAAGAGTTCCTGAGTTATCCAAATGTGCCCTTGGGCCCCCAAAGGTGAGGACTACATCTCGGGGACGACGACACATGGTTTATTTATTTATTTTAATGCAAACAGAAAGTTCAACAAGCAAATACAATAAAATTATGTCACGGAGTCAGCAGCAAAATCATTACCCATAACAAAAAATAGTGACAACAAGATATATTTTTATTTCTTCTTTATTAACTGCTTCTTGCTGTTCAGATCAGGCCTCAACACAATGATGTAGCATTTGGGAGCAAAGATGGAGCCCAGTAAGCCAGCACTGGAGGCCAAGATGGAGAAGATCTCCACAGCCACCATATGTTTTCCCTTGGTGCTCAGGTAGACCGGAACAAAGGAGATCCAAACACTACAAAACAACAACATGCTGAAGGTGATGAATTTGGCCTCATTGAAGCTGTCGGGAAGTTTCCTGGCTAAAAATGCTACAATGAAACTGACAATGGCCAGGAGGCCCATGTAGCCCAGGACACAGTAAAACATGGCAGCTGACCCTTCATTACATTCCAGAATGATTTCTCCCATCACAGAGCGCTTGTCAAAATGGGGAAATGGGGGAGAGGTTCCCAGCCACACAGTGCAAATACCAGCTTGGATAATAGTACAAGTCAACACAATGGAGCTTGCCAATCTTTTCCCCACCCATTTCCTCATTCTGGATCCTGGTTTGGTGGCCATGAATGCCAGAACAACGGTAATGGTTTTGGCCAACACACAAGAAACAGTCACTGTGAAAACCACACCAAAAGCCATTTGTCTGAGAACGCAGCTCACTCTGTCTGGTCGGCTGAGGAAGATGAGGGGACAGAGAAAACAGAGAAGGAGAGAGATGAGGAGAACGTAGGTGAGGTCCCGGTTATTGGCCCTGACAATCGGTGTGTCCTGATGCTTCCTAAAGATGGTGAGGGACAATATTGTGAGCAAAGAGAAGAAAACGGACCCAAAAGCTAAGCTCATCCCAAGTGGTTCTTCCAACATCAAGAAGCTGATTAACTTTGGAATGCATTGTGTTCGGTTCTTGTTTGGATAGTGATCTTCTGAGCATCCAACACAGTCATTCATGTCTGAAAAGAAGGAAGGATTCCATTTAAAGGTGTCACTTGAGAGTAGGTATGTATCCTACTGGCAGTATGGGGCTTTTCAGTTGGGTGTGAGAGAGACGATCCTTTTCAGACACAGGAGTGACTAGCATGGAAAGAAAGTGCTGTGGACCCCCCCCCCCTCCCACCGACAATGATCTCATAGTCGCTTGCCTGGACAGTAAGGAGTGCACCGGTGCAACTAATCTCCATCACCACCCAGGTAATCTAGTGAGCCGCTGTTTGTCCGCAGACAGCTTCCAGGTCATGTGGCCGGCATGACTAAGCCGCTTCTGGTGAACCAGAGCAGTGCACGAAAATGCCATTTACCTTCCCGCCGGAGTGGTACCTATTTATCTACTTGCACTTTGATGTGCTTTCCAACTGCTAGGTTGGCAGGAGCTGGGACCGAACAATGGGAGCTCACCCCATCGCAGGGATTCGGAATGCCGACCTTCTGATTGGCAAGCCCTAGGCTCTGTGGTTTAAACCAGAGCGCCACATGCGTCCCAGATGTTAGGGCAGGTAAAAGTGTGCTTTGTAAACCCCAACCATCATCTGATCATTTAGGCTTGCAAAGCACCTCTTTGAAAACACTGTGCCTCGTTGCTGTGCCATCAGCTGGTTGCAATGAAGAGCTCCAAGTGTGTAAAGTTCAATGGCCATGGAAAACAGAACTACACCAATATCAGCGATTGTGACACCTTTCACACGGCTATAGATGCTTCACAGGAAATCTAATATGACACATATCTGAAAGCTACCTAATGTCTCCTACCTTTCTGGTATGAAATCTTGCCTTCTGAACATGGATCACAGTCATAGCAGCAGAATTTCTCCCCTTCCTTCTTTTTTCTCCTAGTACCAGAAGGGCAATTTTTGTTGCATTGAGAGAGGGGTGGCACCTGTGAATTTGAATTAACCATAAAGGCATGTTTAGTGCAGGGGAAATAATGGGAGAACCTGAATTCCATTTTCTGGGCTGAAAGGGATCAAGTGGGTGGGAGAAATGGCATATTAAGAGAATGTTGAAAGCAATGAGCTATCAACAGCCATTAATGGCATCTAATGAGACAGAATATGTTTTTGTGACTCTGAAAATGAATTTATGGCTATTTCAATATATTTTTTAAAAATAGAAATAAAAGGGAGGGAGGGAGTCCACCTAAACATAACTATTATTATTAGGGAATTATTTGGAAGAATACGCTTCTTATAAAACTCAAAAGGTTTTAAAGTAGAGTTGAAAGGATGTTTTGACATACTAAGTGATTTAAATAAGCAGCTACCATAAACAATGTCAGGTTCCTTTAGTTTTTCCACCTGAAAAAAACAAATACCGGGGGCTGTCGGAAACGTGGATCAACCGAACACAGGGGAAGACTCAGACTCAGAAATTGAGCTAAGTTTGAGAGTAGTCAGCTCTGCAGACTAAAGCTACTTGGAAGTTGAGCTAAGTAAGAGAGAGGCCAGCTCTGCGAGCGAAAGCTGGCTGGTAGAGCTAGAAAGGGGGAACTTGACCCCCCCTTCACAAAGAGGACACAAGAAGCCTTCAAGAAGTGGGAGAGTTAGAAGACAGTCAGAGTGCTGCTAGGCAACCAGCAAAGAACCAGAGAACAGGCAGCGTGTCTAGTGGAAGTGGGAAGGCCAGTCTCTCAGTCCTCGTGCTTGGAGATTGGACAAGGTCAGAGTGCAACGGAAGGTCAAAAGGGGAAGGGGGAAAATCTGGAGTCCTTCCTGCTGTGAGCGGGGTGGAGTTTCAGACTTACCAACTCCCTTCAATGCGAGCAGGCGAGAAGCCGTGCTCTGGATGTGTTTTTGTAAATAAACGTAACATAAAACTGCTGGAGAGACATTAATTATTATCGGGGCTTGCTTGCCTGCCTAAGATCATTACAGGGGCTGAGAACCCCAGACTAAATACACTGGGCCTAGAGACAATTGTAACACGAGTTTAAAAGCCTCAAAAACAAGGATAGTCTTGGACTCTGCCAGACCTCTGCTGCTATATCTTTAGTATGACTAGCCTCCAAGCCAGGCATTCTCTGCAGAAGTCTGCCTAGTTTGTCTCCAGGCTCAGCTCCCCTTGCTTTCTCACCAAAGACGTTTGTTGGATGTTAGGCTTAGGACACTGTCTGCTGGCCTAGAAATCTTTAAAGAATGTGCTAGACAGGGAAGTGGAAGACCAGGGTTCAAATCCCCACTTGGCCATGAAACTCATTGGGTGACCTTGGGCCAATCACTGCTTCTTTCAGTCTAACCTACCTTACAGGGTTGCTGTTGTTAGGATAAAATGGGAAGTAGGCACATGACCTTGAGCTCCTTGGAGGAAAGGTGGAATAAAAATGCAATAAGCAAACAAGCATATGATAATGAACAATGGCCTGGCCTGCTTCAGGGCATCAGAGCCCCACAACATTCACAAGAGGTTTTCATAATAATAATAATAATTTATTATTTATACCCCGCCCATCTGGCCGGGTTCCCCCAGCCACTCTGGGCGGCTTCCAACAAAACATTAAAATACAGCAAGCATAAAACATAAACAGCAAGCGAGAAAGAATACAGGGTCCATGTCTCTGCTATGCTTCAAAGATGCAAGCATCACATTTAGGACACACTGGAGTTGCAATTTGCTGAAATCATGCCCCACCTGTTGAAAACTTCTGTGCCACACCATTTTGCCTTCATTGATGGGAAATCCCATGGCTGGAGCAGCCTGGAGATTCACCCTTCCGACCTTGACTCTGAGGAAGGAGTTATTTGGGAAAGTGACCAAGTTGGTAATATCGAATCCGCCTTCTAATTGCCTGTTCTCACTAAAAGACACTTCTTCTCCCACACTGTTGTTAAATGAGACACTCCTAAGAAAAGGGTGGAGCTGCATCGAGAGGGCAGGAAAAGGACAATTGTTTAAAACCCAAACTTGTCTTACGTTCAGCATCACCTTTTAAATTGCCATTGCCTCTTTCAAGGCAGTATACAAGATTTCATATAATTAAAAAACAATAACAATAGCAATAATAACGGCAAATTTTGATCTCTCTGTAGATTCCTCCGCATAAGACTAAGCCACACTGTACAGGTATATTTATTTCAAAGCTCAAACGGGACTTCCAAAATCATCATGCAAACATCCATGAAGTTTAATGCAGAAAGGGTAAAAATGAAAGAACAGGAAAATGGAGAGAGGGTGAGACTGAGGGAGGAACAGGCAAAACAGGTGTTCCTGTTAAGACTCTAGTTGAGAGGGAAAGTGCCATTGACAATATTGTCAAAACTAGCTGCCTAGTTTTGAAGAGCTGAAGCTCAGGTGAGTGGGTTGTATCCCATTTTCACAGAAATGATAAATATTACTATAAAAACTATTGCTTGTTGTCCAAAATGAATGTTACTGTGTATTTTTGATGATACAAACGTAAATATATTGCCAAAAGAATTGGCAAGATTATACTGGCAGCATTAATAGTAATTGCAACTCAATAGAACTGGCCAAAATCTAATGCTGGACACTTTGTACCGCTCACTCTGGAATATAGCTTTTAGCTATAACAGGGATAATCACAAATAATTTGAGATTTTGACGAGGACTAGAACCTCCAGACCCCTTTTATATGATTTGGCATATACAGCAGAACCAACATTTTCAAAACAATCCCCACAAACCTGGCAAATCTGGAACTATGCATGGTAATCTGATAAAATTGGACTTAATTTGGACTTTAAAGTCTTTATTTAACTCATGTGCAACTACACATTCTACCTGCCTATTTTACAGTTTGGTTATTCATCTTTCAATTTTTGTCTGTTGTTAAAATTGTCTTTGCTTTATCTATATAAATAAAAATGTAAAAGGTCCCCATTCGTACACATTCAGCTACCCCCGAAACCGCTCAACCGATTGCGTTGAAATTTTGACACAATGCTCCATGTGAATGTGGGAGTGTTTGCATATACTTAGATTATACAGATGTCACACCTGTCACAGGTAAAAACATGCTTTTTTGGGAAAACAGAAAAACAGGAACAGGAGAGGTTGCAAAACATCGCCCTCTAGTGATTACTCCACTGGTACTGCAGCTATCAAAGCTTCCCTCTCCAAAGCAGCTCAGCTCATGTTTGCAGGGAACCCCTGCTCGACAAGAGCAAAACTGCAGACTGAGCTGAGTGGAGGTGGGGGCTCGCCTTGGTGGGGGGGAGGACGGGGTCGGGATGTGGTGGGGGGAGTCACAGGGATGAGCCACAGCAATGCGTGGTCAACAATATAAAATGAAGTAGTAATAAATATGTGTGTGTGTGTGTGTGTGTGTGTGTGTGTGTGTGTGTATGAAAGAGCCATTACCTGCCAAGGCTGCAAATTCTGAAGCTGCGGTCTCCATCTTCTCACAACTCCTCTGTCTTTCAACCAGGACTGGAACATGGCATGAAGACCATGTGCCACAACATAGACAGCATTGTAGATGCTGTAGCTGTGGCCAGTCATGCTCATCTCAAAGCCAGACGAGGGGAGGCTGTCCAGCTTCTCCTGTCCTGTGCAGGGTTCACTGAACTCAGCAACAGAATTTGGAAAGGAACAATGGAATGTCTGTTGCCAGAACTGCTGAAGAAAACCATCTTCACCTGCCGTGAAAGGATTTAGGGAGCGAAGAAGGCTCTTGAATCCTTGCACCTCATTTGAGTGCACGGTGAAGCATATGGAGCCATGAAACGGTCGCATATCCTGGCTCGTTCGAAAGGCCACTGCTGAGAAATCCAGTTGAGCAGTCATAATCCATACCTTGGCCAAAGATGTCACATTTTCCGCTTCCCCTGCCGCTAGCAATAATTGCAAATAAAACATGGACTTGTCTTCTCCATAGACAACGACAGCATTGGCTTTGCTTTCCGCAATAATGTGATAGGATTGGAGCCACGGGGAAAGCAAGTTGTAATACTCTTCTAAATATGTGCCTTTTGGAGTTCTCTCTGAAAAGGCCAAGCAAATGCCTTTCTGGAAAAGCAGAGTTTGCAGGATTTCCATAAACTTCTCTCCACTCTCACTATCCACCGCGAGCAACCCAACCCATGTCCACCCAAACTGCAGAAGTAACTCAACAATCCCAGTGTACTGATGGGCTTCATTGGGCACCATCCGGTAGAAGGGAGTGGATTGGCTTTGACTGGCATCCTCTGGAGCAAAGGAGCCATAAGTGAGCTAGAAGAAAATAAATAGTTATTTTTAATATAAAAGTACCGGTAGTTGAATGATTGATCCGGTTGGGTAGCAATGACCAACTAATTGTGTTTGGGACCCACCTCCCTGCAAGGCCCCAAACTGTGCAGGTCAAAGTACTTAAAGGAACTGATGAGCAAACTGCCCCCCCCCGAACTTGGTTTCACCCCATATAGGATTGGCATACAAGCTATTGTGCATACATACACAATGCATGTGCATAAAACTCCAGTCATATCTTCTGATACACACTCAGAGGTTGAGTGGAAGAATGATTTCTATTTCTTGTATTTCTATGCTGTTTCATTCTATGCTGGGATTCATTCATTCAAATGAATCCCAAAGTGGCTTACAAACAATAAATAAAAATAACATAATAGAACATCACAAGTACAGCATAGATTATTAAGAAATTATCAGTAATCTCCCGCTTGGAATACTGCAATGCGCCCTAGTAAAGAAGATTGGCAAATTAAGTTATTCCATTATTATAATTTAGCAATTAGATACGAAGAAGCCAAAGGAACAAGTCTAGAAGAAGCAATCAGATTGTGGAAACCATTTAACATGTATATTAAAGATAAAATAGAAAAACCAAACCTTATCTCAGAAAGATAAATGATTCTATATTGGAGGGGGGGGAAATACAATGGAGATTATTAATGCATATAAGAGGGACGAGCTTAGTACAGGACGTGAAGTAGGGAGGGTATTGAGGGAGGGTATGGTGGGAGGGGCGGGAGGGAATGGGGAAATTCAAGACAATGTAACATCTGCATCCATTTGTATCTGTTTTATTTACCTGTAAACAATTTTTATTTTTGAAACCAATAAAAAAAATTTTTTAAAAAAAGGAATACTGCAATGCGCTCTACACAGGGATACCTTTGAAGATGACTCGGAAACTACAACTAATCCAGAATGTGGCAGCAAGACTGGTGACTGGGAGTGGCCACCGAGACCATATGACACCGGTCCTGAGAGAACTTCACTGGCTCCCAGTATGCTTCCAAGCACAATTCAAAGTGTTTGTGCTGACCTTTAAAGCCCTAAATGGCTGAAGGAGCGCCTCCACCCCCATCGTTCAGCCCGGACACTGAGGTCCAGCGCCAAGGGCCTCCTGGCGGTTCCTTCACTGCGAGAAGTGAGGTTACAGGGAACCAGGCAGAGGGCCTTCTTGGTAGTGGTGCCCTCCTTGTGGAATGCCCTCCCTTCAGATGTCAAGGAGATAAAGAACTATATAACTTTTGAGGTAAATGTAACTTTTAGAAGACATCTGAAGGCAGCCCTGTATGCTGTAAGCTGCTCAGAGTGGCTGGGGAAACCCAGCCAGATGGGCAAGGTATAAATAATAAAAGTATTATTATTATTATTATTATTATTATTATTATTATTATTACAATCACAATATTAACAAATAAGCAACTAAAAATAAAATAAACATCAGAATTACAGCATGAGTCTCATTTTATGATCAACAAATCAATGCAGTCCCTCTCCTCCTCAAGTTCATCACTGAATGCAATTTGAAATTGTTAGCAGGGCTTATATCTTTCTGAAATATGAAGCTTTCTCAACAGAACATGGAAGGATGAGTTATGAAGACACCATGTTTGTCTCTTACCTGGGGAATCTTGTAGCCTATTAAGATGGCTGCCATGTGGAGGGAAGTTTCAAAGTCAAGTCCCCCAATGATTGCAATCGGATTTTTCTGTACATCACACTGGTAGTTGGGTACAAATCTATAGGGTGTGGAGAGTATGTCCAGAGTGGCCCAGTAGGTCATCCTTTCACTGAAGTAGCTGTCATGGATGTGGAATCCCAATGTGACATTGGGCAATATCTGAGGGTTCTCATTGACCTCACTGACAGCAAACGCCAAGGCCAGAACATGCTGGTAGTTCTTTGGAACAACCCTGCAATTAAAATCATACATCATCCTGGAGAGTGAAGTCAAATGGGCCTAAGAAAGCACTGCTAATAACAAGGCCAGTGGAAGTGATGGTATTCCAGCTGAACTATTTAAAATTTTAAAAGATGGTGCTGTTAAGGTGCTACACTCAATATGCCAGCAAGTTTGGGAAACTCGGCAGTGGCCAGAGGATTGGAGAAGATCAGTCCACATCCCAATCCCAAAGAAGGGCAGTGCCAAAGAATGCTCCAACTACCGCACAATTGCGCTCATTTCACACGCTAGCAAGGTTATGCTTAAAATTCTACAAGGCACGCTGAAGCAGTATATGGACCGAGAACTTCCAGAAGTGCAAGCTGGATTTTGAAGGGGCAGAGGAACCAGAGACCAAATTGCAAACATGCACTGGATTATGGAGAAGGCTAGAGAGTTCCAAAAAAACATCTACTTCTGCTTCATTGACTACGCAAAAGCATTTGACTGTGTCGACCACAGCAAACTATGGCAAGTCCTTAAAGAAATGGGAGTGCCTGATCACCTCCTGAGAAATCTTTATGTGGGACAAGAAGTGACAGTTAGAACTGGATATGGAACAACTGATTGGTTCAAAATTGGGAAAGGAGTACGACAAGGCTGTATATTGTCTCCCTGTTTTTTAACTTATATGCAGAATTCATCATGCGAAAGGCTGGCCTGGATGAATCCCAAATCAGAATTAAGATTGCCAGAAGAAATATCAACCACCTCAGATATGCTGATGACACAACCTTGATAGCAGAAATTGAGGAGGAATTAAAGAACCTTTTAATGAGGGTGAAAGAGGAGAACACAAAATACGGTCTGAAGCTGAACATCAAAATAACTAAGATAATGGCCACTGGTCCCATCACCTCCTGGCAAATAGAAGGGGAAGAAATGGAGGCAGTGAGTGATTTTACTTTCTTAGGCTCCATGGTCACTGCAGATGGTGACAGCAGTCACGAAATTAAAAGACGCCTGCTTCTTGGGAGAAAAGCAATGACAAACCTAGACAGCATCTTTAAAAGCAGAGACATTCCCTTGCCGACAAAGGTCCATATAGTTAAAGCCCTGGTTTTACTAGTAGTGATGTATGGAAGTGAGAGCTGGACCATAAAGAAGGCTGATCGCCGAAGAATTGATGCTTTTGAATTATGGTGCTGGAGGAGACTCTTGAGAGTCCCATGGACTGCAAGAAGATCAAACCTATCCATTCTTAAGGAAATCAGCCCTGAGTGCTCACTGAAAAGACAGATCCTGAAGCTAAGGCTCCAATGGTTTCCCCACCTCATGAGAAGAGAAGACTCCCTGGAAAAGACCCTGATGTTGGGAAAGATGGAGGGCACAAGCAGAAGGGGACGGCAGAGGACGAGATGGTTGGACAGTGTTCTCGAAGCTACTAACATGAGTTTGACCAAACTGCGGGAGGCAGTGGAAGACAGGAGTGCCTGGCTTGCTCTGGTCCATGGGGACACAACTAAATGACTAAACAACAGCAACTGTTATACTGCTACTGACTGTGATAGAGTGACTTTTGCAGCTATTGTTAAAGTTGCAAAAACAAAGAGCATGGGACTGAGTGAGGGAGAAATTTTTGGAACAACATGGGGATATCAGCTCCGCTCAAGGCATGACAGATTGCAGCAACAACCGGGGAAAGATTGACATACAAGGACAGGAAGAAACATCATGGACAGAATAAATGTCACACACAGGAAGAACTATGATGCAGTACGAGATATTCGCTTGCAGTTTAGGGGGCCATCTAAATTATATAATTTGGTATTTGAATTATTTGTATTAGGAATTGTATTATAAATTGGCATTGTTATAATGAGGCTATTATTGGATTATTGTTATTGAAAAATTAACAAAAATTATCAGAAAGAAAGAAAGAAAGAAAGAAAGAAAGAAAGAAAGAAAGAAAGAAAGAAAGAAAGAAAGAAAGAAAGAAAGAAAGAAAGAAAGAAAGAAAGACATCAGGGAGATATGCTGTGAAACATTCATTTCTGTTTTTAAGGAAATCCATAATCTATTCTTTTCGATTTTAAAAGACATAAAAGCATATTAAAAGTAAAGGTAAAGGGACCCCTGACCGTTAAGTCCAGTCACAAAGGACTCTGGGGTTGCGGTGCTCATCTCGCTCTATAGGCCGAGGAAGCTGGCGTTTGTCTGCAGACAGCTTCCGGGTCATGTGGCCAGCATGACTAAGCCGCTTCTGGCGAACCAGAGCAGCGCATGGAAACGCAATTTACCTTCCCTCCAGAGCGGTACCTATTTATCTACTTGCACTGACGTGCTTTCGAACTGCTAGGTTGGCAGGAGCTGGGACAGAGGAACGGGAGCTCACCCCGTAGTGGGGATTCAAACCGCCGACCTTCTGATCGGCAAGCCCAAGAGGCTTAAATCCATTATATCAGCTCTGCCCCCTTGGGCTGCAGACCTATGCTCATTTATTTGTTAAACTTGATAGGACTTACTACAGAGTAGGCATGTATAAAGTTGCACTGGGAGTCTTAGATTTCCAGGTTAGGTAGGCTGTGTTCCACACTACCTCTCTTTTAAGCACTGCTTTTAAAAGTGAGGTAGAGATGGGAGAGGACAGCACATCACTCTGAACACAACCTCACATTTTTTGGTGCTTCCAGACTTGCTATTATAGCATATATTCAGATATATTGAGCTGCTATCACACCGCAAGGGGGAAAAAAGCCAAGTCGACATCGTCTTAACTTTCCTGCAAAACTTGTGCAAGCCAATCTGAATGATTGCTCATTGAGCAGCACAGATTGGAAGCAATCTCACTTGGCAGACTGATCTCTGTTTTCGAGCTAGATCCTAGAAAATCTGCTTCATTCCTACAGACCTGACTTCATCAGGCATTGGAGATTCATCAGCAGTCTTTGATCCTTTTAGATGTTAAAACTCTCATTTAAGCTAAAAAATTTGTTAGCCCAAAAATGGAAAACGAGCGAGGTCCCAACTAAAAAAGAATGGCAACTTCGACTGATGGAATATCAGCTTGCGGATCTAACATACAGAATTAGAGAGCAAGAACATACATTTAAAGAAGATTGGAAAATGTTTACTGAATATATGGGGGGAAATTGTGTATACTTGAAAAAGTTGGCAGCATTGAGATACATAGCTGCCAAGTTATCCCTTTTTTAAAGGGATTTTCCATTATGCTGAATAGGCTTCCTCGCGAGAAAATGGAAAACTTGGCAGCTATGTTGAGATAAATTCAACAGTGTAAATAAGTTTTGATGGATGTAATAATGGAATACTGAATGACTTGGTTAGTTAAAATATGGAGGGATTTACAGGTATGTTATGCAAAATGAACCATGGAAGGAGAAGAAGGGAAGTCATTGATGTTTTAAGGTTGGTTACATGAATATTCTAAATTGTAAAACAGAAAATTTAATTAAAAAAATTAAATTACGCACACACACACACACATACATTTAAAAAATGATGAAAGGGGAATGGCACTTGGAGGAGCAAACTCTTAAGAATGATCTGAATCTTTTTGGAAGGAAATATTTCGCACCCTGCCCTATATCACTGAAATCAATGGGACTTACCTTTTAGCAGATATTGTTAGGCATTAATTAAAATTGGGGGGGGGGGAATTAGGGGAAAAAATGTACCGACTCCTCCTTGACTGGGAAGTCAAGGAGGAGGGGGTTAAATGTGTTAATGATCAAACAGACCCAAGACTTTGGCTATAACATTCCAGTGAGCGCCTGGGAAAATCTGTGGAAGGTTAATATGAAATTTACCGCATGTTACACTCTAAAAGAAAACTTTATGAAGATGGAATTCCGTTGGTACTTGACACCACTGAAGTTATCAAAAATGTATAAGAATACCGGTATTTCAAATCTATGTTGGAGGTGTGGGGAGGCGGGGGGCTAAATGTTGCACATGTGGTGGACGTGTAACAAAATTAAGGGATTTTGGAATGTTATTTACAATGACCTTAAAAGAATGTTTACGGTATCCGTCTTTAAATAAAACCCCGGAGGCTTTTCTCCTGGAGAAACTCAGCCCAGATATACCTAAAAATGCAAGAGAAATATTATTGTATGCTACAGTTGCCACAAGAATACTAATTGCCACAAATTGGAAAGGAGAGATACTGATCTCAACAAAACTGGAGCAGCAAACTGAATTATTTGAGTACGCTGAGTTGGCAAAAATGACAGACAAATTGAGAGGTAATACTGACCAGGCATTTATTAGGAAATGGGACATGTATTTTTAAAAAATACCTTATTGAATATTGTGACAATATGACTCGAGTAACTTCTGTGATAGGATGAATAACTATGAGAAATAGTAATATGGATTAAAATCAATATATTAGGAAGCTTTTGTTTCAGTTGCACTCCATGATATACCGTAAATGAAGATTAACAGTGCACTAGATTAAGTGGTAAATATACAATGTGGTGACGGGAAGTCGTTAGAAATCCGAGAATAATGTACAGTATAATAAAATGATGTAACAAATTGTTTCACTTATTTTTTGTCATTCACTTTTATGTTTGTGATTTCTTTTTAATCTCAATAAAGCATTAAAAAACTCTTTTTAAAAAGGAAAAGGGGGTGGGAAGGAAAGAAAAACGAATCCTTACAAGAGATTAAGAATCTGATAGATGGCCTGGCATTCTTCGAAGGTTTCATAGTCAAGAAAGGACAGAAGATGAGAGGCAAGTCCACCAATGATAAGGTCACCTGGCTGGTAGTACTTGTGTGGGATGTAGAGAAGACCACTGGTGGTGCAATGATTGACATGTGACTGGATCACCGTTTGTGGCAGCAAGAATATTAACATCACCAACACTGCCATACTCAGGGGGGAAAACACCTTTTCCTAGACAGCAGCTCCCCAAATTCCACCCAAAAGCATTAGGAGCAGAAGCAGTAGAGTGGTCTGCCTTAAACACTCAAGAGAAAAAGTAGCACCGAACTAATGAACACTGCCTCGTCTTCTGCTCTAGCATTTGGGGTGGCATAGAGGGTTTTCATAAATGCCTTTAGGCTTTTGACGTTGCTCCCTGCAAATCTTTGGAGGTCTAATCAGAAGCAGACTGATAATGACAGGGAAAATACTAATGATCCCTTTGCATCATGCGGTCGGTTGGAAGAAACCAAGACAACATGTTTGTTAAATCTTACCAGATGTGGCCTCTCTGCCTTTGTGAAGCAGCAATGTCCCATGAAGAACCACAGTAGCCATCTTCAGGTGTCCATCACATCCCCGTCATCAGCTCCATCACCTACCAAGTGTTCAGAAATGAACTTTGTTCTCAGCTCATATAGGTTTTATGTGCGGTTCAGAGCCAGTGCCAGATTTACATACTGTACAGTCATACCTCGGGTTACAGACGCTTCAGGTTGCACATTTTCGAGTTAGCACCGTGCTGACCCCAGAAGAACCGGAAAGGGTTATTTCTGGGTTTCGGCGCTCGCACATGTGCAGAAGCACTGAATCATGCTTTGCGCATGGGCGCTGAATCACGACCTGCGCATGCGCAGACGCGGCACTGCGGGTTGCGAACGTGCCTCCCTCACGGATCACGTTCGTAACCCGAGGGTCCACTGTGTAAGCGAAACAAGCTATAGCTTAGGGCCCCACTCTCTTGGGGGGGGAATAAATAAATAAATAAATGGGGGGGGAACTGGATGTACACTTCCAAAATACTGTGCAAGATAAAAAAACAAATAAAATACATACAGCAACAGTGTTTTGTGTTGTGTAGGCTCCTATGATATAAGTAATGGGCCCTGCCTGCTAGCCTGCTCCCTAAAATATCACTGGTTTGCTCATCCTATATAATAATGTCCAAGATGTCCCTGCGTCCAAGCTGTCCCGTGTGTCCCTGGGTCACTGCGCATGTGCCCCAGGGATACAGGGATTGGACAGCAGAGACTGCGCGCGCGCACTCTCCCCCCCCCTCTGCCTCCTCCAACCGCCTCTCCTGCCGGACACCGCCTCACTGCAGGGCACGTCAGGGAAGCGAGGGTGGAGGCCGGTGAAGGCCTCCTCACAACCCTCCCTGGCCATGAGGAGCGGCGGTTGGAGGAGGCGGGGGGGGGAGAGTGTGCGCGTCCTTCCTGTCGGCGGCTGCCGGGAGAGGAACGGAGGAGGAGAACGCAGCGCTTTCTCCTCCTCCGTTTCTGTCCCCCTGCCGCCAACAGCAAGGACAGGTCCCAGGGTTCGGAGAAGCGCTGCGCAAGCGCTTCTCCGAACCCTGGGATGTCTCCTTGCTGTCGGCGGCTGCGGGAGAGGAACGGAGGAGGAGAACGCAGCGCTTTCTCCTCCTCCGTTCCTGTCCCCGTGCCGCCGACAGCAAGGACAGGTCCCAGGGTTCGGAGAAGCGCTGCACAAGCGCTTCTCCGAACCCTGGGATGTCTCCTTGCTGTCGGCGGCTGCGGGAGAGGAACGGAGGAGGAGAACGCAGCGCTTTCTCCTCCTCCGTTCCTGTCCCCGTGCCGCCGACAGCAAGGACAGGTCCCAGGGTTCGGAGAAGCGCTGCGCAAGCGCTTCTCCGAACCCTGGGATGTCTCCTTGCTGTCGGCGGCTGCGGGAGAGGAACGGAGGAGGAGAACGCAGCGCTTTCTCCTCCTCCGTTCCTGTCCCCGTGCCGCCGACAGCAAGGACAGGTCCCAGGGTTCGGAGAAGCGCTGCACAAGCGCCTCTCCGAACTCCAGGATGTTCTAGCGCCCGTTATTAAACGGGCTGAAATACACTAGTTTCTATATCAATGACTTTGATAAAAATGCATGTTTTGTTAGGTGCAAATGGCTTTAGATACCTATTAGGTCCATAAATGACCATATAGCATATATTCAACACAAAAAAACAGTGACAATTTGTCGTTGGCAAAGGACAGCTGGACATATAAGGGCCCCATTACCTTCAGTAGCTTAGGGCCTCCTCAAACCTAAATCTGGCCCTGTTCAGAGTCCTGGAAAGTTGGGGTTGTAATTCATGCCTGGAACTTACACAGGTAGACATCTTCTTCCCCTTACAGCTCACAGAAGGTGGTGACACAAGTGACAAGGATATGATGCATAGGGCAGGTCCAGTAGGCTCTTCCTTGCTGTCCACTCATATGACTGTAATTGGCTGAAAGAAAAGTACAAAGGCGAGGGCAGACTTTTGTAATATGGCACCCTGAGCAAGGACAAAATTCGGTGTCTCCCTTCCAAAAAAAATTATTTTCATGTCATCATAACCCTCAGGTCCTGTTTCCACTCATTATTATATATTGAGGGCACTAGGAGAAGGGGACGACAGAGGACGAGATGGTTGGACAGTGTTCTCGAAGCTACGAACGTGAGTTTGACCAAACTGCGGGAGGCAGTGCAAGACAGGAGTGCCTGGCGTGCTCTGGTCCATGGGGTCACGAAGAGTCGGACACAACTAAACGAATAAACAGCAACAACAATATATTTGGGAGTTCTGACCTGTGGCTCACGTTTTCGCTCATTTTCCAAGAAGTGACCCACACAGGTCAGGAGACCAAAAATGCCTGAAAACATGGCACATAGGTCAGGAGCTGAACAATGGCCAAAAATGTGACTGTGGCAGGAGCTCAAGAAAAAAAAACAAAGGCTGAAAACCTGGTCCTGAAAACCTGAAATATGGCTGCAAAAATGACCCATAGGTCAGGAGCCAAAAAAATGGTCAAAAAACAACAACCCTAATCCCATGGCCTTCAGGTCAGGAGTTTAAAAATGGCCAAAAATAAAATTAAATCATTCTGCCTTAGATGAGTATCAGTGGGTCTGAGGTAGTGCCAGCTGATGAAGAAAATCAGGCTGGCGAGAGCTTGAAAGAGGCCTTTTCAGCAAGACTCTGGGTGAACTCTCTTCTCACAGATGTTTTTAAAAGGATTTTTTAAAAAGACCATTACAACTTTACCTCTTTATGCTGGCTTTCAATTGTGGCATGGGCATAGCCGGGGGGGGAGGCAGGGAGGAGAGGGGCCCCCCTAAATCAATAAAAAAACTTACTTACTTACTAACTGGTTATTCCCCCCCCAACATTAAGCATGCCTCCCCCCCCCCAACATAAATTCTGTCTATGTTCATGAATGGTGGGGTCATAGTTGAGGATGACTTGCTGGACTGGAGTGTCCTTGTGTTGGTTTTATGCTGGTTTTCTTTTGTACAGTGCATTTTTGAACGTGGATTTGCTTTAGGGCAGTGGTTCCCAACAGGTGGTCCGCGGACCCCCAGGGGTCCGCGAGCTATGCCAGAGGGGTCCGCAAGATGCTATTAGAATAAAAAATATATTAAATATATTTCATATGATAACAGATTTTTTGTTCTGGCCGCTTCCTGCATGAGCAGAGTCTAGCGCAAAACTAGAATTAGATAGAGGCAGTAGTTTTGCTGTATGCCGTTAGGTGGCGCTTTACAAACACTACTGTTTTGCAAAGAGGCAGTGCGCGCATTCTACTAACGCTCACCTCCCCAAGATGCTTTGCGCGCGTCGGCTTCATTTGTGCGCTACTGCGCAGGTACCCTGTCTTCTCCATTCCCCTCCCTCCTCCCTGGCGCGCGCTGCCTCTTTGCAAAACAGTAGTGTTTGTAAACAAAGCGTTGTTTTTCGCGGAAGCTACAGTTCGCGTAGTTAAAAATGGACCGTTGGTTAAAAATATAAAAAGACTCTTAATTTGGCTCTCACTTTTTAATTTTAGGATTAGGAATTAATGGGGGTCCTTGTCACAATAGCGGCTCGATGAGGGGTCCTCGAGAAAAGTTTGTTGGGAACCCCTGCTTTAGGGTATTTGTAAGGCATTGTGAGAAGCAACAAAATAAACATCTAAAAATCAAGAATGCAACCATGTAGTTTAGAAAGCTTTAGAAAAGCAGCTTGGGAGTCGCTCTCCCCCCTGCTTATACAGCTTTGTTAATACGGTTTATAACGGATAAAAAGGGAGCCGATTTAAAATCAAATGTCTGTCCTAGCTCACATAGGTTTTATTATTTGCACGGGCGAATCGTTAGGCAAAAACGCGCACAAATCCGGTCCGTGGCACTTTAAAGGTTTGAGAAATGCAGTAACTCTGCAGTCGGGGGGGGGGGGGGATAAATAAAAACCAGGCCAAGCAGTTATAAAGACCCAACACCTCCAGACTGTTTCTAACAGCATCTGATATGCTGATTCTCTGAACACGTATAGTCTGTCCATTTAGCTTTCATGCCCAATAGCCACTGAAAAGTTATTTAAACCTCTTTCAAAGCCATCAGTTCATATTGAGGCAGCGCATTCCAAAAGTTAAGTTTGTGTAAAAAAAAAACAAAAAAACCACCAGTCCCGGGGGAGGGTTCTCCATGGGATGTTGTACAGAAAATGTCAGTTCCTGTCCCACCGCACCCTCGGGGACCACGTAAGCATGGCTTTTTTCTGACTCTCCAGTCGGGTAGCCAACAAGCACTAGGACCTGGCGAACAAAAAAGCAAAAAAAAAACTTTTTAAAAGCCTCTTCTCAGGACTTTTCTGGCTGCCCGGACACGCTTTGAAATAGTTTCCAGAAGTCTTTGCTGCAAAAGCCTAAAAGAAGGGGGGGTGGACGCGCACAATCCCTGCCTGCTGAGAGCGATCGGATCCCGCCACGAGCGCTTTGGGTCCCTTTTTTGCAAGCCAACCGCAGGCCGTTTTTTTTTACACGTCTACAGAAATCGGAGCGGCTTGCTTGCAATCCTCCAGGCCTCCGTTTCGGGTTTTTTCTTTCTTTCTTTTTTTAGGAAAGCGCCTCCTCTGCTCTCTTCTCCCTCCCACCCACCCCCCGTCCGCTCCCCCTTTCGCTGCTTCAAGCGCCAGGCGCAGCTGCCGAGCCTTCCTTTTCCTGCCCGAGGGCGCACCGTCGAAGAACATCATGATGAGCCTGCTGTGCGTCGTCTTTGCGCTGTGCCTGCTCGGGGTCCGCGGCTTGGGAGACCCCGGCCCGTTGGAAGACGTCGTCATCGACCGATACTACATCCCCAAAGTGTGCCTGCGAGAAGTCCAGATGGGAGACTTCGTCCGGTACCATTACAATGGCACTTTTCAGGACGGCACCAAGTTCGACTCTAGGTACTTTCCTTCTCATTTCCCTCGCTGAGAAATGCGCAGCAGCTCCGTCCAGGGCAGAACTGCCTTTGATCCAGAGACAAAGGGTTAGGGTGACTAGCGGCGGCTCACCTGCAGTCCCTGGCAAATTGGAATTAAGGAGTGGCAAAATATCTTCCCCGCCCCCGTGTTCGAAACTCCCATTGTTCTAGGCGCATTTTGCCACAGGGAATTATTTCATGAGCGCAAGCAGTTTCTGAGCTCCCGGCCAAGATTTCAAATTAAAACTGCAGAGTGGACGGAAAGGAGGACATTTTTTCGCCTCCCCTACTTCCAGCTACTCTCTGAGGACTGGAGAAGAGACCCTCTTAAGAATATTAAGGGGGTGTGCAGGGGAAGGACGAGACCATGTGAAAAAGGAACATAATATTTTAGCTGCAGTTCATTCATTTTCAGCTTTGTATTCTTGTTATCAAAAAAGTGCGCCTAGACATTCCATTGTTGCGTCCATAACCTAGGTTTAAAGTGCCATTTAGTGCCTAGCTTTCGTATCTCAGTTTCTAACACTGTCCAGTCCCTGCCCCTCCACTTAGGAGATTCCCCCATAAGTTGAGAGACGGGAGACCGTGTTTTAATGTTTAATCTTTGTGCATACAACCGTAGAAAAACAGCCCTCCCTTCCTTTTTAAAAAAACAACCACCAGCCAGCCAGCAACCTCTCTCTCTCCCTTGCAAGAGGAATTTCATGCTTCTGGCGGTATGTGCCTTCTATCTTCTGCCTCTTTGGGGCCTCGCTGATCCCTCACATAACTTCAGATGCTTTTGCACAGCAGTTTGCAGCTGCAAAGCCAGCTTCTGGCTAGGAGGGTGCAGGGTGGACTTTGCAAAGAGCCAGGTCTGGGGGAAAAAGAAGGGGTCCACCCTGGAAGAAACGTGGGCAGGCTTGCAATAAATTTTGTGGGGGCGCTTTCCTGCGTTGTACTGGGGTGAGAAGCAAAGCAAGGGTGAGGGTGGACACGAAATGCATGTGATGCTTCAAATTAAATTAAATTAATTTATTAAAAAATATTTTAAAGTACCTATTGGTCAGGACTCTGTGACCAGAGCATTGGAAAGAGGTTTGTTTGTTTGGGGGAAACTGGATAGAATACTGTTGACATGCTTTTCTTTTTATCTGAGTTAGGGATTTCCATTCAGAAAACCTGGATATTCAGGAAAGGGACATTTAATATCTCTGAGAGGGTAGCGGGGGCAACTCAGGCCACAAACCCTTGCCTTAGCAAACATACTTTAGATAATTTCTTCCCATCGGCTAAATTTGGGATATATCATTCTAGAATAGAATTCGTTTGCTGAATCTGGCCACACTCAATGAGATTTAGTCCCAGGAACTTGTTTTAAAAACCCAGTTGTTATTATTTATTTCACTAGATTGTGGGGGGTAAGGAGGAGGTGCAAGGAGTGTTTTGGGGGAAGTGTTTGAAATAAGACAAAATGGACGTCGTTCTATTAGGTCTGGCCTGTTTTTGCTGTAGGCTGGTCTTGTGAAAACTTTAGAGCAACCCACATTCCTCAACTCCACAGATGAGAAAATCAGATCATCTCGAAGGATAATAAACCTTCAGTTTGCACCTCTCCTTGACACTCCCTTCTCCATCCGTGCTATCCTTGGAAATAAGTCCCATAGAATTCAGTGGTACTGTACTTTCCCCCAGGTAAATAGGTATCAAGGGAAAGAGAGGGGAGGAAAGATTATCATTGGCTGGATGGCTGGTGGTTGTTTTTTTAAAGGAAGGGCTCTTTTTCTATGGTTGCAAGCTTGGAATTTCTGAACATAGAATTGTAGCCAGTGTTGCATGCATGGAGTTCCATTCAGGCAATCAGACTTCCCTTCTCTTCTCCCTCCCCCCCCCCATGTCCCCAAAATCTTCTCCCAACCTTTTGGAGCAGAATTTGAGGGTGCATGAGGGGGCGGGAATCAGAGGAAAGGAAAGTTAAAGTCATGCCTTTGCTGGATCAAACCAAATCGCACAGTCCAACATTCTACATGATATAGTAAAGCGAAATTCAAATAAGGACAAAATTGATAAAATAAATTTCAAGAGGGAGAAGGAAACACATCTAGAGCAGGACGTTTTCACGTAAGGATATTTTAGATCTGAACTTCTGCAGGCTTTGTTTAAAAACTGAAAAAATAAAGATGTGGAACTTTTAGTTACATGTGTCCAAACTCCCTTAATGAATAAAGAATACTCACTCACTTTCCCTTGCGTCAAAAGACAAATTGTTTGACTGAGAAATGGGTGCAACAACCCTTTTACTTTGCTATTACATTATCCCTTGGTTCAGCATCGCTTGAATCTATGTGTAATTTAGCTGGCACATCCTAAGGTATGTTAGAGTGAACCTTAAAAAAAACTATTGGGGCATTTTTGAAATCGTGTCTTGAGCATCAAACTTCACTGCCCACGGACCCACGTTGAGCTGCTACGAAGCAAGATAGAGGTGTGTCGGAAGGAAGGGGGCAGGCAGTGAGCTGCTATAGGCTGTGGGTGGAGATGGCGTCCATGATGGGATCTGCCGTTCGGCTGTAGACGTGTCATCTGCATGAGGCTGCAGCTGCTTATGCATTTTAAAACTTATGCATATTGCAACTTAGGACGGTGACTCCTTTTCCCGTCCAAAATCCACACACTGGAAGCAGCAGTCCTATAAAAGGCCTGGATCCAGTTTTCTTGAGATCTGGAAGAAAACTTGATCTTGATTTGAAACCTCGGTGCTAACTGCCTTTCCTCCCCCCATATCATGACATGCAGGCTGATCCTCTGGGCGAATTCAGAGTGCAGGATCAGGCTATTCCGCTCCTCCTTTTCCGACTGAAAGGAAGTTGGAGATCAGGTTTCATTTGCTGCTCTCCATGCTAGTAGTTTGGGGGGTGTTTTTCCTCCCCAGCAAAACTTTACGGAATCTCTGCCTTACTAAAACGGGTATACACCCACGTTCCTTGCTTCAGGGCACAGTTTTGTTTAAAAAAGATGGTTTCTGCTGTTGCTGTGCAATTCGGGTAAATAATTGAATCAGTCCTAAAATAGTTTTCAGAAATGTATCCAAGCGCATCTTGAAGCCAGCAAGATTTCTTTTCCTTTTTGCTACTGCAACAGTTACAGGAAGAGTTTGTGGGGGTTTTTTATAGTACTGTACAATGCTGCTTTTCAACCTTAAGCTCTGGTTCTCAAATAGTTTTCCACGAGGTCCACTCTGAGGAGGGAACGGCCTGGCCAGGTCCCAGAGTGAACTCAGCGAGACGTGTTTCTGCTTCCACCACGCCACACAAACTTCCTTTGCCTCTGAATTGGCTAAAATTGTTGCTGGGCCTGATGGGAATTGTAGTGCCAGACATCTGGTAGTTGGCCAAGGCTGGCCCAGCTAGTCCAACATCCTGTTTCTCACAGTTGCCACCCAACCACATGGATCCTGTAGGCAGGATATGAGAGCCACAGCCCTCTCCTGGTGTTCCAGGGGATGCGGATGGCGCTGTGGTCTAAACCACTGAGCCTCTTGGGCTTGCCGATCAGAACGTCGGCGGTTCGATTCCCTGTGACGGAGTGAGCTCCCGTTGCTTTGTTCCAGCTCCTGCCAACCTGGCAGTTCAAAAGCACACCAGTGCAAGTAGATAAATAGGTACCACTGTGCCAGGAAGGTAAACGGCGTTTCCGTGCGCTCTGGTTTCTGTCACAGTGTTCCGTTGCGCCAGAAGCAGTTTAGTCCTGCTGGCCACATGACCCGGAAAGCTGTCTGTGGACAAACGCTGGCTCCCTCGGCCTGAAAGCGAGATGAGCGCCACAACCCCATAGTCGCCTTTGACTGGATTTAACCTTCCAGGAGTCCTTTACCTTTTACCTTACCTTTATGTGGTGTTGCTCCCCAGCAAATAGCACTCGCAAACATGCCGCCTGAGAACCTGGAGCTTGCCTGTAGCCATAGCTAGTAGACATTGATCACCTCATCCTCCGTGAATTGGTCCAGTCCCCTTTAAAGCAATCTAAGCCAGTCGCCATGACCACACATCATATTATCTATTAACTGGCCATTTTAGAGTTATCTTTGCTCCATTTTTTTTGGTTGTTGTTTCTGCTCATCTCTTCAATGCCTTCTTTCCCTTCCAGCTATGATCGAGGTGCCACCGTGGCCGGTGTGGCTGGCGTGGGGCGACTCATTACCGGCATGGACAGAGGCCTGCAGGGGATGTGTGTGAACGAGAGAAGGCACCTCATTGTGCCACCTCATCTTGGCTACGGCAGCATTGGCGTGGGTGAGTGGCAAGAGTCCAGGGTTGACAGGCATGGCCTGAGCCTGACAATATGTTAGCTGCATATCTGTGCCTTTAAGGGCGCATTAAAAAAAACCCAAAAATATCAGGGAGTGTGCACAGTGATCTGATCAACTAGATCCTAGCATGGGGGTAGGAGGATCATCTACTCCAGGGGTCAGCAAACTTTTTCAGCAGGGGGCCGGTCCACTGTCCCTCAGACCTTGTGGGGGGCCGGATTATATTTTGGAAAAAAAATATTGAATGAATTCCTATGCCCCACAAATAACCCAGAGATGCATTTTAAACAAATGGACACATTCTACTCATGTAAAAACATGCTGATTCCCGGACCATCCGTGGGCTGGATTTAGAAGGCGATTGGGCTGCATTCGGCCCCCGGGCCTTAATTTGGGGATCCCTGATCTAGTCCAACCCCCTGCAATGCAGGAACAAGCAGCTGTCACTTACGGAGATTGAACCTGCAACCTTGGCATTGTCGGCACCACACTCTAACCAACTGAGCTAGCCGTAGCAAGGATTGCACTGCACTGCACTGCAAGGCCCTGAGAATGAATGAATGAATCTTTATTTGCATCAGCCATCGGCCATAGCAATAAAACGACGATACGATATACGAAGAATAGAAATAAAAAGCCAATTATATAAAATACATTTTAGGGTTTTGGAAGGCCCTGAGATAATAAGAGCAGGTTTCTGTACTGAGAAGTTGTTTCCCGCCTCCAAATAGGCTTGAGCTTCCCTACTTCTTGTCGTTTCTGGTTCCACCCGTTTTGCATTACATGGCTTCCCCATCCATCACTCTTTTCTCCTCCCTTTTGTGCATTTCCTGTACTGTACTCGGTAAAGTGCCACGCAGATGGATGGCAGTATAAAAAACAGATAAATAATAATACTGAATGGCCTGGTGCCATTGGTGGAGGGGCAATGGTTGTGGTGTCCTCCCAGTCCCCCTGAGAATTGTCGTTTCGGTCTCCATGGTCGTTCCCCGTTTTCAACCCCATAGCTGGCCTGATTCCCCCGGACACCACCCTCTACTTCGATGTCATTCTGCTTGACATCTGGAACAAAGAAGACAAGCTGCAGATCACCACCGTCTCCAAGCCACAACGCTGCAACCGCACAGTGGAGAACTCAGACTTTGTGCGCTACCACTACAACGGCACACTTCTCGACGGCACCCCCTTTGACTCCAGGTAGGATGTGCTGAAAGGGAGATGGCGTGTTTGGGCTCAGGGGTTTGGTACAGAGATTGAAAAAACAGCAAAATAATCATTATTGTCATTGCAGTTGCAATTACTGTATAGCAGTCCCTTGGCTACACTCCCAAACTGGATTGACCCCTACCCTTCCAAGGCTGCTGCTGGTTTAAAAAACAGAAGGAGAATCCAAGCCGCTGGATTCAAAGATGCATTTTGCGTTATGTTTTAAGTTGACTCTCATTCTGCATAATAGGTAGAGCAGCTATCCGGTCAAAGATGCTGGATCTCTGGTAGTGGTGTTAAATGTAGTGATTAAGAATGTAGTGATTAAGAATGATGTAGAATAAGAATAGGGGACGCAGGTGGCGCTGTGGGTTAAACCACAGAGCCTAGAGCTTGCCGATCAGAAGGTCAGCGGTTCGAATCCCTGCGACGGGGTGAGCTCCCGTTTCTTGGTCCCAGCTCCTGCCAGCCTAGCAGTACGAAAGCACGTCAAAGTGCAGTAGATAAATAGGTACCGCTTCAGCGGGAAGGTAAACGACATTTCTGTGTGCTGCTCTGGTTCGCCAGAAGCGGCTTTGTCATGCTGGCCACATGACCTGGAAGCTGTACGCCAGCTCCCTCGGCCAATAATGCGAGATGAGCGCCGCAACCCCAGAGTCAGTCACGACTGGACCTAATTGTCAGGGGTCCGTTTACCTTTACCTTTTAGAATAAGAATAAGGTGAGGAGCGGGTAGTGCTGTGGTCTAAACCACTGAGCCTCTTGGGCTTGCCGATCAGAAGGCCGACAGTTCGAATCCCCGCGATGGGGTGAGCTCCCGTTGCTCTGTCCCAGCTCCTGCCAGCCTAGGAATTCGAAAGTATGCTAGTGCAAGTAGATAAATAGGTACCACCGCGGTGGGAATGTAAATGGCGTTTCCGTGTGCTCTGGTTTCCGTCACTGTGTTCCGTTGTGCCAGAAGCGGTTCAGTCATTCTGGCCATATGACCAGGAAAGCTGTCTGTGGACAAACGCCGGATCCCTCGGCCTGAATGCAAGATGAGCATTGCAACCCCATAGTCGCCTTTGGCTGGACTTAACCTTGCAGGGGTCCTTTACCTTTTTTTTTTTAACCGTTTAGTGGGTGCCTCTAAGGTGGCATTCTTTTCGCCGAAACCGTTTCCTTGCCTGATGTCTCTTTCCCTTTCTCCATCCTCACCTGTCTCCCAGCTATGGAAAAGACAGTACTTATGACACCTACGTGGGTTCAGGTTGGCTGATCAAAGGGATGGACGAGGGCCTGCTAGGCATGTGTGCTGGAGAGAAACGGCAAATAGTGATCCCCCCGTTCCTGGCCTATGGAGAGAAAGGCTACGGTAAGGTGTTCAAGAAATTGTGAATCTGAACCACAAGGTGAACTGAATTCATTCAGTACATTTCCAAGCACAATTCAAAGTGTTGGTGCTGACTTTTAAAGCCCTAAATGGTCGTGGCCCAGTATACCTGAAGGAGTGTCTCCACTCCTGTCGTTCAGCCCGAACACTGAGGTCCAGCTCCGAGGGCCTTCTGGTGGTTCCCTCACTGCGATAAGTGAGGTTACAGGGAACCAGGCAGAGGGCCTTCTCGGTAGTGGCACCCGCCCTGTGGAACGCCCTCCCACCAAATGTCAAGGAAATAAACGACTATCTGACTTTTAGAAGACATCTGAAGGCAGCCCTGTTTAGGGAAGTTTTTAATGTGTTACATTTTATCGCATTTGTAATATTTTGTTTTGAGCCGCACCGAGTGGCTGGGGAAAGCCAGCCAGATGGGCAGGGTATAAATAATAAATTATTATTATTATTATATTATTACGTATCTGCAGAAGAATTTAAATTTAAATATAATGATGATGATGATGATGATGATGATGATGAAAATATGTGAAAATCACCTCAAATTATGTATCAAAGAAATCCACAAATTTCACCAATAAATTCTTTCTTTATTTCTTTTTTTTTTAAAAAAAGGACAATAAGACTTTATTGTATTTAGAAATAAATATCTTTTGGAGGGGAAAATAGGATTATACCTGCTAAGAGATCTTGAGGGTCCCGCTTAAATAGAAATGTACGTACATTTGTGCATACATACAAGGGGCTCCCGTACAAACACTTGGTGATGAGGGGCAAGAATTCGTAGAATTGTAGAGTTGGAAGGGACCCCGAGGGTCATCTAGTCCAAGCCCCTGCGATGCAGGGATCTAAGCTAAAGCATCCACACACAGAGATGTCTTTAAAAACATGACATCTGCAAAGGGGCTACGCACTAATGTTTAAAACAGGGGTCCTCCATCTTTCAAGGCCTGGAGGCACATATGGAAATGCAAGGGTAGGTGGGTGCACCAGACCCCCCTCCTTGCAAGGCACACGAACACACACACACACACACACACACACACACACAAGAGAACACCTCCAAAACACAGACAAACCCCTCCCAACCATAAACCACCTCACAAAGCCAAACGAAACCCTACAAATATAAAAAAAGAATTTACTGGTAGGGGGCTGTGGTGGGCACCAAGAGGGGTGTCTGAGGGTGCCATGATGTTCACTGGCACCGTGTTGGGGACCCCAGAACTAAAAGCCTCAAAGCCACAACTTCTGTGGACTGAAGTCAGCTACATTCAGTTGTGGATTTATCACAAATGGCAGAAACAGCAGCCTTAGCACACTTTGCCATTCAGTGCTCTTGAAGAAAGAAATGGTACCCAGTGGTACCTCGGGTTACAAGACGCTTCAGGTTACAGACTCCGCTAACCCAGAAATAGTACCTCGGGTTAAGAACTTTACCTCAGGATGAGAACGAAAATCGCGCGGGAGCCGCCATTAGCTAAAGTGGTACCTCAGGTTAAGAACAGTTTCAGGTCAGCAGTGTGATGCAGCAGCTAAAGAAGCCAATGCAATTCTGGGCTGCATCAATAGAAGTATAGCATCTAGATAAAGGCAAGTAATAGTACCACTGTATTCTGCTCTGGTCAGACCTCACCTGGAGTACTGTGTCCAGTTCTGGGCACTACAGTTCAAGAAGGATACTTACAAGCTGGAACGTGTCCAGAGGAGGGCAACCAAAATGGTCAAAGGCCTGGAAACAATGCCTTATGAGGAACGGCTTAGGGAGCTGGGTATGTTTAGCCTGGACAAGAGAAGGTTAAGGGGTGATATGATAGCCATGTTCAAATATATGAAAGGATGTCATATGGAGGAGGGAGAAACATTGTTTTCTGCTGCTCCAGAGAAGCGGACACAGAGCAATGGATTCAAACTACAAGAAAGAAGATTCCACCTAAACATTAGGAAGAACTTCCTGACAGTAAGAGCTGTTCGGCAGTGGAATTTGCTGCCAAGGAGTGTGGTGGAGTCTCCTTCTTTGGAGGTCTTTAAGCAGAGGCTTGACAGCCATATGTCAAGAATGCTTTGATGGTGTTTCCTGCTTGGCAGGGGGTTGGACTGGATGGTCCTTGTGGTCTCTTCCAACTCTATGATTCTAGGTTAAGAACGGACCTCCAGAACGAATTAAGTTCTTAACCCGAGGTACCACTGTATTTCAAAAGCATTTTTTAGAGGGGACACCAGCTAATCTGCTTTTGAAATACAGTGGTACCTCGGGTTAAGAACTTAATTCGTTCTGGAGGTCCGTTCTTAACCCGAGGTACCACTGTATTTCAAAAGCAGAGCAGCTGGTGTCCCCTCTAAAAAATGGGGTGGTTTAAAGTGTTCCTCCACGTGACCTAGCTCCATGTGGCTGCCTGAGCTGAGCTGAGCTGCTTCTCCTTTCCTTTTCTCAGGCACTGTCATCCCGCCTCAAGCCTCCCTCGTTTTTGATGTTCTCCTGGTGGACCTACACAACCCAAAAGATGGCATCTCCCTGGAGCACTTGGAAGTGCCAGCGTCTTGCAAGCGCAAGGCCGTGACCGGAGACTTTGTGCGGTACCATTATAATGGCACCCTGATGGACGGGACCCTCTTTGATTCCAGGTAACAGAAATGCAGCTGTCACTGATAAGAAAGCGCTACCATCTTCCCTTCTCCACCATGCTGTCATTCCTTGGTATTCTTTGCATGGCTAACGTAACCAGAAGTTCAGGTTTTTTTCTAGAATAGGGTTGTTTGGAAATTCTGTCAAAATGGGAAGCTCTACCTGAAATTGAGTCGATTTGCATAGCCACCTGCAAACAGAAACAGGAATCAGGCAGGTGATTATGATCGGTATCCACAGCCGCCATTCTCCAGTCTCCAATTTTCTATAATTATTTTTCCCCCCCTTATTTATTTATCTCCTCCTCCCTCTTGAAACGATTCAATAATAATGTAGTTAATTATACAGTCGTACCTCTACTTACGAATTTAATGCGTTCCGAACGCACATTCGTAAGTCAAAAAAAATTGTAAGTCGAATCCCATAGGAATGCATTGGGAGAAAAAATTCGTAAGGAGAAGCAACCCTATCTAAAAATTCGTAAGTAGAAAAAATCCTATCTAAACAACATCCAAGATGGCGGACGGAGCTCTGTTTGTAAGTAGAAACATTCGTAAGTAGAGTTATTTGTAAGTAGAGGTACCACTGTATTGTTAATTACATTGTTATATTTGGCCACAGTGAACAGTGAGCTGAATAATGTCGTTTTCACTGAACTTTAATAGCAGTGGAACAGAAAGCATAGAATCATAGAACTGAAAAGTTGGAAGGCACTACAAAGTCCAATCCTCATGCAATGCAGGAATCTTTTGCCTAATGTGGGGCTTGAACCCACAACCCTGAGATTAAGAGTCTCATTCTCTACCGACTGAGCTATCACAGGCTGGCCTTGCAACAGATGCAAGGCAGAACAGAAAACAACGTCATTTTACATCCCTAGCCCAGAAGGAGTCTATCGAAGGCAGAACAGAACAGGGGAAGGTGAGAGGAGAATCAAAATATAGAGGAAGTGTGAACAGAGCCAGCTCAAAGCGCAGGCTGAGCAGAGAGACTTGGAAGTCCTTCTGTTACTTAGGTTACCTTGCCCAATAAGTTTTTGCCGGAGTGGGAAGATGACAGATTCTCACTTTCTAGCCGATCAGAGCCACGGAGCTCATGTCTCGCCCTGCTCTTTCGGTCTGTCTCTGGCTGGGCTCAGCCACGGTTTAAGAAATCTGAAGGGGGAAACCTCAGGCTCTGCTGTAACGCCAGTTTGTAAGACACTTCTTCCCCACGGTTTCTCTCTCTCTCCAATTCCAGTTATTCACGAAACCACACCTACGACACTTACATTGGGAAAGGCTACATTATTCCAGGAATGGACCAGGGGCTTCAAGGAGTCTGTATTGGCGAAAGGAGAAGAATCATTATCCCACCCCACTTGGCCTATGGAGAAACGGGGGCAGGTAAGTGGACCGAACAGGTTGAGGTGGGTGGGGAGCCCCTCAGCGGGACCCTACGAAGGCTTATATCTACAAACCAGCCCCCCGGCTTTGAAATATCTGCTAGGTTTGAGTGGCCACACAAATCCACCAATGTTGCTTTGGTTTTCCTATGCAAAGGAAACAAAGGTTGATTTGGGGAGGGCTCCCAGAAGGTATAAAGGCTGAAAACCACAGGGCCAAACAACGAAACATAAAGAAACGGAGGTAATGGCCCCCAAATGTATTCTGGGACACTGGCAAGAGATTCCAGAGACATACTCCGTGCTCCTTCTACACTGCTAATAAGTGCCTAGAAGGGGGAATATATCTCTCATGCAAACTGCTGAAATGTAGAATCATAGAATCGGAAGAGACCACAAGGGCCATCCAGTCCAACCCCCTGCCAAGCAGGAAACACCATCAAAGCATTCTTGACATATGGCTGTCAAGCCTCTGCTTAAAGACCTCCAAAGAAGGAGACTCCACCACACTCCTTGGCAGCAAATTCCACTGCCGAACAGCTCTTACTGTCAGAGACATACTCCGTGCTGCGAGTAGTGGTTGCAAATTGCCTCGTCAGCTGTGTCCCTTGGAGGACTTTTGCCTAATGTGTATGCATCCTCACTCTTTAAAACCTCCCAAAAAAACCAAGTCTGTCCTTCTTGTCCCCTAGGGAACAAGATCCCTGGCTCGGCTGTGCTCATCTTCGACGTCCACGTCATCGATTTCCACAATCCCACAGACCCTGTGGAAATACAGACTATCCACCGGCCTGCGGACTGCAACGTCACCACCCAAGACAGGGATTTTGTTCGCTACCATTACAACTGCTCCCTCCTGGATGGCACCAAGCTCTTCTCCTCGTGAGTCTTTTGCTTAAGAGTTCAGCTTATCTCATAGAATTGTAGAGTTGGGAGGGACACCCCAAGGGTCACCTGCTCTCAACCCCCTGCAATGCAGGAATTTAAATGTCAACAAATACCCACATTGCCTTATCACAAAGTAACCTAAAGGGAAGTAGTGGACGACCTGATGGGGCAGCAGCACTCCTCTGGCCTCCCTTGGGCCATTTCACCGTAGTCCGGCCCACCACATGGTCTGAGGGACGGTGGACCGGCCCACGGCTGAAAAAGGTTGCTGACCCCTGTTCTAAGACTAAGGTGGGCCTCCTTAGGGAATTCTCCTAACCTGGGTCCACGGCTGCCACATCAGCACATGTCAGGGACTGGACTGAGGGGGATGAAACTCCTGAACCTTCCAGAGAAGAGGAAGGCAGTATTGAATTACAGCAGTGGTTTGAGGAAGGTCACAGCTCAGAGACAGATGAACAGAAGAGTTTGGAGGTGTTGGGAGAAGAGAAGGGGGAGACAGGGCCAGAGCAGCCAGCAGACGCGTTATCACTGGAGAGCATTTCTGACCCTCCTTTTCCCAGAACCCAGCATGCATTGAAAGTGGAAGAGCAAAAGACTCAGAGACAATTTAGCCCCGGGCAGCCACCGTAAGGGGAAGGGAGGGGGAGGAGCTCGGTTGGAGCAATGCCATTGACCTAAGGGGCACCGTACGGAGGCCTCACTTTGTGAATATTGAATAAAGACTCGGTAAGAGCTTCCTTGTCAACTTCCTTGGCTGTCTGCCGTGAGAGTGGGGAGGATTGGAATTCACTGAAACCTGACAGCACATTTCCCCCTTCCCGTCACTGGGAGTAGCAAAGTAAATTACGCAAAATGAATATACATGCCAATCGGTGCATGCATATGAGAGAGATTTTCTTAAGAGCAGGATTCTGGGGAAGAGGTCCCCGGACACACTTCTGAGATTCCTGCAGATCATATTTCCAAGGATTCCAATGGTCTTCCCTGTTTCCCCACTTGACAGTCACGACTATGAAAACCCTCAAGAAGCCACACTAGGGACCAACAAGATAATTGAAGGCCTGAACAACGGCCTGCTCAACATGTGCGTGGGGGAAAAACGTTCTGTCATCGTTCCTCCCCATTTGGGTCACGGCGAAAGTGGAGGTAAGGCGGTGGGCAACGCCCCTAGCAGCTGTTTTCAGAGTCCACATCACAGGGACAGCAGAAGAAATGGATACTGGGCTCAGAGTTCAGCATCAGGAGAGTCCCTTCTTTCTTTGTTCTTTTTTCCCTAAAGTGACTTTCTAGCTCCTAAGGCTGCAGAAATACAGTCATACTTCATGTTGCCGTGTTTCTCCGAAAATAAGCCTTACTCCGAAAATATGCCATACCCCGAAAATAAGCCATAGTGATAGGCAGTTTAAGACATCCCCTGAAAATAAGCCACCGTGTTTTTTTTGAGGAAAAATACATATAAGACAGTGTCTTATTTTTGGAGGAACACGGTATGTCTCCTGCGGGTTATGTCTTTTCAGGTTATGGATGTGCTAAACCCAGAAGTCCCGGAACAGGTTACTTCTGGGTTCCGCGCAGAAGCGCTAAATTGTACTTTGCACATGCGCAGAAGCGCCGAATTGCATCACGTGCATGCGCAGATGTGGCGCTTCAGGATGTGGCCTTTTCATGTTGTGAACGGGTCTCCGGAACGGATCCCGTTCGCAACCAGAAGTACCACTGTATGGTTGGAAGTCTCTGCATGCATTGTCTGGTAAAATCTCAGAAGCCAGAGTAGGACAGAGTGGTCTTCCCAATGACTAGCAGGAAAATAAATGATGCAAGGCAACACGCGCAACTTAGCATGATTTGCATCACCTTTTGTAGAGTTTTACCATTGTCATTTTTTAGCACAGAACGTACAGAAACTTTTTCGCTACTCATCACTAGCCATGATTAGTAGTCAAAATTTACAGAGCCCAAATGCTAAGGAAGAGTAGTTCAAACTTAATGACATGGGCATTGTCAGTCTATGATGGGAGCTGTGCTTCAGGACAAAAATATTTAGAGGTCCAGGTTTTATAGAAGTTCTTGTGAGAAACTAGGCTATGTGAATTGAATTCATGATTATAATTTAGGAGTAATAACATTATAGCCAGTAGGTGGTGGTAATACAGCTCCTTTTATGGCCTAGTGATGCCATTAAACAGTGAGCAGGAGGAGACATAGTCGCTAAACCCTCTTGATATGACTTCCTGTCAAGAAGCGAGGTCACTTCCTGTCAATAGGTTTCTCCTAGCTTTGACTCCGGGTCAATGCTGCCTACCCAGTGCCTCTATAGATGACCTCGCCCTGTTGATATGTGTACCTTGCATTTTCAGCCCGGGGTGTACCTGGAAGTGCCGTTCTCTACTTTGAGTTAGAGCTTCTACACCGGGAGCCAGGAGTTCCAGACGGATACCTGTTTGTCTGGCACAGCGACCTACCAGAAAACCTGTTTGAAGCCATGGATCTCAACAAGGATGGTGAAGTCCCACCTGAGGAGGTGAGATTTTGCATTCCGTATTAGAAAGTGTGCAACTGGTACTGAAGGATCTGAACTGGGGGGTGGGGTGGGGGGGAAGACAGGATCCACGGCTGGATCCATTTGTACTAACTGTTTGTTCCACTTGAGTAAGAGCATCTACCCAATACCGTATTGGCCTGAATATAAGCCGCACCCAAATATAAGCCACGCCTTTAAAATTGGGGGGGGGGATACTCAAATATAAGCCGCTCCCTTCCTCGCGGCTCCTGGCTGCATACCGTAAGGTTGTGAACATAAGCCATACTTGAACTTCTCACGGACAGAATTTGGGGGGAAAGTGTGGCTTATATTCAGGCCGATGCGGTAGTTAGTTCGAGTTTTAGTAAATTAATAGGGAAAATTTATTCCATTTGTGTACGGGTAAAAACAATAGCTTTGAAACAAGAAGCAAACTTTTTTATTTTAAGAAGATGCACGTGTGTTGTCTTGGGGGCATTGTCTTGGAAGAGGAAACCCTGCCTATACAATGGTGCTCACCATTTACAGTTTGTATAAGCATTGCACTGAAAATATTTTTCTTTTTAGAAATTTGGTTAGCTGGTCAATCAGGAGCATCGTATCAGTTAACTGAAAAGCATAAAAGAAACTAACTAGCCAATTGATTAAACATTGTAGCCCAACTTCCCATTGACTGTTTGCTTGTTTGTTTGTTCGTTTTGATTTGATTTTTTGTACATGTATACTGCTTTTCATTCATATGAACCTGTGGCTTACAAACAAGACATAGCAATAGTGTAATAAAACATAACAGAACATCACAAATACAGCATAAATCATATAAGACAATTAACAAATCATATATAGAAGTCCTTTCCCTTCTGCAACGATGGTGAAATAAAAAATGCAACTTTACATCACACACCCAAAAACAATCTGTACGTTACTGGGTTGCTAGAGGAAGCCAGGGCAGCTATGTGTAGCCGATGCTAAATATTTTGGTCATAACCTGCAGTGAGATGGGGGCCCTTTTAAGGTGTTACAGATTTGAGGGGAGCAACTTGGGTAGAAAAGGGTTGTAAAAAGGTAAAGGGGCCCCTGACCATCGGGTCCAGTCGTGTCTGACTCTGGGGTTGCGGCGCTCATCTCGCTCTATAGGCTGAGGGAGCCGGTGTTTGTCCGCAGACAGCTTCCGGGTCATGTGGCCAGCATGACAAAGCTGCTTCTGGCGAACCAGAGCAGCGCACGGAAACGCCGTTTACCTTCCCGCCGGAGCGGTCCGTATTTATCTACTTGCACTTTGATGTGCTTTTGAACTGCTAGGTGGGCAGGAGCTGGGACCGAGCAATGGGAGCTCACCCCGTTGCAGGGATTCGAACCGCTGACCTTCTGATCAGCAAGCCCTAGACTCTGTGGTTTAACCCACAACGCCACCTGGGTCCATGCATTTCATAGAATCATGGAATCATAGAGTTGGAAGAGACCACAAGGGCCATCCAGTCCAACCCCCTGCCAAGCAGGAAACACCATCAAAGCATTCCTGACAGGTGGCTGTCAAGCCTCCGCTTAAAGTCCTCCAAAGGAGACTCCACCCCATCATCTGGTGGGTCCTTCTGGCTTCTCTGCATTCCCATGAAACTTGCAGTAGAGATATACTCATGGAAACTCACAGCACAATTAAGGACCTGGTTTTCCTTCGCCTTGCTGCAGAGGACACAGCCTGTGAACACTGCAGCCCATTTCTAGTTGCCTTGTCCCTCTCTTGCGTTGTCATCCACAGCCACTCAAGTTAATGCCCCTTTAGCAATGTTCCCCCCCCCCATCAGTCCAGCATCTTGCTCAACCTTGAAAAAAATGGCAAGCAGTAGGCAAAGGAAAGTTAAGAGACTGATATAAAGGAAGCCAGACATAGGAGCTGGGTACAGTGGTACCTCTACTTACGAATAACTCTACGTATGAATGTTTCTACTTACGAATGGAGCTCCGTCTGCCATCTTGGATGCGGTTTAGATAGGATTTTTTCTACTTACAAATTTTTTCTACCAATGCATTCCTATGGGATTCGACTTACAATTTTTTTCTACTTACAAATGTGTGTTTGGAACACATTAAATTCGTAAGTAGAGGTACCACTGTATCTTGAAATTGTGTTTTCCATGTTGTTGGATGCATTTGCCGCCGCCGCCCCCCCCAGTGGAAATGGCTTATCCTTTCCGTGCTTTCTCTCTCCCCCCCCCTTGCAGTTCTCAGAGTTCATCAAAGCTCAGATCGCTGAAGGCAAAGGTCGTCTCATGCCAGGCCCTGACCCAGAAAAAGTGGTCACTGACATGTTCCAAAACCAAGACCGGAATAAGGATGGGAAGATCACAGCGGAGGAACTGAAGCTGAAATCAGATGAGGATCAAGTTAAACACGAGGAACTTTAAAAGATTCTGGGATTGGGCTTCGTTGTTGTTTTGTTTTGTTTTTGTTTTTTGTTTTTGTTTTTTAAAAAGCACTCCAGTTTGGTGCCTCTTCCCCTACCTTGCAGGGCCAGATGCTCACTAACTCCCTTTCCTGAGTTAAAGAGACTGAACCTACAGAAGCAAACCTATTTTGTTCCACATGTTGTACCTTTGCTCTTTTTTCCCCCCTCTCCCCTTTTTTTGAGAACTATTTAACTGAGATCCTGTTTGAACATACCAAAATCAGGGAGTTAGCGCTTGCTATGGTTGCCTTTCCAGGCAACCACCACACACCCACACCATTTATTGAAGCCCTTCCTTTTCATCAGGCATCCGATCTGCAACAAAATTGTCGTGAGCAGGAGGCGTGCCATTACACAGACACCCCGTTGGATTTTTGTGTGTTCTCTTGCCAAATCGAGGAAGCTGAATTCTATATTAAGGATTCCCGAAACGTGTGACGGGAACGAAACAAATGCATTGCTTAAGTGTATTTCCAAGAATGGGGCATTAAGTTTTTCTTTCGGGCAAAACTAGAAAGGAGAGGAGCGGAAACGTGGAGATAAGGTTTACCCATCTGCTCCAATATTGTTTGAATGGCAGGTGCGTGGGCAGCCTTTTAATCTGTCAAGGGATGCCTTGCTTCTGATGTAATCAGACTGCAGTGGCAGTGGGCGGAGCAGAAGACAGGAGTGGGTGTGGCCAAAGTGGGTACACTGCTTCCTCCATTCTTTCTGCCAAATCCTTTTCTTTCTGTCCCTCTTTCCTCCTTTTTCTGGCCCTGCTTCTCTCTCCGTCTCCCTCCTCACCCAGCAGGCTCCTGAGGAAAGGACTGCTCACTCTTGTAGTGGTTCTGAGCTGCCCGTATTGCCCCCTGAGGGCTTCTGAAATCAGTTCAAGGACTACATGAGATTAGGCCAAGGGGCTGCTGAGCTCTGTGACCAAGTTGTGATGGCGGGACTCTTAATAGGTGCAGCTTTCCCTCATCGCTGCTTGTGCCTACATAAGGAACCCGGCTAGATCAGGCCAGTGGCCCATTTAGTCGCAGCATCCTGTTCTCGCAAGATGCCTACAGGCAGGGAGGACCAGAGTGCAACAACACTCTCAGAAATACCTGCTGGATTTCTGCAGCAACTGGTACTGGTATTTTTTAAGATGGCTTAGCAACTGCTAGATGTTAAAAGGACAGACTTGGGAATTTTAAGATGAGTGACTCTGGGCTCCCTGCAGCCAAAAGGGTAGGGAATAAGCACTGCTCTCTTGCCCTATACAGTGGTCCCTCGACTTAAGAATTACTCGACATCCGCAGGTTTCAACTTACGAACAGGACAAATGGCCGCACACTTACGAATGTTTCTACATCCGAACGGAAACCGTTGGCGGCTTTAAATGCGGTTTTTTCGATGTACGAATTTTTCTGATTTTTTTTTCCCTATGGAATTTTGACTTCCGAACTTTTCGACCTACGAATGTGCATTCGGAACGGATTAAGTTCGTAAGTCGAGGGACCACTGTACTAGTCCTGCTTGCCTCCTTCTCCTCACCGATTTGACGTCTTGCGTACATAAAAAAAAAATCCCAAGTTCATTCAGCTGCAAATCTTGGAAGGAGCATAACATAAGCAAAGCAAATACCGTTTATTCCAAGCTCTACTTCTCCCTTCCCGGCCCCCACCCAAAAAATGTGCAGTGCACATAACCGCTACTTGCAGTCTTGTTCTCTCGCACACAATCACGCACACTGCAGGGTTTCTTTTAAGTGCCACCTGGGTTTCCATTTTCATGAGCCTTCCAACAAGTGTTGTCCTACTTCTGAGGATTCTGAATTCATCGATGATGCCCACTCTTGTTTCCACAAGCCCTACTTCAGATGATTAGGCTGAGATAGAAACTGGAGATTTAAGTGCAAGGAGGGGGGGGGAGCAGCCTTCCATCACCTGCCTTGCTAGTCAAAGCATGCAAGGGGTTGCCAACTTTTCGGCTTTCCCACTGCATCTGTGCGTTTCAACATTAGCTTGATCGGCGGCAGACAATAGCATAGAATCATAGAGTTGGAAGAGACCACGAGGGCCATCCAGTTCAACCCCCTGCCAAGCAGGAAACACCATCAAAGCATTCTTGACATATGCCTGTCAAGCCTCTGCTCAAAGACCTCCAAAGAAGGAGACTCCACCACACTTCTTGGCAGCAAATTCCACTGTCAAACAGCTCTTACTGTCGGGAAGTTCTTCCTGATGTTTAGGTGGAATCTTCTTTCTTGTAGTTTGAATCCATTGCTCCGTGTCCACTTCTCTGGAGCAGCTGAAAACAACCTTTCACCCTCCTCTATAATAGAATCATAGCAGGTGATGATGGTTTTCTCTTCAGGTTGTGAAAATGCTCAGCTGTGGGGGGTTTTGCGGACAAGCTCCTGTTAAAAGGTCCAAGAGGAATGCAGACCAGCTGACCACTTTGGATATAAAGTAGGTAAGAAAAATGCCCTTGTTTTGCTCTGCAAACCACATACCACGCCAGTTGCCTTTTTACAGCAAACTCTTCTTACAGAGCCACCGATGAATACAAACATACCATCTACTTCAACCTGAACATTAAACAAACTCATCCTTCCTGCCTGTACCTTTCCAAGCAGTTCTGCACCTTCACTTTTTACTCACTGCAACCAGTTTGTTTCATTTGCCCTATGCGCTGGTGGAGATAAATGAGGTGGAAAAATTCTGGACTCCAATACCTATTGAGGGAAGATGGGGAAATGCTTTTTTTAAAAATACTCCTCCACACTAAAGAACAAATTTTTAAAAACAACCCTGTGTGTAGTAAAGCTGTCCCCAGTGAATTTACAGGGGGAGAGCATTCAAAAACCATTGCCCTCCATCTGCAGTCTGAAGAGATTACAGCCCCACAACCTTGTTCAGCGTTGCATCATGTGGCATGTCAGTGGGGTTTTTTGGCAATTGTGGGGTTCCAGAAAAGGCTTGACCATTTCTGGATCTTAGGTGAGTGTAACACATTTCCGCCTGCAAACATTTCCCATTGCTTCTCCTTTTGGTGGTTTTTTGTTATGTTATGACTCTAATCCTGGGTCTCCCAAAACCTCTGGAAGGAATGGGGTCATTCAAGGCTTGCAAAACACCTTAAATCTGAAACACAGGGCTGGGCCTTACCATACAGTATATGGGAGCTGTAGCCACACTGAAAAATGCAGTGAGCTGTAATAGCCCCCCCCCCAACTGCTGCTGTGGTTACTATCCAAGAGAGATATGACTAGCTCTGCATAGCCTGTCGCCATTTTCTCCCGTTGGTTGATCTCCATTCTGGGAAGCAAACGCCATCGTGGGCACATGGTATTGGTGAAAGCCTCAATACCATGGGGGCCGCAAGACCCCCAACTTTAGAAATGAGTAGACCCCGTTTTACTATTTTAAAAAACAGCTTGTGAGACATGCACATTAACACCCTTCCATTGAAGTGAGGGGTTGGTTTGTTCCGATTTGTCTCTTGACTAAATTAACTGCAAGGATTGAGTGTTAAGGCGGAACAGGGTGGTGAGACCGCTGGCTTTCTTTCGGTTGTGATATTTCCCTATTCCACACACACCTGCACCTCCGTTTTATAACGGGGGCAGCAGAGCAAGGGAGATTTCAGGCAACAGTGGCGGCCATTTTGTCTTCGCCTACTGCCATCTTGGAATCCTGGCTGCATACAACCAAGTATATTGTGTGCAGTTGCGGTAAAGACAGCAGTTAGGTGCCCTGTTGCTGTCCCCTTAAAAAGTTTGCTGGTTGTGCAACTTTGGTTGCGTTCTGCAACCAGATCTGTTCACTTTATCCCGAACTATTGTAGGTTATAAAAGCTCTTAAGAAGTTTTGCTACTGCTCTGATGAAGGTGTAAGGTCAGGGCAACTGTGCCCTTGCTAAATCAGGAGTATGGTTGCTCAGCCTGAGAAGTAGAAGCAACAAAGAGTGTTGGCAAGTTGGCCAGCCCTTTCTTCTTTGGGCAGGGCTCCTATGCCTCAGAATAGCTATAGGACATTCAGCTATTCAGCAGGCAAAGCTCTTCTTTTCAATGCAAAGCCTGGCTTGCTGAATTTCTGCACTTCAGTCAGGCCTTGAAGACACAGAGGCCGTGCCGGATAAAAAGCCAGCAACTCTTGTGAATGGAGCAATTTAGCTGCATAGTTTTAACCGTGTGGCCATTTTAAGAGCTTGAAGAAATTTTTATCGTCACACTAGGCCATGAGCTTAATTGCTTTGTCATATCCTAAACCCGGCTCAAAGCATTCCAGGACCCGTGGCTCTGTGACAATGGGTAGGAACTCCTAGCACAATTGTAAGCTCCCTCTCAAACCGACAGGATCCAGGTTTCTTGAAGGAGAAGGAGGAGGCATGAAAGTTTTGGTCAAAGATCCCATCTTACAAAGGTTACAGAGTACTTCAAAGCTTCTTTGCAGATTGTGGTGGTGGTGGTTGTATTTGAAAAAGAAAAAAGAATTTAGATTAAAGCAGCCAGGCAAGCAATATGCATACCATATTTTTTTTTTCCAAAATAGGAAATCTCTGTTTTATTATCTTTACATGTCCTTTGAATAATAAAGACAAACACACCCAAACAATTCAATGTTCTTGGATTCTGTGCAGAAAACTGGGAGGGGTGATTTGTTCTTTGTAAAAAAAAAATGGGCAGGTGAAAGGTGAAACCAAAAATAGTGCGAAAGAAACCCTGTCAAAACGTATCTCTTTTTAAGGGGTGGATTGAATGCTCAGAAGATGCCATTCCCCTGCTCTTATTTAAAACTGTCTTGTATGACTCATACAAGAATATCCCATTCTACTGTGCTGTCTCAATGATGAATATTCAACCTGGCTTTCAAACTTCCAATCATATTAAGCTCCCCCCCGTAACAAACAAGGTATCTTTTGAAAAGATGATTTACCACACATTTGAACTGGCATTTGAAGGGCAAACCTACCCAAGGTAAACATTTGTTTCGTCCAGCGTGCAACGACAGTTGCACTCCTAGAGGAAACTGAAATTGTACCAGCTCACACCGGTTCCACCCAAACAAAACATTTACCTCAAGCTTGTAGGATTCCAGCTAGGCTGCTGAACACCTGCCAAGAGTATAGCCAAGGTATTTTACCCAACTTTACAGGCCTGAGTTTCTGCCAAAGACCTCCAACTTTATCAGATTGGTTCAATACAGCAGACGAACATTCATGTCCTCTTAAATCACTGGCTTGTGCTTTGACTGAAAAGTTAATTTCACCAGTGGCACCCCCTATTCTGTTTAGATTTTCATTTTAAGAGATGTTTCGCATGCAGCGGGGCAGGGGAACACGGCATATGAATAAACACAAATTGTGTCCTTTTAAAACAATAAGACAATGCCCTTACTGTCCGAGTGCTGCTGCAACAGAGAAAGCCATAGGAGAGCCAGGGATGATGTGGCTTACAGAGAAACAGAGTGGCTGAAATTGCATTGGCCCACACTTAGCAGACAGCAGGCTGCAAACCTGCAGCAAAACTTTGCAAGAATCCACTGCCAGAACATGGAATCTGGGTGTTCTCTGCTTATATGAAGCGATCGCTATGCGCACAATCGGATTGCACAATGCGGCAAAGCCACAAGGAGGTGGAAACAGCCCAGTTTGGAGTCCACAACCCCTTTCACACCATCAGCCTGCTGCGAGCAAGAAACCAGCAGGAACTCAAACCTGAAAGTTGCCATAGACCTGGCGCGATTCAAAATGCAGCTGGTTCGCTCTGGAAATTTGTCCTCGTAACTAAATCTAGCAGTACCCCAAGGAGAAACTTCAAGCGTTGGGCTTGCCTTTTAGAGTCCCGATTGCTTCCTCGCAAATTCTACATTTTGGTCCGCAGAGAAATGTACCGCAAGGCGATTCCACATGTGCAGCCAGGGTTGGGTTTTAAGTAAGGAACAGGGTGGTTGAGAGAAGGGGCTACATGTCAGCTCGGCTCAGTTTTAATGATCTATGATACTGACAATGGCAAGAAACGGGGAGAACTGGTATGCGTCTATGGCATAGCAAAGGGCAGTAAGAAACGGAGGAATCTTGCCGCAGTGTAAACATACGGAGCATCTCTTGGCAGCTTCTCATCAAGGGCAAGTAGGCTGTGTAGCTTGGGCCGTTTCGGCCAAAACAAAACGAAGGATGCCATTTGCCACGTCCAGTGTTTCATCTTTCTCCAGCACAATATCATAGGCTTCAAGGTACTTCCCCCGCTGTTCCTCCACCTGCATGGAAGGAATTATTATTATTTTATTTTATTATTTATACATACCGTGTTCCTCCGAAAATAAGCCATACCCCGAAAATAATAATAATAATAATAATAATAATAATAATAATAATAATAATAATAATAATAATAATTTATTACTTATACCCCGCCCATCTGGCCGGGTTTCCCCAGCCACTCTGGGTGGCTTCCAACAGAAACATTAAAATACACGAATTTGTTAAACATTAAAAGCCTCCCTAAATAAGCCAAAGTGATAGGCAGTTTAACCTTGTAGGTTAAACTGTACCATACTTAATTTTAAAAAAATAAGACATCCCCTGAAAATAAGCCACCGTGTGTTTTTTTGAGGAAAAATAAATATAAGACTGTGTCTTATTTTTGGAGAAACATGGTACATACATACATACATACATACCCCACCCATCTGGTTGGGTTTCCCCAGCCACTCTGGGTGGCTCCCAACAGAATGTTAAAAACACGATAAAACATCAAACAAAAAAACTTCCCTAAACAGGGCTGCCTTCAGCTGTCTTCTAAAAGTCAGGTAGTTGCTTTATCGCCTTGACATGTGGTGGGAGGGCGTTACACAGGGTGGGCGCCACCACCAAGAAGGCCCTCTGCCTGGTTCCCTGTAACCTCACTTCTCACAGGGAGGGAACCGCCCAAAGGCCCTCAGAGCTGGACCTCAGTGTCCGGGCTGAACGATGGGGGTGGAGATGCTCCTTCAGGTATACTGGGCCAAGGCTGTTTAGGGCTTTAAAGGTCAGCACCAACACTTTGAATTGTGCTCGGAAACGTACTGGGAGCCAATGTAGGTCTTTCAGGGCCGGTGTTATGTGGTCTCGGCGGCCGCTCCCAGTCACCAGTCTAGCTGCTGCATTTTGGATTAGTTGTAGTTTCTGGGTCATCTTCATAGGGAGGATGAATAGGTCTTACAGGCACTCAGCATTGGCTAGCACAGTGTTGTTACAGTGGTTTCCAAGCGGTGTTCTAGCCTGAAGTTACTTCAAAGATCCTCAGGAGATCAGCTATTGCTTCCACCCTGGTCTTCATCACCCAAAATGACCCCAGAGGAGCCAGTAACCTCTAACCTAACTGTTAGTTCAGCCTTGCACCAGAACATGTGTTTTAAGGTTGGTTTAAATTAATCCGCAAGGTTAGATTTACTGTTTGTTACAAAGTGTGCCGTTTTCCTGCAAGTCTGCAGTTCTCGCAAATTCTGGAATGCATTCAGATATCAAAAGCAAAAGATCCAAGAAAAGGGGGTGTCACCGTTGAGAATGAGAACTGCAGGCTTGCAAGAAAACTGTGTGCTTCCTTTGTTTAGCCACTTGAATGAATCTTCATATTTGCCTACTGCTTTGTCTTATAATCAGCCACCGCAGCGATGCCTTTAGCACCAATTTTGATCTGCAGGTAATAATTGTTGTTGTTGTTTAGTCGTGTCCGACTCTTCGTGACCCCATGGACCATAGCACGCCAGGCACTCCTGTCTTGCACTGCCTCCCGCAGTTTGGTCAAACTCATGTTCGTAGCTTCGAGAACACTGTCCAACCCTCTCGTCCTCTGTCGTCCCCTTCTCCTAGTGCCCTCCATCTTTCCCAACATCAGGGTCTTTTCCAGGGACTCTTCTCTTCTCATGAGGTGGCCAAAGTATTGGAGCCTCAGCTTCAGGATCTGTCCTTCCAGGGAGCACTCAGGGCTGATTTCCTTCAGAATGGATAGGTTTGATCTTCTTGCAGTCCATGGGACTCTCAAGAGTCTCCTCCAGCAACACACACACACACACACACACACACACACACACACACACACACACATATATATATATATATATATATATATATATATATATATATATATATATATATATAGGGACCCAGGTGGCGCTGTGGGTTAAACCACAGAGTCTAGGGCTTGCTGATCAGAAGGTCGGCGGTTCGAATCCCTGCAACGGGGTGAGCTCCCGTTGCTCGGTCCCAGCTCCTGCCCACCTAGCAGTTCGAAAGCACATCAAAGTGCAAGTAGATAAATAGGGACCGCTCCGGTGGGAAGGTAAACGGCGTTTCCGTACGCTGCTCTGGTTCGCCAGAAGCAGCTTTGTCATGCTGGCCACATGACCCGGAAGCTGTCTGCGGACAAACGCCGGCTCCCTCGGCCTATAGAGCGAGATGAGCGCACCCCAGAGTTGGACACGACTGGACCTGATGGTCAGGGGCCCCTTTATATATATATATCCATGGTTCGTTCTGCTAATTTCTGTAGATCAAGCCTCTGTTGGCAGCACAAGAAGGGGTGGGGCAAGATTTTTTCCATGGTCCGCTGGCCACTTTCCCAACTCTCCAAGTCTGCCACCCAAAAGGGCCATCTCGCCTTGTCTCCCAGCCCTTCCACAGCCAGCTGTGTCCAGCTGGGTAATCCCAACTCACCCTGTCATTCAGGAAGCCAACCCGGAGGATGTTCTCCACATCAACGACGCCATCTGCCATAGTGAGATCGCCCATGGAATCTCCAAGGAGTAAGATGTTCGTCCTTGTGCACAGCTGCTGGAAATATTCTGTATCCTTCAGGACCGTGTTGTTCTTGTTGTAGGTGTGGATGAGGGGCTCTTTGAAACCTCGCAGAACTCCCTGCATGGAGGACACAGAAACAAATGAGATAAACGAGAGTCACAGAGATAAGGCAGCTTCTGTGTTGCGTTTGTGTGCGGCCAAACTACTCAGCAGTAAATTACTTCAGAGTCGTTAGTGTCCTTTTCGATTTACGAATCATTTCATCTGAAGCTTATCCAGGCAATAAACATTAAACACCTATCTAAAAACAGTTAAAACAATCACATGTACAGAACTGCTTCAAAGATCCGACACAAATAGAAATCTCCTCTTAGAAAGCTCATTGAAAAAGGAAAGTCTTTAAGTTGCCATTCGTCTTCACTTGGGACTTTGCTCAATTTCCATTTTGGGGGCTAACAAAACACCAGATGCAGTAGTGCAGGGGTAAGCAACCTAAGGCCCAGGGGCCGGATCCGGCCCAATCGCCTTCTCAATCCGACCCACGGACGGTCCAGGAATCAGCGTGTTTTTACACAAGTAGAATGTGTCCTTTAATTTAAAATGCATCTCTGGGTTATTTGTAGGGCTTGCCTGGTGTTTTTACATGAGTAGAATGTGTGCTTTTATTTAAAATGCATCTCTGGGTTATTCGTGGGGCTTAGGAATTAATTCAGATTGTTTCCCAAAATATAGTCTGGCCCACCACATGGTCTGTGGGACGGTGGACTGGCCCACGGCTGGAAAAGGTTGCTGACCCCTGCAGTAGTGGCATGCATAAATAATCTTTCTTAACACCTGGGAATTCCCTGGCAACTTAAACTGATGGAAAATGTGCAGCTTGCAGAGCTAACATAGACAATAAGAGAACAAGAAGAACATACATTTAAAGAAGATTGGGAAATGTTTATTGGATAAATATGGAGGGAAATTGTGTTTATTTGAAAACATGGGCAGCATTAAGATAAATTCAACAGTGTAAATAAGTTCTGATGGATGTAATCAGTGCTTTTTTTCAGGGGGACTGGAATGCTCCACGATTATTGATATTTTAACACATTATTTGATTTATTATCAGTAATCATATGTGATATTGAAAGATTGCGCCCCCTATACGTGGTGGTGTAATCATTTTAAAGTTACATTTTATTTATGTATCAGAAATGTGTATGCACATTTTATGTTGTTGATTTATTTTTATTTCTGTGGGCTTATAGCCGAAATAAAGATATCTATCTCTCAGGGGGAATGCAGAGGGACACATACCCCTAAACATTTTGCGAATCTAAGTTTGGCCTCATCTAGGGGCAGTATTTCAATATGAGTAGGAAAATGAGAGTAGCCCTAAACATTTTTTAAGAAAAAAAAGTTTTGATGGATGTGATAATGGAATACTGAATGGTTTAGTTTATATAAAATATGCAGGGATTTCTGTTTTGTAAAATGAACCATGGAAAGAGAAGAAGGGAAGTTATTGATATTTTAAGGTTGGTTAAATGAATATTCTATAATAATAATAATAATAATAATAATAATAATAATAATTTATTATTTATACCCCGCCCATCTGGCTGGGTTTCCCCAGCCACTCTGGGCGGCTTCCAACCGAATATTAAAAACAGTTTAATATTCTAAAATATAAAACAGAAAATTTTATAAAAATTATAGAAAAAAGGAAAGTCTTGCACAGATGCTGAATGGACAAAGCCTTGGTGCTTCTCTGCAGCACCTTATCTACATCCTCAGGCCTCAACGACTTAAACTGATCCCACGAAACTGGCCTAGACATTGCATTGGATACTTCATCCAAATTTGTCACAAATATGGAGTCTAAGTCATCACAGAGATTAGTGATTTTACCTTCAAAGTGCCTAGCAAACATGTCACAGCACACCTCCAAGGGTTCAAGTACCCTCATCACCAGGCAAGTGTAAATAAACTCCAAAACTGTCCAAACAGCACTGGTGGACAACTACTTGATGATACAATAATAATAATTTTATTATTTGTACCCTGTCCATCTGACTGGTTTGCCCGTCACTCGGTAGTTTCCAGCATATACAAAAACATAATAAAATGTTAAACATTAAAATCCTCCCTTGGAGGATGGATGGCGGCTAACAGATTGAGATTGAATCCTGACAAGACAGAGGTACTGTTTGTGGGGGACAGGAGGCGGACGGGTGTGGAGGACTCCCTGGTCCTGAATGGGGTCACTGTGCCCCTGAAGGACCAGGTGCGCAGCCTGGGAGTCATTTTGGACTCACAGCTGTCCATGGAGGCGCAGGTCAATTCTGTGTCCAGGGCAGCTGTTTATCAGCTCCATCTGGTACGCAGGCTGAGACCCTACCTGCCCGCGGACTGTCTCGCCAGAGTGGTGCATGCTCTAGTTATCTCTCACTTGGACTACTGCAATGCGCTCTACGTGGGGCTACCTTTGAAGGTGACCCGGAAACTACAACTAACCCAGAATGCGGCAGATAGACTGGTGACTGGGAGCGGCCGCCGAGACCACATAACACCGGTCCTGAAAGACCTACATTGGCTCCCAGTACGTTTCCGAGCACAATTCAAAGTGTTGGTGTTGACCTTTAAAGCCCTAAATGGCCTCGGCCCAGTATACCTGAAGGAGCGTCTCCACCCCCATCGTTCTGCCCGGACACTGAGGCCCAGCGCCGATGGTCCTCTGGCGGTTCCCTCTCTACGAGAAGCCAAGTTACAGGGAACCAGGCAGAGGGCCTTCTCGGTGGTGGCACCCACCCTGTGGAATGCCCTCCCACCAGAGGTCAAAGAGAACAACAATTACCAGACCTTTAGAAGGCATCTCAAGGCAGCCCTGTTTAGGGAAGCTTTTAATGTTTGATTTCTGTATTTTAATGTTTTGTTGGAAGCCGCCCAGAGTGGCTGGGGGAACCCGGCCAGATGGGCGGGGTATAAATAATAAATTATTATTATTATTATATTATACAGCAAAATGATTCCTCACCTGGATGTATAGTAAACATGAATATGTCCTATAGCACCTGTTCAGTCATCTTTGTGACAAATTATCCACCATATGCACTTAAAGCTGTCATCCAGCTTATTTATTTGCCCATGGTCCCTGCTGAACACTAAAACATAGCCCAGGCTCCACAGCTCCAGAGAGGCTGGTTGTGTTGATGGCTCAATGAGAGCTAGGACTGAGTCTCTTATAAATACGTTTTATCACCGCAACCAAAATTCTGTTCATCCTGGTAGAGCCTGGGAGTTTCTGGCTGACCCCAGAAGGCACACAAATGCATTCCATTTCCCTCCTCCTATTAATACCATCCCAAACCTTTCTAAGCCCCACACAAACGGTGCTCAGATTGGCACACCGCTTCCATGCCAGGGCAGATAGGAGTTGGGGGAAGTGAAGTGGGCTCAACTCACACTGCTGTCAAAATCCATATAGTTGGAGACCACCTTGACATTGGGATAGAACGCCCCAGCCTGGCGAATTATCTCCTCTAGCACGTCACCCACACCTGCCGAGAAGATGAAGAGGGGTACTTTGTTCTGGTGAAGCTGGTCAAATAAGAGGTTGAAGCCGTCTCTGAATGCAAGAAAGAGAGGAAGCGTAACGTTCGACTGAAATGGTGAAACACACACGGCTATTTCCACTCATGGCTCACTAAACCACGGCTTACTGCAATGTCCGAACACAGTCAAAATATTGCAGTGATTAAATTAGCCAATTCGTATGCACGGTTTAAAAAAAATATACAATACAACAATGGGAAACTCGATTTAAAGCAATAATTTTAACGCAACGTTTTGCTTGGCAATCATTTTAACACAACGTTTTTGCTTATTATTTCAGTTGCCTTGAAAATCCACCTTGCTGTATGGATAGGGCACACGTTACATGGGACAAACCCACTTTCGACTAGTAGGAAGCCGCCATCAGTCCTAGATCACCAACTAGTGTACATGCATGAGACACACTTCTTGTAATCATGATTTAGATCCTAATTGTGCAGTTAACTAAAAACACACCAAAAAAGGAATGTGTGGAGAGATCCTTAGGTAAGCATCTGTCTCCTCAACCCCTTCCACAAGGATAATAAAACTGGCCTACCCTACTAGCCTAAATATTAATAAATGTGAAATGCTTTGACTACATCGAACATCTATATATATAAAAATGTAAAAAGGGTGAAAGTGTGGGCTCCACTTTTCTCGGTAACCGCTTGACCGATCGCCCTGAAATTTGGACACAACGATCCATGCCACTTCCCGAGCGTTTGCAGAACCTCGGATGCCTCACATCTCATACCTGCACAGGTACAAACCTGCTTTTCCACAGACTAAAACAGCGCCCTCAAGTGGCATTATTCCCTCAGCTCCTCCTCCTACACCCCTCACTCCCCATGGAGTCTATGCCACGATTCAGAGGGATACCCCTGTTTAAACATAACACCTGTAAAACATGGGGACTCTGAGGCTCAGGGGGATCTGAAGGGGGGCTATTACCCTCCATTTCACAGACTAACGCACAGAAACGCGTGCAGGGCCAGCTAGTGATCTATAAATGCTATCATTTGTGACAGAACAAGCACCTCTCAGGCTCTGGCTGCTTCTCCCTCATTTATAGCTTCCAGTCCTGCTTCTCTCTCAAATCTCCCCATCCACAGCCATGTTTCTCCTTGCCAAAGCTGGCCGACGACTGCACAAGTTTGAAATATCTGCATTCTGTGTGTCCAGCAGGCAGAAGACCTTGAGTGTTTCATTGTGTGAAAAATCAGCAAGCCCTCAATCTCTGGAACACACTAGCACACTTCAATTTCAAGTGTCTCAAAATCCCACCTTGCCCTGACAGCAAATTCAGGAGGGGTTGAGGCAGAGGAGGGCACAGACCACAAAAATAAAGTTGTTCCCCCACCCCACCCCACCTGCCCCCCTCTTCTTGCACCCGACATCCAAATTTTGTACCTGAGCATGACATCCGACTCTTTCACAACCTGGGCGATGTCGCTTTTCTTTATCTTCTGTTGGGCCAGGAGGTCGTGGGCCTTCGTCCACCTGGAACATACACACACACCTGCTCTTTCAGGGACCAGGAGTCCTCTGTGGACATATCTATTGAGCTTACAGAACGTTTGTTTCTCCAGACACATTCCTTGTTCCCACAAGGGGACAATGACAATAAAGATATCTTATGTTTGCTTGACCGCCACAGATCAGACCTGTCTCAGGTGAAGTGTCTGTGCCCCAGATCCCTTTTAAGATCCTCAAAACTCTTGTTAACGGAGTTGGGGGGGTGTTAATGGAAGAAAGCACCCTTCCTCCCCGTTAAGGAAACATAACCTCCTCTGACACAAATACTCACCATTCTATCATAAGGGGCAACTTGTCCTCCATAGTCCGGTAGGGATCAATTTCAATAGGGTAGTAATGATGGAGCAGATCTTTTAGCTGGAACAGTTCCGAGTATCAAGAAAAGGAAGGGGAGGTTGTTAGCTTGTCAGAAGATAAAACACGCACATTTCAAGGTGGAGGTTTTCCAAGATGGAGGTTCTGGTTAGGAGCGGGAGAGCCAACTGCTTATCCTGCTCCCCATCATATTAGGAGGACATGGGAGGGGGGGAATGGGAACTAGCAAGTCAGTTTAGACTTCCAAGCATGCCAAGATATGAAAGCTCATACTTTTTCCTTGCCTTCTTCGCTGATGACCCGGCTGTTATCTATGATATCTGAAGAGACACACACACAAAATATATATGTCAAATTCCAAATATCAAATTCATTTCTATAAATACCATATTATGTTAAGGTCTGGTTAACCACGATAACAATTATCATTTTTTGTCATGTATACATTTTTTTAAAGTAACGTTTTGGTTCCCCTCATCAAATATGGAAAATAACACCATCCCGAGATCTAAATCTAGTATCTGACCCGTGATAAGCCCAATTGTGTAAAATACTGTTTTTCCAGAATTCTTGTAGCTTCTCCCAGGACCACCACATGTGAAAATATTTACTCAGCTACCACCTGCAAATAACTCTGAATCAGTTTACTCTCATTTGGGGTCAGTGTTCGAAGTTAGCCAGGCGCCAGGCGCATTTTCCACCTGGCTATTGACCACTTGCGACCAAGTGGGGATGCCTGGGCGCCAGGATGGTGCCTGACATCTCCACCACCTGGAGTATCATGGCATCTGGACTGCTTTCACACACAAATACCCCACCCAGTAGAATTCTATCAGTTATATTTTATAGGCACAATTGGAATGAATTTCAGGAACCCAAATGCTTTTTTCTGTGCAGCCTGAGCAGGAGCAGTGAACAGCGTTATAGTTCATTGTTGTTGCCTGTCTTCCACTACTCCCACTGCCCTGCTCACGGTTGTGAATAATATTCTTACGTTATGAATGGTCCATGTCACCATTAAGAAAAAGAGATAGGAATAGGCCAGTATATTTGCGGACTGTCCCAAAGGCTTGGAGGGACCAAGAGGGAGAGAGAGAAGTCATTGGTGTTCTACAGGAGAAAGATGAACTAGCAAAGGGCCAAAACTGGACTCACTGTAGGAAGTAGGGCAGCGCCGACCGTTGAACCCGAACCGAGTCAGAGTCATGTCAAAATCAGAAATGACCTGGAGAGAAAATGAGAGAGAGAGAGAGAGAGAGAGAGATTACAAGGGATTCATTGCCTAGCCCAACAAACTACAGATTCAGGGAACCGAGAAATCAAGTCTCAGGTAATCTCAGGTGGGCATACTTCCTGCATGGAGTGTGATTTAAATGTGGAGGAAGAGGATCTCCCCATTTGCCTTCCTCCCCAGCACAACTCTTCAGCCTGCCCAATTGCTGTTTGGTGGGCTATGGGACTATTCGCAGTACCTATCAGCTGGGGAGGGGGTAAGGCAGGCATCCCCAAACTGCGGCCCTCCAGATGTTTTGGCCTACAACTCCCATGATCCCTAGCTAACAGGACCAGTGGTCGGGGAAGATGGGAATTGTAGTCCAAAACATCTGGAGGGCCGAAGTTTGGGGATGCCTGGGGTAAGGCAAGATAGAATCTCTACGCATCAGGTGATTCCACCCGATGATCGGTGCTTCACTGAAAGCATTAACAGAACTTGTTTGAGGAACCTGAATTTTCACATGAAATCCAGATGACCCCCAAATTGCCATATTTCCCAAGAAACAACTTTAGGGAGAAGGCTCTCTCAGTGCAGAATGTTAAGGCCTTCACAGTTACCTACATGCTTAAACATTCTGAGCACTGAATTAAACCCATGCTGTTCTCGTCATTTGTAAATTTCACTAGTAAATAGACAAAGACAAAAGCCAGGCAGCGCCTGAGGTAAAAATTTGTTCCAAGGTTCACCCTGGGAAGAGGATATGTGGGAGGGATAAATTAAGGATACAACAAACAGCAGACAAACAGATGAATACAGGAACACGCACCTGGAATTTTCCTACTCCACCTTTTCTGAGGGCTGAAATTATATTTTTTACACGTTCAGGATCCTTCATTCGGACGGTCGCTTTCTCCAGCTCGGGCACCTAGGGAAAGACACAGCACGTGACGTTTTCAACAGTGCTCTTTGCGTGTTCTGTTATTTTTTATTTATTTCGTATGTGCTACATTTCTGTACTAGGGCCCCCAATAGCAAATACCGTTATTGAGCCCCTAGCACAGAAAAAGCAGCACATATAAATGACATGCAAATAATACACATTGTTAAGAGAGGAGCGTATAAGTGCTATGCAGCATTCGTGTTCTATAAAGGTCAGCATAAATATAAAACTACAGTTAAAAATAAATAAATAAAAACAGCAGAGCCTAGGGGGAAAAAGCAGCTGAATAAGAATTATCTCGGCGGGCCAATAAGAAAGTCTTCACTTTGGGATGGAAAGTTAAACAGAGAGAGAGGGGGCTAACTTGACCTCCTTGGGATGAAAGACCCAAAGTCCAAATACACCCACAGCATCCCCAAATGCAAGCATGGTGTACACAGGTGTGTTTGTGGGTACCTTTCTGCACAACTTGCTGCTACTCTGAGGAGTCAAGTTCTTAAACATTGCAGAGAAGCTCAAAGCCTCAAAGGGTTTGAGGGACTTAGACAAATTGGCATAGGGAAGAGAGCAAGTCAAATCCTCGCCTGCGGGCTTTACTCTCCCCATAGCCGACCCCAGACAGTTCCTGCCCCCCCGCCCAGTTCTTGACAGTCCTGCAAAAGGGCAGCATATCTCATCTCCACCACGCACCCTCCACTTCCCAAGGACCTCCCTGCACTTCCTTCCAAGACCTTCAGCCTTCCCTGAAAGACCCCGGGACTACAACGTCTACTATCCCTGACTATTTAATTGGCAGGCTGCCTGGGGCTGATGGGAGCTGGAGTCCATCAACAACTGGAAGGCAGTGGACTCCCAACCTCTACTTCCAAAGGCTCCTTGCTTTTTCCTCCACTCCCCAGTTCACCAACGAACAAGCACCTGGAGCAGGCATCCCCAAAATGCGGCCCTCCAGCTGTTTTGGGACTACAACTAGGGTTGCCAGACTCAATAGAGGACAGGACTTCTGTGCCTTTAATTGCCCTGTTCTCTTTTGAGCCTGGAAACCTTAAAGAGAAACCAGCAGACCCTTTGCTTGGAAATTAAAACAAAGGGCCTGCTGGTTTCTCTTTAAGGTTTCCAGACTCAAAAGAGAGCAGGGCAATTAAAGGCACAGAAAGGTCCTGTCCTCTATTGAGTCTGGCAACCCTAGTTGTAGTCCCAAAACATCTGGAGGGCCGAGTTTGGGGGTGCCTGACCTAGAGTATTCATCCTTAGTATGTTCTGTTTTAAATCTCCCACGATGTTCACCAAGGGGGAAGACCTATAACGATCATTTTCCCCTTCTCATCCCCAGTCACGGACCCCCCACAATTCCACCCCAGAGACCAAGCCACTCCCCCCCTCTCTCGGCTTTAGCCTCCACCTCTCCTGTCTGCAATGGGGGTGGGGTTAAACAATACTGGCCTACCTTACAGGGTTGTTGTAAGGATTACATAACCATAATATCATAAGCAAAGCAAAGCTGCTCCTGACAACTGTCTCCCTGATACAGAATCCGCACAGCTCCCTCCAGTGTTTGGCGACCTCCTAATAAAGAAGGGGAACTCACGCCCCCCCAAACAGCTGCTTTCCTGGACCCCCACCCACCCCCACCACCTCCTTCATACTAAGCACCCGCCTTATGAAAAGTTCAGCCCCTAACTCTGTCATATAAACACACCCCATACTCTGTTTGGACAACCTCCAAAAGCCGCATCCCCTTCCCACCAGTTCTGGTTCAGAAAGTGGATTTTCTACATCTCCCCACCCCACCCCCACCGCAAATAATAATAATTAAAAAAAAAAAACCAACACACTTCCGTCTTCCCAAACCTCACCCTACAAAACTAGCACATTCATAGCCGGTGGTATGGGAGATCGCTTGAAAGCGCTGTGCAATTTGCTTTGCAGCCAAAAGCTTAAAAAAAACACCCCACAGATCTTGAATTAAAGCACCTCGTGTTTGGGGGACGCTTACAAAAAAAAAAAGCGCATCGTTAGCAAAGCCACCTCCTCTTCCCGCCCGCCTTCCCCAAGATCTAACCATGATCTTCGCCCAGCAAGCCGTTCACGGACGACGAGGAATTTTGTAACTGGGATCGAGAATGGAGAAAGCCGGAGAAGAGGGAGGTCTTCTTCCCTGAGCTGGGCTGGGCTTCGCAGGCGACTCCGCCCCTCGGGGTGTCTGGGCCGAGTTCTTGGCGGCGGCGGCGGCGGCTGGCTGAGATCCGGGGAGAGGTTTCCTCCAAGCTGGTTCGTCGATCGCGGCCGGCTTGCTCGCTGCATTTCCCGCCCCCAAACCCCACTCCGCCCGCCCCCCGGCGTGGGGGTGAGGCATCTGGGGGGGGGGGTTACCCCGCCTAAGTCCCACCCCGGGCGGAGTTACCGCCTGCAAGATGCCGATAACCGAACCTTCTCGCTCTGGCGTGCAGCTGCGCGGCAGCTTAATTTGCAAATGCTCTTTTATATTCTTTTTTTGCGGGGGGGGGATAAAAACTACAAAACCGCAAGTGCACAGTGTAAGGTAAGAAAAAAACAGCACCCATGCAGAAAACAAATCTGAAAAGTCAGATTTAAGAAACGATCCCTCAGCCAAAGTTAAGCACTTTTTTAAAAAAATAAAAAGGTATTCATTTGTCTCTTCTATTGTGATAAGCAAAGGGATCTTGTTACCGTAACTGCAAGGACAAATTTTCTTTCCCCCCCCCTTTTTTTGGTACCGTACACAGTAGCTTTCTTTTGTTTTCTACATGGGTGCTATTTCTTGTTTTTTTCTTCCTACTTTACACTGTGCACTTGTGGTTTTGTAGTTTTTATTATTATTTTCAATAAAGAATATAAAATAGCATTTGCAAAGGGGTTTTTTGGGGGGGCTGCATCGTTCCTTTAGGAAACAACCGAGCGGGTGATTAAATAAGTGCCTCCTCCCTCTCACGTGGAAATCCTTCCCAAAATCCTTAAGGCCAGGAAGTACGACAAGAGGAAATGCCGACTGTGCTGGGATCAGCGTTTTGCACTATATTTCTAGGGACGATGAAAGATGTCCAGGCTGAACGGCGGCGCAAACCGAGGCCTGCCTCTCCTCTCTTTATTTCTTCCGAAGGCTGGAAGGTGTTCGAAGTGTACTTAGTCCAAAATAGTGTGTACTTCGCCCTGGAGGCTGTAGGTGTCGCAGAAGAGCTTGCAAGCTGGCCCCGCCACGTGACACTTCCTCTGCTTGTTCTGAGTGCAGGTCTTTCTCCAGATTCTCCACGTGGACGTCTATGGGGGGAGCTGAAAGGGCCATAGCTTGGTGGCAGGTCCCTGGTGTAATCTCAGACTCCTGCCCGAGTCACTTGGAAGATGTCTCAAGCAGGTCACTGAGCAAGATGGGCCAGGGGGTCTGACTCAATTCACTGCCTTTCATTATGAAAACCAAGGAATTATAGGCCATGCTTCATACTTGTCAAAGCACCCAGGGTTCAGAGAAGGCTGTAACGTCTACCCGTCCCCTCCCCCAGCAGCAACACCCCTTCCCTGTAACAATGATCTCTAACTTGTATGGTGGGGGTGAGAAACACACGCTCAGATGTTCCTGGACTGATCTCCCATAATCCTTAACCCTCAGCTTGGGCTGATGGGGAGGGACACAAATCCACATCCCTGATGTATAGAAAATAGTGTTCAACTCAAGGCTGACTCTAGAGATGTAGCTGCACGAAATGGGAATGTGTTAAAAATAGCCACACTGTTTCACGCAAGTGGAAAACTATCACAGCAGAGGTGGCTGGCAGTGTGGCTCCCACTAGGGTTTAGGTCTAGGTTAAGGTTACCAGACATCCCCATTTCCCAGGGACAGTCCCCCGATTTACAAATCAGTCCCTATACAAAATCAATTGAAGTTGAAAGGTGTCCCCGGATTCATTGAAAAATATCTGGTAACCTTAGTTTAACTTTAGGACGAAGATCAAGCACAGACCCCAGCCCTTCAAGGATGCTCTTTCTCTCCTTCAGCACTCATCTTCCGAGGCTTTTGATGTCTTACCAACCAGGACCCTAAATTCTCCTGTTAGGATTGCAACCGATTTAGTTGCAGAATCAACAACTTTGCTGTTCACATAGCATAGACCGAGACAAGGATTATATTTTGCCCAGATTTGTTCAACTCTGCCAATGGTTCAGCAAAAGTGGGGAAGGGAATGCAATATTTTAGGCAAAAAAACCATTTCCTCACCAATTGGGCCACCACTCAGCTGTCAATATAAACATGTTTGTTTGGAGTATGTACACCAAATCTATGCTGAAACCAGTGTTTTTGTTCCTATGGGTATTTCCAGAAGAGAATTTCAGACTTTGCACTTTTTATAGAAACATTCTAAATTCCTATATGCTTGCCAATACTAGATTCTTGCACCCCAATAGCTTGGATCTATTGCCTTAGGCTTCATTATAATCAATAGAAACATAGAATTGTGGAGTTGAAAAAGACCAACCCCCTGCAATGCAGAAATATGCAATTGTCCCATACAGGGATCAAACCTGCAACCTTGGTGTTAGCAGCACCATGCTCTAACCCAGTGTTTCCCAACCTTGGGTCTCCAGCTGTTTTTGGACTACAGTTCCCATCATTCCTGACCACTGGTCTTGCTAGCTAGGGAGGATGGGAGTTGTAGTCCAAAAACAGCTGGCGACCCAAGGTTGGGAAACACTGCTCTAACCAACTGAGCTATCCAGGCTACATGAAAACTTAAGTTCATTATGACTAACTTCACACTGATTTCAATGAAACCAAAGTGCAACTAATTTAGTTGCAGTCCAACCCACAGTAATTTGCTAACAAAAGACAGCTTGGACAGGTAGGCTAAGCTTTTGTCAATTTTCTACAGCTACAAGACTGACAAAATGATGAATAGCAAACATTCCCAGTCACTATCTTTGATGTGGTCCAGTTTGAATTCATTCTTCTTGTCCAAGGGACCAAAACTGGGATAAAAAAGGGACTGGAGACTTTCCTTCATGGGTAAAGAATGTCCCAATCACAAGCTGAATTTGAAGGCATGAGACAAATGGGATCTAAATTCCCCAGACTGTTGGGGAATACTGTTCTGGAACACATCCATAAACAATTATGAGCAATAACATGAACCAGTCAGAACAGAAATAGAGAAATAAAATGTTTATTGAGATCAAGTTTAGTGTTACAGAACCGTAGTACATATATTGATTTGCAGGTTTTAAAAATAGACTTTACGGACATAGCTTCAAAAGGACTCTACCCAAAGGGATGGATGTCTGCATTTCATTATATGAAGCTTATGTTACCCAGTTTATTAAGCAGCAGACACAAGGCAAATTGGGGCTGGAATGAGGAAGGAAGAAAAAAACCATGTGTTGCTTTTGAGGTTCACTGATCGATGAGAAATTATAGGGACTACCAACTAACTTTTAGACTTGCATTCAACGCCACCTTAACTGGGCTCAGGGGAAGCAAGGAGAAAAATGGCTTCCAACTGATAACTTTGTGGCAAGTGTCCCAGAAATAGGGAGGCAGAACAGACTGATGTGCATACCACCAATTCAGCTTGACTTCTGTGAGCAGCTCATTCTCTGGAATGCTACTATTATTATCAGATGACAGGCGCTCATATTAGTAGCACTTATATGTGGCCTCCTAAAAATGGACCACTGGTCACATTGCAAATACTGGTATCTTAATTTTTATATATGAATTCTGCCCTCCTGTGGTAGAGGCTGCAGCAAGCGCAGAGGAGTCATTTGTGGCAATGTTGCAGAGATTAGACATAACATTGCACTGACATGGCTGTTAACTCTCACTATGTAAGGGTAAGCCTCACTGAAATACACAAACATAAGGCAGATGTTTAGATCTACTAATGGGAAGACTATGTAACCTACAGACAGTATTACTTCAGTAATAATGTCAGCTCAGGCATCACAGAAAGATCTAGCTGTCTCCACTATGATCACAAGAGGAAGGTAGTGTGTAAAACATGCATTCAGCCATAGCAGAGAATCAGTACAGCTTAAGAGAGATTGTTTTCCCAAGTCTGACAGCTGGCATGCTTGCCTGTTCTGTAACTCAACTGCAATTTTCTTGAGGTCTTTTAAGTTGCTGAGAACAAAAGGACCTATCTATGATGAGTAGCGCTATCATAGCCAGCGTAGCATACGTCCAGTGATTTGGGACTCTCAGTGATGTTCAGAAATGTAGCCTACAGCTGTCAATCTTCACCAGCTGGGAGTAATTTGGATGGTCCAACTGAGGATTTCCCTTTGCCAGGCAACAATAATTATCAACTGTGTTTCATCAAGGAATGACATGACTAAGTACATAGGACCTTTGCATGCAGCCTACGAGCTGTGCTATTCAGGGGGGCTAAGAGGCACTCAGAACAACGGAGCAAGTTAGTAGCCTAACATCCAGAGTATACATTAAGAAGTCCCAACATTTAACACTACATGTGGAACAATGCGACTGTTCTCTAGTGTGCTCTTAACTCTCCATGCAAACAGAAATCTAAAAGCAAGGCATGTAGACACTTGTATATTAAGTGACTGGCATTCACAAGCAACATCCAAAGTGACTGACATAGGATTTAATTTAAAAAGCAAAGCTTACCAGCCAAACTGAACAACTGCACAGATACGGTACACAGTCAATATGATTATACTCTTTTGTGGTGACTACCAACCATTCTGCACTGCAGGCCAGATAATCCGTCATGAAATCTCAAAACCTTTGTTGCATTTCAGCTAGTGTTTCATTTAACAGACACACATAGGGCCGTGCCTCCACTACAAGCTTAAAGTCTCATTGCTTTTCCCATTCAATCCTGGTGCTGTGAGAAATTTCTAACATACAACATTCAGACCTTGTAAAAAAACCCAAAATTCCCAGTTTTTAAAGTTTGTTTTCCATATAGATGCATCCAAAATTCGATGCTAGGCAATGATTCTGTGCATTTCTCTTAATCAGTACCTCTACCAATGGACTGAGCAGGGCTGTTTGAGCCCTGAATTTTCAACAAGCTTTTTGAAGTATCTATCTTCTCAATAAATAATTGGCTGGTGCATACAATATATCTTAAAGCAAGCAAGTGGGTATTACTGGACTCTTAAATGTTTGTGACTTCCTTTGTTTGACAAGGCTGTGTTAGTCTGAACTTGATAACAAGACAGTTATTTAATGAACACAGATTTCTAATCCAAAAAATATATTGTAAAAGGCAATTATTAAGGGACAAATGCAAGTCAAGAAAACCTGTGCACACCCATGCAGTTTCAAGACTTACCCCACTGTATCAGACATGAGTTATGCTTCTTGCTAAATTGGAAAACAAGAATTGACAGTATTAAAGTCCCTGCTGTTTACCATTTACAACACTGTAATTAGCTTTCATAAAATCTTGATCAATTCAGATTTCTCACATACCGATTTCTCCTTGTCCCATCTCAATTATCCTGAATTAAGCATCATATAAACCTGGACAAGTTAACAGAGGGGAAACCACCAAAAGACATAGGAAGGGCAGAAACCAGGGAACATAACATTTGAGATCCTTTGTAGAAACTTGGAAATAGTGACCAATTTTATTCCAAGTATTCCACTTACACAAGAGCTCAGTGACTGCATGACTCAGGTCTTGATCTCACCTGAGGACTTCGCTTTAACTTTACCATCACACCTTAAGCTTCTGTACACATTGACAGTGGGGTGGAGGGGGCACAATTTCCTTATGTCAACAATAATGCCAGAAGTAATTTACTGGAGATAATAGCACTGTATTAATAATGCCACTGTATTAATAATGCCACTGTATGTTTGGGTGTCAGTGGAGGGTAGGGGGAGGGAAGTGATGAGGCCAGAGGAAATCAATGAGAAACCTGCCTTGGATAACTTGGTAAGGTATCAGTAGAAAGTGGTGCACATCGATCCCAAAAGGACAAAATTCACAACGGTAAAATGAAATATTTTGTTGGACCAACATGATATTACAGAGTTTCATTAATTATTTACTGCGCAGTTTGCCTGCCTGAGAAATAATTCTGTAATGGTCTAAAGCTTAAGTGTGCCCCTAAGTTGGCCCAATAAGTTACATCTCCAATAAAATTAACAAAATTCTAGAGAAAGCAAAACACCTTGCTTTTTGGAGGGACGAAAGCAGCACAGAACTTCCACCAGACTCAAATAATTTTCTCTATTTTATTTTCTGCCAAAACACCATTAAGACATTGGTGAGACTTGGACCCTTACTATCAAAATTATAACTGAGGCAACTGTTCCACTCCAACCAGTCTCAAGTACTCAACACAGTCAGAACAAGGAATGGAGCATCATAAAGGCAAATATATTTGATTGTCAAAGGCAGGTTGAGTGTTTTTTCCTAATCAGACTTACCTGAACACACAGAGTTCATTGAGCTTTCTCCCTGCATTAATGAACCCCCAATTCCTTCAGATTATGAATTTGGACTTGTAGTGCTTATCTTTTTGGTCTTTTCACTCATTCCTTTAAGGCCACAATCCTGAACCATATACAAATTAATTTTATTGAAATCAATGGGACTACTCCAAAGTAGAAAAGGGCATCACCAAAAATTACAGTGAAACCCTCAAAAGTAAGGACTCTGAAATCTTTTAATATAGGACTGAAAATAATTCAACTATTAGAATATCCGGTTTTCACTTTGTAAATGCAAATGCTTCTAGATAAATATAACTATAAAATATTTATAAGCATAGGAACGTTTTGAAGTTCTGTGAAAGATTGTGCTTTACTTATAATATATAGGGGTTTGTTTGTTATTAAACTATTGCACATGGCTCCAAGTTTAAGAAAATCAAGCGCATTCATAGCAATTGCAGATTTAAAAAAAAAGAAATAATTTTGCAAAAGCAAATAAAACTAATGGGTTAAAATCAAAATTTTGAAATGGCATGAGATTTATCAGTATTTTAAAATAAGTAAAAAATACTTCACAGCGCCTGTATAAATGCTTTAAGAGGAGTGTGAGGCCCCAATACACTGGGAAATTCTCCTTCACCCACACCTAAATGGAATAAACTCCAGGGCAAGAGAGGGGAGGGGCTGTGCTGTAGCACTGCACATCTGTGAACACATCTACAGATTTCCAGAACAATTATTTTGCTGGGCTCTATATCTGCATCCCATCTGTGGGAAAAACTAAAGGATTAAAGAGTTTTAAAACTGTGCCTACCTCCATATTATGGCTAAAATACATCCAAGTTCACATGTGAGGCTCACAATCCTGCCAACCTATTTAACGCCCAGAAAACTAGATCTCCTTCAATAATCCTCAGTGCCTAAACGTAACGGCTTAGGTTACAGTTAGAGGACCATGCTGAGCATGGCAAGACAGAAAGGCATTTTTCAAACTCCATTTATTCAAGTTAGCACTCTATCTGTGACCGTGGCATCCTCCGCAAGCTTAAGGAATGACGGTGTATCTCCTGCATCTGCCGGATCCGGTCCTTCTGCCACATTAGGTTTTGCGGCATTGGATATCTCTGGGTACCATGCAAGGACCGGAAGGGGATTCTCACATGACAGGCTGTTGCACGACAGCGAGGCTGGGGCATGGGAGGGAGCAACAGCCAGCGCTTCCTCTCAGCACAGTAGCGGTAAGCCTCTTTCCTGTATTGTTTGTCTGTGTCATCACTGTTCTTCCAACCACCTATGATGAACACATCGTCTTTGTAATAGCAGACGGCTGCCCCTTCAATACTAAGAACCTCTGGTGGTAAACTTTCCAGAATGTCATCGGACACCAGGCTAGAGATCTTTCTCTTGACTTCTTCGTGATCCTGTGGGTAGCTCCTAGGACAACATGAGGCTGTGTGGTAAAAGTTTGTGTTCGCCACGGCCATCTGAAAACAACAATAGTTGTCCAGGAGTGGCAGAGACTCAGAATCCTGCCACTGTCTTGCATCTACATCGTATCGGATGATGACAGCTCTTAAGCCTTCCTCACTATCCCCGTCAACTGGTGTGCGGGCAGCCATATACACAAACCTGTCATCCACAGTGACTACTTTGACATCCCGAAGTATCTTTGGTGCAGACTCCAAATTTTGCCACTTGTCTTGATCAGGATGGTAAACAGCTACATCTTTGAAACCAGGGATAAAATTCCCATGCCCACCAATGCTGTACAGGCTCCCTTTTACCTCAGCAAGGCCAAAAGAATGCTTCCTGGTTATCAGATTGGAAACCTGCTCCCAGACATTTCGATTTGGGTTGTATCTTTCTACAGTTTTGGCAAAGCCAGGCTCCATGGATCCTGCTACATAAACATAGGATTCTGTCACTACAACAGCATGTCCATCAAGATGATTGTGTATGTGAGGTAAATTCACCCATCTATCTTCATCAATAAAATACCCCACACACTCACTCAAGTAGTCGCCTCCCTCGGACACACCACCAATCACCATGATAACATCCATGTTTTGCCCAAAGCGAGGCAGGCCCGTTGCAGAAGTGACTTGTTGGAGGGTGCCTAACTGCAAATTCTCAGCCCTGAGAGCATGGCTTTCTACTGCTTCTGACACAAGATTGAGGCAAGCTTCATCACTGGATACAAGCCTTTCAGATTTGACATGCCGGGTCAAGTAAGTGGGTTTCATCTGAGAAAGCCGGAGAAGTTTAAAGAGTTCCCCAAAGTACTTTTCTCTTTCATCAGGGTTTCTTTGAACCCACTTTAAAACCATCTCAAAGAGAACTTCTTCTGAGTCCACTGTGATTTCTGAATCTGAAAGCCAGTCTCTGATGAGGTGAAATGGCAAAGTGAAAAACTCCTCATCTTGGATGACTTTGTAGAAGTTCCTCCTGATCATGTCAGCAGCTTTCAGTGCCAGTTGATTCAGCGAATACATGTGAGCCAAGCTATGGATGGCTACAGAGTTGGAGAGGTTCAGTTTCTTTTTCAGGAATTCCCCACAAAACTCCTTTAAACGCAACAATAAAAACCTGCAAAACAAATATATATATATATTAAATGGCTCACAGAGAAGAGTGAAGAAACATCATACTATATAACTAACAACTTGTACTCTGCTTTTCACTTTACAAACACCTAATAGGGACAGGTGACATTACCCTTTCTACACCTTCATGTAGCTACATTAAAAATGCTTTAACTGTTCAGCTCCACAAAACAGAAAGTCACATAAAACCATGACTCAGACGGGACATGATTTATACAGGTGGGACAGAAACATTTAATAAGAACTCAACATTCACCTGCATGGTTTCATCTCACCCATCTCCAATCTTGTGCAAACTTCATTGTTCCACTCAGTCTATATGCAAGTATATTACCATTATACAAAGTCAGCCCAATGGTCCACCTAGTCCAGTAATGTTCACTCTTTTCCAACTAGCAATGGTTCCCAAGGACTCAAGTAAGGATTTTTTCCTCCAGTCCCGCTCTCCAATATGCTTTGTAAAGATGCACTAGGGACTAAACCTCAGACCTTATATGTATTGCAATCATATGCTCCACTACTGAACTGTTGGCCCTTTTTGAGAACTAACTTCCATGATGTGGAAAGTCACAACTAACTGGACAGCATTATCATTTGGGCAGCTTCTCCCCCTTCAGAAGCACACCCCTCTTACAGATCTTCTCACTCTTCTGCCTCCTTAAATCTTGTGAATTTTAAAAACATTCAGCTATAAAAAAGTAACCCATTTTAAAATAAAATCGAAATTTAATGCAAACATATGATATTTCAAAAATAAATTCAAGGCCCTGTTATAAATTTATGAAAGACTGGTTACCTTTGTAGGTAGGTAGGTAAGTAGGTAGGTAGGAAGGAAAATCACTGAGAAAAAGGAAGGAAGGAAGGAAGGAAGGAAGGAAGGAAGGAAGGAAGGAAGGAAGGAAAGGAAAGGAAAGGAAAGGAAAGGAAGGAAAGGACTAGAAAATATGTATTTCATGTATTTATATGATGGTTGGGGTTGGCAGTTTACCCCACTGACCTAAGTGGGTTGTCTTTACTTCAGCTGTATGTACAACTGGCTCAGCACTCTAAGCGTTAATATTTTTCTACCGGTACCTACCAAAGAACATTGTAAGGGAGAGAGTTTTCATGCATGAGGATAGCAGTGCTAACATCCTGGGGCTGTGCTTTTCCTTTTTTGAGTATGTGGAGAAACTTTTTCTGATATTGCTATATACCATATGTTTTCTGCTATATACCATATGTTTCCATACCAAGACACATTATCCAGATTTCTCCCAACATTGTACTTTTGTTCTTCTAGTAGGTGCCACCAAAAATGTGCTATCAAATTCTTATAACTTTTCTTCTTATTAGATGCTATAAATATTGATAAAATAAACAACTCTGGAGTATATTATTATGATTCCATTGAATTTGTTGAGTTGCATTATCTTGACCAGGGAAACCCAAAGCAACTTACAAGCACAGACAACCTCCCAATAAATATGTTAAAACCAAAAGGGAAAAAAATACATCCCACCCACTTCTAAAAGGCCACAGATAATTAAAGGCCAAAGGTCTGGGAGAAGAGGAATGCATTTGCCTGACGTCTATCTATGTTGTTGGAATTTTTATCATTTCGGCATTCCACTATGGTCCAAAACTTTTCAAAGTATTGGCATGTCAACCATACATGTCAGTGTGTCCCTTTTACTATGGGTGGGGCAATTAAGATGACATAAAAACCACCCCGGTAAATATACAGTTCTTGTGCTTAACGTGCAACACAGCATACTCCCAATACATCTTGACGTGCCAGCAATCGCAAACTTCTATTAAAAAAACAACAGTGCACTGAATGTAATTACCCCACCCCACCCCCCAAAATAGTAATATTTAAAGAAGTGTATCATTCGACGTTAAACGAAGCTTCCGCTCAGTTTGTGATCACTGCCACCAACCCGCCAAGCAGCCGCGCTCCTCTTGAACCCCCGACACCCCAACCTCGGTCACCCCCCTCACCTGTCGGCCAGCTCCAGGACCTCGTGGACGTTGCCGGGGCTGACGCGGACGCGGCCCGTGTACATGAAGCCGATGACGGCCTCCACCGTCTCCGGGTCCGGCCCGGCCTCGGAGCTCCATCTGCGCAGCTCCACGCGGCCCGACCGGGACTCGGCGAAGTCCCCCGAGAGGAGAGGGGCGAAGTATTCAGTGGCGGCCGCGAGGACCGAGCGGTGGGCGCGGAATTCCCGAGCGGGCGGTTCGGCGCTGGGGAGGGAGGCTCCGAGGCTGACGCCCTTCTCCCTCCGCCCCTCCGCTGCTGCTGCCGCCGCCTCCTCCTGCTCCGCACCGCCGTTACTGCCGCCGCCGGCGAAAGCCAACGTGACGTCACAGAAGAGGCCCAACTGCCGCTGCTCGTTCTGCCGCCAGGCCAGCTCGGAGCAGTGAGCCACGCACGAAAACACCTCCGAGTCGCTCTCCGCGTCCGGGCCGGCCTCCGCTTCCTGGGAGAGGGCGCCGCTCTCTGGGACGCCGCCGTGGCCTCCGCCTCCGTCCAAGTCCCCTCCGCCTCCAGCCGCCGCCATCTTGAGCGCTCGCTCTCTCCCTCAGCCCTGCTCTAGCGGGTTCTCTTCCTCTTGTGAGGCGGCGTCGTCCGCGTGACCATAGAGACGCAGGGCAGAGCAGCGGAAGAAACAAGGAGCGGGCGTTCGGCCGCTGACGGCCTCCGCGCGCGCCCTGCGTCGTTTCCTAAACATAGACTTACGAACGGGTGTAGACGGATAAGCCCATCGCGTGACTGCGGGGTTTGTCTGTGTCCTGCCCTGTCACCGTCTCTCTCGCCGCTCATAGGAAAGAGCAGAGGGTGGGTGGGTGAATGAATGAATGAATTTATTTATACGGTCGCAGACCAGCATCAACACGCATAACATACACAAATCATAAAACACAACAAAAATACAAGGGCAGTGTGAGAGGGTGATAACCAGTGGTCCTCCAGGTGTTGCTGGCTTCCAGCTCCCACCGCGACACATGGTTGTAATCAGTGCTCTTTTCCCCCCTAGGAAAAAATGGTCCCGGTACTGCGATCCCTTGCATTGCAGCGGGTTGGACTGGATGACCTTTGGGGACCCATGATCATTGCAACTCCGATCTGAACACAAGAACATAAGCGTTGTCCTGCTGGATCAGGCCAATGGCCCCTCTAGTCTAACCAGTTGCCCCTGTGGGGGGGGGGAACCCTCAAGCAAACCTGAGCACAAGAGCTTTGCAACTCTCCCCTCCCGAGGTTTCCAGCAACTGTTTTTTTGGAAGCACTGATGTCTCCAGCTGTGGAGACAGAGCATAGCCCTCGTGACTAGTAGCCATTGGTAGCCCTCCTCCTTGAATTTGTCTACTCTTTTAAAGCCATCCACGTTGGTGGCGATTGCTGCCTCTTGTGGGACTAGTGACTGCCACAGTTTGACTAGGAACTGCTTGAAGAAGCATTTTCTTTCATATGCCCTGAATCCAATGATCATCACTAGATGCCCACTAGGCCCAGTGATAGGAAAGAGAGAAATAAAAAATTTCTCTATGGACTTTCTCCATGCAACACATAATTTTATCCATATCAATCTTACTCGTCTTTCCTCTAAACTGAAAAAGGAAGAACAGTTTCTCCATCCACTTTGGAGGGTGTGTGTGTGTGTAGGGGGTGGGACTGTTGTTTTTTAGTCTCCAAATATCTAAACATTGCCGCTGCACAGCAAAAGCAAAAGCGCCAACCATAGTCGAGGGGTCTTCATCACAGTTTGTTTATGTTTAAACAAAATCAAAAAATCCTTCCAGTAGCACTTTAGAGAGCAACTAAGTTTGTCATAGGTATGAGCTTTCTTCTTCAGATACACTGAAACAGAAGTCACCAGACCCTTATGTATACAGTAGTCAGAAGGTGGGGAGGGGTATTACTCAGAAGGATGGTGGGAATGGGTGATTGGCTGATAAGAGTGGTAAACCTGTTGATGACTGTTAACGACTGCAATTGGTCTTGCAGGAAAAAGCAAGGGCTGAGGTGCTAAAGAAAGCTTGATCATGAACTGTTTATGTTTAGTGAGAGACACTTTTGCCACGGACATATTTTGGTTGGGGGAAAAATAGAGGGAGGGGGAAAGAGGAGCAGTATCAATAAAAAAGTAAACAAAGGACCTAGTACCTACATGATATTGACACAAACCCCTGCACTAGCACCAGGCATTAGCAGGAAAGAACTGTTGTGTCCTCTTTGATCTTTATTGGTGAAAGACAATATCAACAGATCAACATCACAGATCAGCATCAGAGATCTGTCCCCTGTTCACAACTGATTCACCTCTCATCGTCTCCCCCCTTGCTTTTTAGTGCTGGTTTCTCAGAGAACAAGTTGATGTACAGGGGATCAGAAAGCAGCTTAGGGGCAAGCAAGCGTTGCGTTTCTGTGAGCCAGCACCTCATTCCAGTCTTAATAGGAATAATTAAAGAACAAGGCAGTTATAGGGACTCCACAGCTCACCAAATGAACTCTGCTATTATTTAATTAAAATAGGTCCTGCCTGCGCTTGATCATAGAATCATAGGCTTTTAGAGTTGGAAGGGACCACGAGGGACATCTAGTCCAACCCCTTGCATTGCAGGAATCTTTTGCCCAATGTGGGGCTCGAAAACACAACTCGAGATTTAAGAGCCCCATGCTCTACCCACGCCGCTATCCCAATGTCTATCATGAGCGCTCCCTGGGTGGGACACAATAAAACAATTTAAAAAGCGTATCAGCAACTACACAGGGGAAGTATTGTTGCATGCCAGCTTCACATCACAGCATCACAAGGCAACAGGTAGAAGTAGGTATTAGTAGGAAGGGACATGGCAACTTATATGATATAGAAACATCCATTGTTTATAAGGGAAGAAGGGATGGGGTGGGTGGTAAATTGCTGTCTTCACTGCAACAGTTGCTGCTGTGAACAAGTCCCCCGCTCCAAGCATGAAGAACTGGCTGGGGGTTTCTCAATTGCCCTCTCTCAACAGAGGATGGAATATTTAAATGAAGAAAGTGGAGAGTGGAAAATGGATGTGGAAGTAGGAACAGGAAAATATATGACTGTGCTTGATAAAAAGTAAACAGAGCATGTTTGGGGCTGGGGTGGGGTAGCACAGTAAAAAAAATTGTTGCTGACAGGCTGTCTTTTAATTGCTTCCCCGGCTCCAGCAAGAATTATTGCAACATCTCTACAGTCCCAAAATGTCAACATCCGCAGAGTTATTAACACAAGAATGAATACTACTTTACACCCAGGAACCAAATTTCCCTCCAATTATTATGATGGAAAGACAACGTACAGCAAAACTTTTGCTTCGCTAATTTTATAAAGGTGGTTTGGAAAGTCTTCTATACTAGCTCTGCGACTATATCGACAGCAAATTCGTTATGAAATAATGGATTCTTAGGTGGCCAAAATGGCTTAAAGGAACACCAAGGTGTGCAGAAGTAGCATTAAAAAACCATTAGGGGAAACAAATCCTAAACTGAGGTGACTCAAAAACAACCCAGTGAGTGTTTGAGTACGGGGGATGTTCAGTGGGCAAGGAATGCTGACTTGACTAATGGAGGCAATGGAATTAAGCAGCTTGGAAGCAAGCATGGTTGACTGGAACAGTGAACAGGACTCTATTCTAAACTACAACTTTCTGTTGCAGTGTTGATTATTCTCTTTGGATGCCAAATCTGCATTATGTTATTGACAGGAGGGGCAGTCAATCACACCAAGTTGAGTTGTAGTTAACTCTTTATTAGCAATCTACACAGGTCTAACAAGCACAGCAACTCATCTCTCAGGTCTTGTTCCCATGAAGCAGTTTCCTGCGTCGTCTCTTCTCCTCTCCCAAGCAATCGGGAGACTGTGCCTGCATGCCTACCTTCGCTCCTCCCACTTCATGCCTCTCCTGGCTCTGGGAGACCAGCGGGGAGGGGAGCTTGTCAAAGCAGGAGTGGTCTCCCTCTGACCACTCATCCTCCAACCACCAATCCTCTGGCTCGGAATCTTCTTTACTTGGGAGTTCCCTGGCTGGTTCCTCCCACCATTCCTCTGCATCCAACTAATCTGAGTTATGGTTTACAGTGCTTAAAATGTCAGCTGGAGTCACTAAGCATAGTTAATTAGACCTGAACTTGTTTAAATTTGCTGATTGCTCTCTGGAAATAATGGGCCTGCAGGGGGGGCCACAGCAATGCCAACATTCCCCATCTTTCATTTAAATAAACAAATACTTCTAACAATGGATAAGATGGCTGCAATTCATTAAGTTATGTTCTCACACTTGAGAAAAACTGTCCCGTGTCTTCAAGATCTTTTTATTGAAATTTGTAAAAATTAATAAAATAAAAATAAATAAAAAAACGCAAAGCACCAGGACAGATTAAAATAACTGTATATGCTTGAATGTGAGCCAACTTTTACCACTTTGGGAAAAGCATGTAGCTTTGTCATGTAAAAAAATATTTTCTTGAGAGGTAGCTCAAATTTGGGTTTAAGCCCCTTTACAAAATCAAACCAAGACAACTTATTATTGTACTATTTATTTGAGACAGGTTATATGATACAGAGACAGAGCACTGAATACTGTTGTGAATATAAGTTAAGGGTCGAGAGATGGTGTATCTTGTAAGTTGACCAGCAGGTCAGTTTTTGCGAGAATCGTAGATCTAGGTTTTATTTTATGATAAGTAAAAACATTAGCTGCATAAATACAGAAACTGGAATACACGCAGATTTCACAGTTTTGAAGAACAGCTTGTATCACCAGTTTACATTTTAAAATGACTACACCCGACTTGGAATGGCTTTTTAAACCAGCAGTAGTCCCCGCCCCCCCCCCGCCCCCGACTAGAAATACAATCAGACTATGCAGATGAACACACAGGAGACAAAAAGGACAAATGTACCACAAAATTATACAGCTTGTGAGGACAATGTTCTTCAAGGGTTTGGTAATTCAGGAGTCATGACTCCCTGGTTCTTCAAGTCTAATGAGGTCATGGATCAAAATAAAAACATTAAAACTTGGTCAGGAAACACTGCAGAAAAGCAGAGCGGATAAAAATAAAAACAGAACAAGCAAGACAGTGCAACTGCTTATATATATCTTAAATACAGCAGAAAATAGCGAAGGGTTTTGGTTTCTCTCTCTTTTTTTAATAGAATCTACTTCTAGGGCTATAAAAATCTGCCTCGTATAGAATTTCAGCCCAGCCAGTCCTCGGTTTCCTATACATCGGCAGCCAGGGCATGTAGTAGTACAATCATGCCCATACTGGCCTTCCATAAAGGCAACTCATTTCGCCCCCGTCTGTTGTCACATGGTCATATGTTCCGGCAAAACATAGGAGATGTCGTCCCAAGGGTGACGGTACAGACCCTGCTTCAACCTCTTCTGGTCCAGGTAATGCCCTGAAATTAACACAGAGGGTTCTTACTGTGTACAATCTTTCAGATTCAATTGAAACAATGTTTTCTTAAAATAAAATAAAATAATAACTAAAATGGGAGAAATTTAAATTCTTCCCACTCCACGGCACAGTCCCAGGAGCTGCTGAGCAAGAGGGGAAGACCCGAAACGCAACTCTACCACTCTTAACCGCAGCATCTGTTGGACAGGACCGCCACAACTTCCTGCCCACCCCTTTTGAGACATAGATTTACTAAGGGCCAAGTCTCTTCAATGTGTGCTTGTGAAATTAAAACATCTGAATCTCTACATCATGTTATGTTTATCTGCCCTATGTACAGTTCGGCTCGTGCTAGTATACTAAACTCCATAATCCAGCCTATGGCTGACAAACCAGTTGACCTACAGCTTGCCTGGGTTCTTCAAGATGTGGACCCTTATATTACTCTACAGGTTGCTAAATGCCTAACAGCCGTCCTCTCGTACAAGAGACGGAATGGAATGTTAGCTGATTATTGATAGTTATAAGAATTTTCTATAATGACATCAGATATTGATTTTAGTGTAGTGCCTAAATTTTTAATCATAATCTTAAACTTTTCTTTTTGAATTGTTAATATTTGTCCTTGTGAGCTGTGAATTGTGTTATATTATTTGTGGCTTGTACGAGTCCGCTGTTTTATCTGATTTGTTTTGTTGTGTTGTGTTTTATGATGGGCGTAAAGCCGAATAAACATCTTTGAACTTTGAACTGCCCCCCCTTTTGTGAAAAGGTGTTTTCTGTCTGAAAGGAACTGTGGGGACGACACAGGTTTTTGCCAGCCCTATGTAGCAGAGGGGCCTAGAAGCAGGTGGAAGGCTGTTGCTGCACTGCAGCTTGGGATGGGCAACTTGGCTGGAAGAGGAGACAGGTACAGAACAATCAGCCCATCATCGCTTTGCGGATGGGTCGAGGTTTGCAATGTACGGCCTAAGAAGAATGATGTGCTTTTGCAGCTCTGCAGCGCAGATGAGCTCAGGTGGCATAAAAGCAGCTGGCTGTGGCAGATCCTTCTCTCCATACCCCCAGCAGGCCCAGTTTGACAGGTGGGTCAAGCCAAGCGTGACACAGTGGTGTTAAGACGATCTGTTTCCGGTCTGTACAGTTAGGAATCAAACTACGGAGGTCAAAAAACGTTTCGTGTGCTGCTACCCAAGCACGGATGATCGGCAGTTTCTCAGCACTGAGGAAGCCCTAGAAGCAATATTTCCCTAGCCCTGATATGAGGGCTTCCAAAGCCTCTTTTTTTCCAAACCTTGCCTTTCACCAAACGTCATATACAACTAGTCCTTACCTTCCAAGTCCCGGACTGCAGAATCCGGGACCGGCAGCCGTGTAACACCGGAAGTTGCCTCGACGTAACTTCCGGTGTCGCTTTGCCCTTCTATGGGCACAAAAACTGGCCGCCACAGACACCGGAAGTCGCGTCTACGCACTTCCGGTCATGCGTAGATGCGACTTTTGAAGCCGGCGGTGGCCCGGCGGTGGCCATTTTTTGTGCCCATAGAAAGGCAAATCAGAAAGAAAGAAAAATGGCCGCCGGCAGGAGAAAATAACGGAGAAAAACGGGAGACGAAGTGATACGGGGGGCCACCGGGAAAAGGTAAGTAAAAACGGGGGTTTCCCGGGGGAAACGGGGTACTTGGCAGCTATGAACTGCTCACGCAATAGGTAAGTGGGTGTGGTTGGCCAAACTATACTCACGGCCCATAGGGAGGCTTGGTGGGCCTGAGTTTGCATGCAGGCCTGAAGTTCTCCACTCCGATATAAAAATATGTTCACCCCAGCCCCACTGCCTTATGGAAGAAAACTTGTGCTTCAGGACTTACCAATGAACCCCATACTTCTGCCAAGCACAAAAATGCCATTGAGGGCACCAATGTCAATATATTCGTCAGCTTCTTCCCTGCAATACAAACCAAGCAGTTCTTGCTGAAAACATTAATCCTATTGCATTGCATATTTTCAGAGAGGCTGGTTAACATATAAAAGCCACATGGAAGCCGCCCCTGCTCCCATCTGACACATAGTGCAGAATCCTGGTTCTAAAAAAAATTAAGATGGAGGTAAGAGCAGTTGCCAGAGATGAGACGCTCTTTTTTCGCTGACATTTAAACGAGCTTTCCCATCACAACCCAGTCAAGGTAACATGAGTGACCATACTTCTATGTTTAAATTGTTTGGTTGTGCAAACCTACTATCCCTTAGGCCCTGCTGCAACTCAACTGTTGGCAATGGAATTTTTTCTTTAATGATGGAAGCTTCTAAAATACTTCAGGCAAGAGGTTATAGCTCAGTGACAGGGCAACCACATGGTATGAGGAGAGTTCACAAGGATCACAGGAAGCAGGGACAGGAAAGGCCTATGTCTGAGACCTTGGAGGATTGCTGGGGGTCTGCGTAAACCAGGTGTAACTCATGTGCTGCCCTCTAGAAGTTGCTGAACTACAATTCCCATCATCCCATGCTATTAACCATCATCATCTAGAACAGGCTTTCCCAACCTCAGCCCTCCAGATGTTTTTGGCCTACAACTCCCATGAGCCCTAGCTAGCAGGACCAGTGGTCAGGGATGATGGGAATTGTAGTCTCAAACCATCTGGAGGGTCGAGGTTGAGGAAGCCTGATCTAGAAGGCGCCAGGTTAGGGAAGGATGTTCCAGCCGTTTGAGTCATTTTCGTCTTACTTTGTGCTTGGGAATGTGCGGACAGTTCTTACAAACGCAAAGGCCATTTCATACCTCACATGGCAGCAACGTACCTTCCCTCCAACACACACACACACACACACACACACACACACACACACACACACACACGTTTGGGTGGCTTTAAAAGAGGATTGGACAAACTCAAGGCTATCAATGGCTACTAGCAATGATCGCTATGCTCTGCCTCCACAGTCACAGCCAGCAGTGGTTCTGAATAAGGTAAAAGGTAAAGGACCCCTGGACGGTTAAGTTCAGTTAAAGGCAACTAGGGGGTTGCGACGCTCATCTCGCTTTCAGGCCGAGGGAGATGGCGTTTTTCCACAGACAGCTTCCCAGGTCATGTGGCCGGCATGACTAAACTGCTTCTGCTGCAACGGAACACCCTGACGGAAACCAGAGCGCATGGAAACTTCGTTTACCTCCCTGCCGCAGCGGTACCTATTCATCTACTTGCACTGGTGTGCTTTCAAACTGTTGGGTTGGCAGGAGCTGGGACCGCTGACCTTTTGATCAGCTGGCCCAAGAGGCTCAGTGGTTTAGACCACAGCGCCACCCACATCCTGAATACCAGTTGCTAGAAATTGTAGGAGGGGAGAGCGCTCCTGCTTGCGGGTTATCCCCACAGGAATCTGTTGGGCAACTGTGAGAATGGATGATAGACTACACGGGCCACTGGCCTGATCCAGCAGGCTCTTCTTTTGTCTCCACATACCCCTTTTGCATCTGAAGTGGCAACTGGGGCATCAAAAGATGCTATTTAAGCCTGCCTGTGGCTAATAAAATAATCAGATTGACCGAAGTGTCGCACATGCTCCGAGTCTAAATTACAGCTTCTACCTATTGGGTTTACTTCAACTCACTTGCACCCAAGATGCTTGGGGGCAGTTGTCTCATTTGAGCAAGGCGATTCACCATAACCAAACCACCACACAGACCCAGCTGGAGAATAATAGACTGCTCACCGTGTGAAGGAGCCACAGTTCCTGAGCACATCAACAAAGGCCACACCAATGAACCCATCGACATTGAGGATGAGGTTGGGTTTCTGGGGTGGAAGAAAAGGGGAGGGGAGGGATGGAAAAGTTAAGCTTCTTTCTTCAAGAGATTGTAGCAATTTGCAGGGACTTGAATTCAGTTGGAAGTATTACTAGGACCTGGGAGACTCGGGTTCGAACCCCCAATCAGCCATGAAGTTCACAGGGTGATCTTGTGCTAGTCACCACCTCTCAGCCTAACCTACCTCACAGGGTTGTTGTGAGGATAAAATGGAGAGGGAAGGGAAACATCTACACTACCGTGAGGCTCCTTGGGAAGAGAGGTGGAATATAAATATAATAAGCAAACAGAGTGATGGGGTAGGACAAAAAGACCAGGGTTTAAAAAATTGTCACCAAAAAAAAAAAAAGGGAGAGGGGAGAAAAAGAGAAGGCTGATACCTTGGAAGTTGTGATTTTTTCCACTTCCAGTGCATAGTCAAGCAGAGGCGTCGCAGGGAAATGTTGCTTCACGTAATCCTTGAGGATCTGAACTCTCATATCTGGGTTATTGATCTACGAATTTGGAAAATAGAAATGAAAGAAATGACACACTTTGGGGGGGGGGGGAAACCTAATCTCAGTTAATAATCCCTCCCTTGGAACTCAACTTCGAACAGGCGGCTGTGTGCCCCTTCCCGCTTCACCTTACCGGACTCTGTTCTCAGCACCTACCGATTTGACTCGGTGCCCAATGCCCATGATCAGCTTCCCTTCTTTCTTCATCTTGTTCACAAACTCCATGGGGATGATGCCACTGTCAAAAGCTTTGCTGAACATCTTTGCCGCTGCATCCAGAGCACCGCCAAACCTATCTCCCTGGATATCACCAAATGGAGAGACACTCACATTAAAACAAAAGCTACTGGGGGTGGGTGGGTGTCAGAGACCAGGCTGAGGAGTACAGCTCTGATGGGGCATGATGGGCGCCTCCCCCTCCCCCTGCTCCTGGCCAGGACCAGTGGAACAGTATAGATTTGGAACAGTGGTTTGCAAAGGGGCATAGTTCTGAAGTCAACAGTTGGGACGAACTGGGGGGGTGGGGAGAGAGCAAAGTGAAGAAGAACTGGAAGAGAGAGAGCTAACAGACACACACACTCTCTCTCCAGAAAGTGTCCAGCCTATCAGTCCAAGAGCAGAGCAGATAAGGTGGCTACACGAAAAGCACAGGAGTTGCGAGATCAGGTTGCAAGGTGGAAACCTTAATTGGTAACACCGTCATTCCGAGAATGGCTGCTTTGTTCTTTCGCTGTGATCATTAAAGACTCTTTAAATGGTAAGTGTCTCTTTTCCCTTTGTCCTGCTTATCTACGGCCAATGGGGGGGGGAATCAGAATAATGAAAAAGGGCAAACAGGGAGCAGAACAGTCATGCAGACGCTCTATTTGCTACAAAGATTAAAAGACGCCCCATTGCAAGGCCATCTGCACATTGTAATTATGGGAGCTGAAGCTCGTCCTGCACAAAACTTCGGCTACATTCCAACAAAGGCATCATTTGTGACTTTTGCCCAGCTGTTGTTCAATGCTTACAATTGTGAGCAGGCCTGAGGTAAGGCTGGATACTAGGTCCTTCCCAGCTCTTGCACAGACAATAGTGTTATGAGCTCCTGACACCGCTGGGCCGTGATCTGCCGTCACCATCAAACACATCTCTATGAAGTGGCAGGCGTATTTGGGCAACCTGGGGGAGGGGGGCAGAGATGTGATTGTTATGTACTTTTGCCTTTAGAAGTTTCATTCTGCAACTGTTTTCAGCTGTGTCACAAAAAGCAACCAACTTGAACGGAGGGATGAGAAAAATCTGTGAGTTTGCCAAGGGGTTTTGATGAGGTTCATTACTGAGTTACAGTGGTACCTTGGTTCTCAAAACACCTTGGTACTCAAACAACTTGGAACCCAAACACTGGAAACCCGAAAGTAAGTGTTCTTCACTGAAGAGGATTATAAATACAGTGGTACCTTGGTTTACGAACTTAATCCGTTCCAGAAGTCCATTCTTAGACCAAAACCGTTCTTAAACCGAGGGGCTTTTTCCCTAATGAGGCCTCCCGCTGCCGGTGCCCTTCCACCATTCGGATTCCATTCTTAGACCAAGGTAAAGTTTTCAAACCAAGACACTATTTCCGGTTTTGCAGAGTTTGTAAACCAAATCGTTCTTAAACTGGACCATTCTTAGAGGCACCACTGTACACTAACAGATAAATAATAACAACAAGCACAGTAACTACACCCACCTTCTCTGGAACCACAATAAGCCCAGAACACCACCAATTCCCATTTCTTCCTTGAAGACCTCAGTGATAGGCATGCCGGCATAGATCAGTTCCTGGCCCCGTTCATCACAGATGCTAGTCATGAAAGAAGCTGGCTTCCGAATCAAACCAAGCTCCTGAAAGTTGAGTGCACAAACAAACAAAGAAGTTGTAAAAACAACAACAGAGAATCTGATCTAGACCTTGCGGAGGTTGCAGACCTGAGCTTGAGCAATTTTGTGTCAAACTGCTGGTGGGGAAGAACAAACACTCTTCCAAACAAAGAATCCCCTCCATGTAGAAACAAGGCTAGAATTCTTATAGAACTGTTTTCTTTGTAAAGGAAATGCTTTTATATATTCAGTTCAGAAAGGTTTGTAGAAGGCATGTTGTGGACAGGGTGGGGAAAAACCAATGATTTAAAAATAATAATAAAAATTAAAAATCAATTTGTAAAATTTAAATCAGATTTCTGTGATTTAAATCAGATTTTTTAAAATAAAATGCTTTTGGAGGGGAAATCTTTCTAAAGATAGTTTTCTATTTAAGTTACATTATAGTCCAAAGGCTATTCATCAGGAAATAAGGATTTGTTTTAAGTTTTTCACGTGTGCTAAAACTCAGTCTAAGGGTTTTTTGTTTTTGTTTTTATAAATTGTTTAACCAGATCTGTTAACAAACGTGGATACATATGCTATAATGTTATTGCTTTAGTTAAGTAAATTGTTTAAATGATGTTCAAATTATTATTTTTCTCCTTACAATAAAGCACAGCAGAAAAGTTGTCCAAATATAAGCAGTTAACTCATTAAACCTCACAATAATTTCATAATTATCTGCCAATGTATTTCTAATAGTATAACCAAATCAGTATTTTTTGATACAAAATAAAAAAATCATTCCAGCAGCACCTTAAAGACCAACTAAGTTTTTTATTTTGGTATGAGCTTTCGTGTGCATGCACACTTCTTCAGATACACTGAAATAGAAGTCCCCAGACGCTTATATGTAGAGAAAGGGTGGGGAGGGGTATGGGTGATTGACTAACTGATAGCTGTTGACGACTGTAAATGACTGCAAATGGTCTTTCATGAAAAAGCAAGGGGTGAGATGGCTGAAGATCGCTTTATCATGTATAATGAGATGAGAATCCAATGCCTCTGTTCAATTTTTGATATAACGGTAAAAACTACTCTGAATATTATTCCAAAAATGAAACCTTCACCTGGTTGTGAATATTAAGATTATACCAGCAAGAATGAGTCTTTCTGTAAAAAAAGGATTTAAATCAAGTCTTACTAACTTGTGATTTAAATCGTGATTTAAAACGATTTGATTTAAATCGAATCCACCCTGGTTGTGGATAATGCAATTGTCCTTTTGCATCCACCAATTTCTCTCAGCATAAGTTTATGCAAGCTTTCTATAAGTACATAACACTTGGATTGTGTTATTCCAAGAAGCCATGCACATAGCTGCCAAGTCTCCCATATTCCCCGGGAAATTCCCGTTTTTCCAGCTGTTCCTAGCTGAAAAAATGGATTTTTTTTGTTTTTCCCTGGTTTATTCTGGCGCGGCGGCCATTTTGGAACTGGGTGGAGCATGCTCAGAAGCAACTTTTGATGCTGCTCTGCCCAGTTCCAAAATGGCTGCAGTGCGACTTCTGGCACGGCGGCCATTTTGGAACTGGGCAAAGCAGCATCAAAAGTCACTTCTGAGCATGCTCCGCCCAGTTCCAAAATGGCGGCAGAGCTACTTCCGGTCTTCTACTTCCGGCCCGCTCCCTTATTTCTCCGACAGCAACTTGGCAGGTATGGCCATGCATCCTCCAAGCTTTTTCAGTAACCGCTTGGAAAAGAGCAGACCTACCCTCGCCCACGAGTAATCCATTGGCACAGTAGGGGGAGGCACTTCCTGGGCTGGTTCAATCACTCCCTTGGAAACCAGATCTTCGTACACTGACCTGAAAGAAAGACATGGATATTAGTGGCACAGAAATGGTAACAAGAAGAATTGCATACGATAGAAGAATGACAGACGAAACTAATGGAATACGCAGAATTGGAGAAGATGACAGGGAGAATTCGAAACCGACGGGACCAGAAGTTCTTGAAAGATTGGACTAAATTTGAAAAATATCTGAAAGACAATTGTAAACAACAACTCACGCTAGTAGGCCTGCAGGAAGTTTTGTAAGGAGAATTATATGAAATATTACAGAGAAAAATTAGGAGATTAAAATGGGTTATGTTTATTAAAAGTAATAGCGAATTAAGGAATACAGTGGTGCCTCGCTAGACGAATTTTCCGCTATACGAAAAGGTTTTGCGATCGGAGATTGCCTCGCAAGACGAGGTTTTCTATGGCCGCCGCTTCATCTTGAGACAAAGATATGAATGTGAAATGATGTGTTAAAAAATATGCAAAAAAACCCCCAATAAAAATAAAAATATTTTTTAAGAAAAGAAAGACATGGAAGAGGCTATGTGTTGGCCTGTTACAGCTTGATGTTTGTTTGTTTGTTTGAAAAAAAAATTACTTACTGAATCACATCGCCCAGCTCGTCAAAACTATGCGGTACAAAGACACCCACTTCCTTCAGAGCTTGGTTCTTGGCCACCGCGGTTTCAGATGCCTGATTGGCACAAGCTCCGGCATGGCCAAACTGCACCTGTTGTAACAAGGATAGATGGGTCTTTAGCAGTGCCAGATTTACTTATAAGCTAAACAAGCTGTAGCTTAGGGTCCCACTCTCTTAGGGGCCCCAAAAAAATTCAAAGGGGAAAAAACTGGATGTACATTTGCAAAATATAAGATAAAAAACAGATAAAATAAAACATACATACAGCAACAGCGTTTTGTGTTGTGTAGGCTCCTCTGATGCAAGTCATAGGCCCCGCCTGCTAGCCTGCTCCCTAAAATATCACTGGTTTGCTCATCTCTATATATAGGGTGCCCACATTCTGCATGGACTGGTTGCATGGCAACATGTGCAGATGGCTTTTGATACCTATTAGGTCCGTAAATTACCATATAGCACATATATTCAACACAAAAAACAGCGAAAATTTGTTGTTGACAAAGGACAGCTGGACATATAAAGGGCCCCATTACCTTCAGTAGCTTAGGGCCTTGGTGCAGTATACCTGAAGGAGCGTCTCCACCTCCATCACTCTGCCCTGGACTACTGCAATGTGCTCTATGTGGGGCTACCTTTGAAGGTGACCTGGAAACTACAACTAATCCAGAATGCAGCAGCTAGACTGGTGACTGGGAGCGGCCGCTGAGACCACATAACACTGGTCTTGAAAGACCTACATTGGCTCACAGTACGTTTCCGAGCACAATTCAAAGTGTTGGTGCTGACCTTTAAAGCCCTAAACGGCTTCGGTCCAGTATACCTAAAGGAGCGTCTCCACCTCCATCGCTCTGCCCGGACACTGAGATCCAGCGCAGAGGGCCTTCTGGCGGTTCCCTCGCTGCGAGAAGCTAAGTTACAGGGAACCAGGCAGAGGGCCTTCTCGGTAGTGGCACCCGCCCTGTGGAACGCCCTCCCACCAGATGTCAAAAAGAAAAATAACAAACCCCGGCAAGCAGCGCCCGCCGATCTTCGTGTGACAGGCGGTGGGGAATGCAGGCAGGCAATAGAGCAAGCGCCTGCCTGCCTGCCTTCCCCGCCGCCAGTCCCCCGGTGCTTCGTGCAGCGCTGCTGGGTGCCGACCCAGCAGGCCGCTTCCTTGATCTGGCGGCCTGCCGGGTCGGCGCTGATCAGTGCTGCGCGGAGCACCGGATCGAGGAGCCGGCATGCGTTCTAGCGCCCGTTTATTTAACGGGCTGAAGACACTAGTAAATAATAAATTATTATTAATTATTATTATTATTTATTAAACCTAAAATCCGGCCCTGATCTTTAGCAAGACAAGTGTTCGATTCATTAAATTAATATCATAGCAAACAAATACTCCTTAATACCAGCTGCTGGAAACCACAGGTTTTTTTGGGGGGGGGTTGCTTTCGTTTTCGAGTCCTTATTGACAGTTTCCCGCAGCCACTGCAAGAACAGGATGCTGGACTATTGGCCCGATCCAAAAGGGCTTTTCTCCTGTTCGTATTTGGATGTACCTCGGCCTCATCTTCTCACAGAGAATCCAGCTGTCTCCTCTCTCGGTGCTAAAAGCTTCATCACACTGTTAACTTGCATCTAGGAGCCCTTTTGGCAGGCACCCCCAAACTGAGGCCCTCCCGATGTTTTGGCCTACAACTCCCATGATCCCTAGCTAACAGGACCAGTGGTCAGGGATGATGGGGATTGTAGTCCAAAACATCTGGAGGGCCGAAGTTTGGGGGTGCCTGCCTTTTGGGTTGCTGCCAGGCCTGCATTCCCAGTTTCAGAATCCGTGATTGTGACTGCCGTTTAATATAATCAGAGATCCAGCACTTCCAACTATAATAGCTAGCTTTTCTACCCCCATTCCATGTACCTCTGAAGAGAACATCGTGGCACAGGTCCCAATGCACCAGCAGACAACAGGCTTAGTGATCCGGCCTTCTTTAACACCCCTGCAGATCTTGTACTCCTCCGTTCCTCCAATCTAAAAAAAAGAAAAGGAAAAAGGAGTCAAGGGCAGCAACTCAACCCAAGTGGGCACAGCGCTCTTTAAAATAGAAAAAAGGTATTTCACCAAATCAGTCCCCACTTTTGCAGGTGAAATGGGACCACAAGGGCTATAGGGCTATAAAGAGAGCTACATTTTAAAAAAGACTACAACTCCCATCATTCCTAACTAGCAGGACCAGTGGTCAGGGATGGTGGGAACTGCAGTCCAAAAACTGCCAAAGACCCAAGTTTGGGAAACCCTGTATCAAGGGACGAAAGATCTGCAGATTTTGTTTTAATTTAAACATTTGTATGCCGTTGTTCCATTCAATGCAGTTTAAAGTAAACCCCATAAAATGAAAGGCCAGTGGGGTTGCTTTTTTTAAAGGCTACCTACTAGGGTGGGTCATAAAAAAAAAATTCGAAAATGTTTCCTCCCTTGATCTTATCTCAGGTGTATGGTATAAACATAGTCAAATTTCAAATTTGGGACAAATTGGTTAATATTTAGACCCTGCTCCTACAGATTGAAATTTTGCCTCACTACGAGTGATAAAAACATTGGAATTTGACTCATTTAAGTCTCAGTATGTTAAATTGTGAACTAATAAACATAAATTTTAGGTTTTATGTAGAGCAATAATAGTTGCATACTATTATTTTCTGCAATATTTATTTATTTAAGATAAAACATGTTGATAATTTACATGAAAAAAAACAATGGTTTTGAAAAAATTACAGTATATGGAACAATTAAGCAAACGGTGTACTAAACAAGTAAACATAAACAATAAAACGCCACTCATATTATGTGCTGCGTCAAAACATCACATTATACTTAATTACTTGGTATAAATTGTACTAAATGCTTACATTTTGTGTAATTAATAAAATTATGCCTTATGCAATATACACATTGTACATGTACACCATATTATATCATGCTAAAAATATGCTTTTATGCATTACACTAAACGTCTATTTTGATGCAAAGTCCTTCTTTGTCTCTTGTTTTGGGAATTTAGAGCGATTGTTCATTGTTCTTTTGATGGTAGCATCACATCTTTTCTCTCCAATAACTATCCTAGATGCTCTAGTAACCTCCTTCACTGCATGTTCAACCATTTGCGAATGGCACTATGGCACTTGAATTTTGGAATAGTTATTTTGGAATTTTGGATAAGATAAAGGGAGGAAACATTTTTTTAAAATATTCATGACCCACCCTACCTACAACACACACACACACACACACACACACACACACACACACACACACGTACCTTGGAAGTTGAACAGCTTAGTTCCCAAATGTTTTCGTTCCCAAGCGTCACAAACCCAGAAGTGGCTGTTCTGGTTGCAAACTATCTTTAGAAGCTGAATGTCCGATGGGGCTTCTGATTGGCTGCAGGACCTTCCCACAGCCAATCAGAAGCCGCACTGTGTTTTTTGAACATTTTGGAAGTCGAACGGACTTCCCGAACAGATTCCATCATAGCTGCCAAGTCTCCCATTGAAAAATGCGGGATCAGCAGTGGCCCGGCACCGGAAGTCGCTTCTACGCATGTCTGGACAGCGCTGACAGCGCTGCTTCTGGTGCCAGCGCTGCCCGATTTCCAGTGCCCAGACATAGGCAGAGCGGCACCCGAAATGGAGCCTCCCTGGCAGGTAGGAAATCAGGGGGATTTCCGGGATTTTTTTCTATTCGGGATAACAGCGGGAAACGGATTAAAATCCGGGGGTTTCCCGCGAAAAACGGGAGACTTGGCAGCTATGGATTCCATTCGACTTCCAAGGTACGACTGCGTGTGTGTGCGCGCGCGCACACACACACAGTGGTACCTCGGTTTTCTAACGTAATCCATTCCGGAAGACCGTTCAAGTTCCAAAATGTTTGAAATACTAAAACTCAATACGGAAGCCTCAATATGGAAAACTCAATACGGAAAACTCCGTACAGAAACTGCACGGCAAGTTTGACTTCTGAGGCGTGTTCGGAAACTGAAGCATTTACTTCCGGGATTACGGCGTTCAAAAACCAAGGTACCGCTGTATTTAAAAGATCTCATAGCAGTCCCATATCTTCGAAGAAAAAGCAGCTGCAAAATAAAATGCTTTCCCAAACCCCATTTGCCAAATGCCAGGCAAAATAAGAGCGCAAGGTGTCTAAAGGGGCTACAGAAGTGCTGTAGGTCAAGCTTCCTTCTGGAAGGAGGGGCTTTCGCAATAGTGGTGACACAACTGAGAAGACCGTGCTCAGCAAATGCAAAGGAAGGTCATGCAAGGACTCAAGTCAGGCTCCTCTGCGGCCAAATATGTGGTGTGCAGTGGAGCTTTAGGCATCCTGACCACACAAATCATCATGAAGGAGCGTCTCCACCTCCATCATTCTGCCCGGACACTGAGGTCCAGCACCGAGGGCCTTCTGGCGGTTCCCTCATTGCGAGAAGCCAAGTTGCAGGGAACTAGGCAGAGGGCCTTCTCGGTGGTGGCGCCTACCCTGTGGAACGCCCTCCCAACAGATGTCAAAGAGGAAAACAACTACCAGACTTTTAGGAGACATCTGAAGGCAGCCCTGTTCAGGGAGGCTTTTAATGTTTAGTAGATTATTGTGTTTTATTCTTCTGTTGGAAGCCGCCCAGAGTGGCTGGGGAGACCCGGCCAGATGGGCGGGGAATAAATAAATTATTATTATTATTATTATTATTATTATTATTATTATTATTATTATTATCATCATCATCATCATCTACTTCTAGATGAAATTCTCAGAGAGCCACTACCAGTCAATGTAGACAACACAGAGCTAGATGGAGCAACGGGACTTAAAAGGCAGCTCCGTATGTTCCTATGCGAAGATGAAGCCACATAGATACCATTGCCAAGTGATGCTGGAGATGGAAAAACAAACTTGAATGTACTCACTTCTCCTAACACCACTATCATCTTCACCCCAGGCGTGTCTTGGTAGCGTAAAACATGGTCCATGAAAGTGGAGCCAGGGTATCTAGGCGCAAGGGAACAACATTTTTTTTTAATCAGGTGTTTATGTTAAGGAGATTCTGCTGCTTAAAGAATATTGTACAACACAAACAGCCCAGATTTCAACTCCGGTCTCGAAGGCTCAACAATTTTTATCTACGGCAGGATTTTGGCTCTCTGTCCACAACAGAGCGGATTAGAAGAATTTATTCCATTACACAACACTGGGCTGCACAACTGGTGTGTGGGTGTATATTTTAAAAACAGAAGTACAATTCACACAACAACGATTTCCTTAAGGTATAAAACAGGTGAAAAGCATTGCGAATGTTCTATTTTACTGCCCATATCACGCAAAAATCTGGGGCAAATATTTAAACGGCGGCAGCAGGAGGTCCCATTAGCTAAAGCACGCCTCAGGTTTGAATGGTTTCAGGTTGAGAACAGACTTCCGGAACGAATTAAGTTCATAACCTGAGGTACCACTGTATTAGACTCATCTTAAAAGTATCTCCTTTTACGAACAGATGTCAATTTTATGCTTTGACTTGTATACTGTGTGTGTCAATAAAGGAGACGGACGGATTGATGGAACAAGGATTTCAGAGCAGACGGAATATCGCTTGGGCCACCGCTCTCACCTATCCCCACCAATTGCCACCCCTTCAAAGACGCCGTCTGTGGTCCTGGAGATGATGTTGTTGAGTTCATTGGACATCCCTCCTGAGCGGGAGACATAAGCTACGCTTCCGGGGCGGTACAGCTTAGATGCCAAGATGTTATCTAGCATTCCACCTGTGTTTCCGATCTTGAAGCAGCCGGGCTTGATTCCACCTACCTACAAACAAAAACGAAGGAGATGAAATATCAGAGCGGTTGTAGTTTGTGTGATAAAAGCTCAACCGTTTTGAAAATTCTCTTTTTCATAAAACGGGAAATTCAAATCCAGAATTTTTGTACATGTGACAAGGGATTTTGGCTATGCAAATCAGGCCCAGAGCCAATCACAGAGCATACCGTATTTGCTCCTAACTGATCTACCCTCAATTGGTCTTTCATCAATATAGCAGTAACAGATCCATCTGTGAGAGTAGAAGATATGACCCACAATATGGGGATATGATTCAGCCCCCATGTATTTATTTATGGCTTCACAAGATCCCAGATGGGAACAAAAAGGGCTAGGCGAAAACATCTGAAGGCAACCCTGTTCAGGGAAGTCTTTAATGTTTGATGTTTTATTGCATTTTTAATATTCTGTTGGGAGTTGCCCAGAGTGGCTGGGGAGGCCTGGCCAGATGGGTAGGGTATAAGTAATAAATCTATTATTATTACAGTGGAACCTCGGTTTATGAACACCTCGGTTTACGAATTTTCAGTTTACGAACGCCACGGACCCATCTGGAACGGATTAATTCACTTTCCATTACTTTCAATGGGAAAGTTCGCTTCAGTTTATGAACGCTTCAGTTTATGAACAGACTTCCGGAACCAATTGTGTTCATAAACCGAGGGACCACTGTATTATACTTTACCACTGTGCAGGAAAGAATTTATAGGTTTCCACATCAACGCAAGTTAAAAACAAATCAACGAAGCAGAACACGCCACAGAAAGCCATGGTTCCTTCCTTCTCTCACCGTTGCAGGCCCAATAATGGTGACGCCTTTCTTGTCTGCCATCTTGATCAACCGGCGAGTCAGCGCCTCTGGGATGCCTTCTGCAATGATGGCCACAGTGCGGATCTGCAGCCCAAGAGAGAATCAACACCGGCAATGTCTTCCTGGAGTCTCTCCCTCCTCAGCGATAGGGAGGATCAGAAAAGCATTTGGCAACTATCAAGGCTTTTTTAAAGCTCTTGGGTGCAGGATTTAAAAAATGAAGACGTTTCCTTAGAAATCCTAAAACCAAGACCTGTTGGAATCATCAGACAATTCAAAGCCTGCCCCAATAAAAGCTGGGTTTTGCAACCTGTATAAATTAGGCAAGTTAAATTTACGTTATTTACATTATTCTGCATAGCATTGCTTTGCATCCCTCTATGCAGAATAATGCTATAGCATTATTCTGCATAGCATTGCATACACACACACACACACACACACACACACACACACACACACACAGTCGTACCTGGAAGTCGAATGGAATCCATAGCTGCCAAGTCTCCCGTTTTTCGCGGGAACCCCCCCGATTTTAATCCATTTCCCACTGTTATCCCGAATAGAAAAAAATTCCGGGAATCCCCCGGATTTCCTACTTTGAAAATATCTCATTCATCTGGAACTGCCCAAATGCTACGGCTTTTCAGACCTTCTAAACTTGTGTATACTGATCATTTTGGCCAGGGGTGGGGCATGTGGGGAGAAGACAGTGCCCGATGGCTCTACCTCCTGACTTTTGTGTATTTCATGGAAGTTGTGAATGTGGCCCTTAGACACAATCAGCTATATGTGAAAATAGCCTTATGTAAAGCTAAAAAGCGAAAGGACCCCTGGACGGTTAAGTCCAGCCAAAGGAGACTATGGGGTTCTGGCGCTCATCTCGTTTTCAGGCCGAGGGAGCCGGGGTTTGTCCACAGACAGTTTTACGGGTCATGTGGCCAGCAGGACTAAACCACTTCTGGCACAATGGGACACCGTGATGGAAACCAGAGCGCACGTTTACCTTCCCGCCGCAGTGGTACCTATTTATCTACTTGCACTGGCGTGCTTTTGAACTGCTAGGTTGGCAGGAGCTGGGACAGAGCAACGGGAGCTCACTCCGTCACAGGGATTCGAACTGCCGACCTTCTGATCGGCAAACCCAAGAGGCTCAGTGGTTTAGACCACAGTGCCACCTGCATCCCCTAGCCCTAAGTGCACAGGGGTTATACCACAGGGGGAGCCAGCAGGTACAACCCCCCTCCACCCTTTGCAAAATTCAGTCTACAGGTGACTGGAAGCTGTGATGTAATTGCTTGCACAGGTACGGGATCATTTTTTGGGGGGTTTGCTTCTGTTCCGCCTCAGGACTTTGTCACAGATCCCACCAACTCCACTCCACACACCTGGGGGTGGTTCATGGTCTCCACGGTGCTGTCGTAGGCCGAGCGGAGGGATGCAAAGTTGATCAGAACATCCACTTCCGGGTGCTTCTTCATGGCGTCTGCCATGTTCTTGAAGACGGGGATGAGTATCTCTTTGTGGCCCCAGTAGAACTTCTGCTTGTGGTCCCCACTGCAAGGAAACGCATCACATGCCCCAACATTAATTATCTGCTGCAACAGAGAGATGTAGGTACACATGCATGCAAAAACAGTGGCACGTTCCCCAGTGTGGGGATGTGCATTACTGCTTTGGGCAACACTTGTGGAGCTTCTGTTGCTGCAGGTAAAAGGGACCTTCTTTTCCCGGTTCCATCTAAGCCTTAGTTCTCCCTGAGGTGGTCAATCTCCATCTGGTGTGCCAGACTTCAGGGTAGGGGCAAACATGTCTGAATGTCCATCCATACCACAGAAACAACAATCCCCCTCAGGGAGGGAGCTCACAAGCAGGAGAGCTCCAGCCTAGTCTCCTTTGGAGCAGGCTAGTTTTCTATGTACAGCCAGATGAAGCTAATTTACCTGTGGCTGAGTTTCCTAGGGCTGAGCAATATATTGACCTACTGTCCAAAACAGGTGTGAAGTTGTCAGGGTTGTAGTGACTACTCTTGAGTAACGACCTTCCACATGCTTGTCTTTCAGACGTTTTTATTGGTACACATTAATTACAGTGTAACGAACTGCTGATTCCATGTCTACCCGCTCGAGTCAGATTCCTGCACTGCCCCCCCCCCCGCGTTCTGGGCCAACATAAAAGCCTCGGAACTGACAAGCGCCTCCCTTTCCTCCTCCTCCTCCTCCTCAATTCCGGCGTCGGGGGGTACGGGTCTGACCGATTCCTGTCCTCTCTTTCCGCCTCCCTCTCTTCCTGCCTATGGAGCAGGGGCTCTTGGATGTTGCCAGAGCCCTGGCTCTCCCTCTCTGTTTCCTGACTCCCTCCAGCAGACCCTTCGCTCTCATGACTGCTGGGAGACGGGCTGCTTCGGATGGGGGGGGTTTCCTCTATAAGCCCTCCCCCTTACAGAACTCTATTACCGTGATATTGGTTTCATAATTTTTGACCTGGCAATAAATCATGAATCCGTATGTTAGGGCTAGGCGATATTATCGCCCAAAACCAGTTTGAGGTCCGTATTGTGATATCGGTTACGTAATTTTTGACCTGGCAATATGTTGCATGCAAATCATGGGGTGGGGGGGGTGGGTATGTGGGTGGGTGGGTGTGCTCTATGCAAAAATCACGATGCGGGGAAAACCATGAAGCCAGCCAATGCCTCTACACAGCTCCATCCTTATTTCAGATATTGTGATGTATTGTGATGACAAGCTGGTGATATATTGCGATGTTGAAAACAAGATATCGCCCAGCCCTAACGGGAGCACAGGAAAGAAGCGGAATGAAACAGGACAGGAAAGGGGCAGCTATGCAAATGTAATGGGTGATAATGAAATTCTACCAGAGGGCAACCAGCTTGCTAGTTTGTGGGAAGAAGCAAGACATACATGCATGTCAGAGATTCTACCAGTACCAGGGTGGATAAAAATCAATGATTTTAAAAAAATGGATTTTTTTTAAGTTAAATGGTTTTCTTTTTATTTAAATCAGATTTATTTTTTATTAAAATTGGATTGTTAAAATAAAACGCTTTTGGAGGAAAAATCTTTCTAAAGATAGCTTTCTATTCAAGTTACATTATAGTCCAAAGGCTATTCTTCAGGAAATAAGGATTTTTTTCCCCACGTGTGCTAAAACCCCATCTAAGTTGTTTTTTAAAAACCATTTAACCATTTAACCACATCAGTTAACAAACATGGATGCTACAATGCTACAATGTTATTGCTTTAGTTAAATAAATTGTTTAAATTGTTACTAAGGAAATGATTATTTTTCTCCTTCCAATAAAGTACAGCAAAAAAAAGTTGTCCAAATATAAACAGTTAACTTATTAAACCTCACAATAATTTCATAATTATCTGTCTGTGTATTTCTAATGGTATAACCACATCAGTAATTTCTGATGTAAAAACTACTCTGAAAATTTATCATTCCAAAAATGAAACCTTCATCTGGTTGTGAATATTAAGATTATACCAGCAAGAATGAGTCTTTCTGTAAAAATAAAATGAATTAAATCAAGTCTTACTGACTTGTGATTTAAATCATGATTTAAATCGATTTGATTTAAATCAAATCCACCCTGACCAGTACTATATAAACCCCAGCACCAGGTAATGTCAAATGATGCCAAGGACCATGACACAGACCTTGTCACCTGTGTCACCACCTTCTGTGAGCTGTAAGGGGAAGAAGATGTCTACCTGTGTAAGTTCCAGGCATGAATTACAACCCCAACTTTCCAGGGCTCTGAACAGGGCTGGATTTAGGTTTGATGAGGCCCTAAGCTACTGAAGGTAATGGGGCCCTTATATGTCCAATTCATCAACAAATTGTCACTGTTTTTTGTGTTGAATATATGCTATATGGTAATTTATGGACCTCGTAGGCATCTAAAGCCATTTGCACATGTTGCCATGCACCCAATCCATGCAGAATGTAAAAGGTAAAGGTAAAGGGAGCCCTGACCATTAGGTCCAGTCGTGACAGACTCTGGGGTTGCGCACTCATCTCGCATTATTGGCCGAGGGAGCCGGCGTACAGCTTCCAGGTCACGTGGCCAGCATGACAAAGCCGCTTCTGGCAAACCAGAGCAGCACATGGAAACGCCGTTTACCTTCCCGCTGTAGCGGTCCCTATTTATCTACTTGCACTTTGATGTGCTTTCGAACTGCTAGGTTGGCAGGAGCTGGGACCGAGTAACGGGAGCTCACCCCATCGCAGGGATTCGAACCGCCGACCTTCTGATCAGCAAGCCCTAGGCTCTGTGGTTTAACCCACAGCGCCACCTGAGTCCCTTCATGCAGAATGTAGGCACCCTAATATAGAAAGGAGCAAACCAGTGATACTTTAGGGACCAGGCTAGCAGGTGGGGCCCATGACTTACATCAGAGGAGCCTACACAACACAAAACACTGTTGCTGTATGTAGCTTTTATTTTATCTGCTTTTAGCTTATATTTTGGCATAGCTGGCAAGTATCCCGTTTCCGCCGGGAAAACCCCTTTTTTCTTACCGTTTCCCGGCGGTCTCCCGTTTAGTGAAAAATCCCGGTATTGTCCCTTAAATCGGCTTCTGCCCGGCGGCCATTTTTCTGGTGCCGCTTTGCCCTTCTATGGGCACCAGAAAATGGCGGCGCCGGCGCCAGAAGTCGCTTCCGCGCATGACCGGAAGTTGCGTGACGCGACTTCCAGTGGCGACTGCCCTTCTATGGGCATCAGAAAATGGCGGCGGCGGCGGCGGAAGTCGCTTTTACATGTTTCCGGTCATGCGCGGAAGCGTCTTCCGGCGCTGGCGCCGCCATTTTTTGGTGCCCATAGAAGGGCGAAGCGCCACCGGAAGTTGCGTCACGCAACTTCCGGTCATGCGCGCGCTGCCGATCCCGGATCTTTACATCCCGAACTTGGCAGGTATGTATTTTGGAAATGTACATCCAGCTTCCCCCCCCCTTGAATTAGCTGTAGCTTGTTTAGCTTATACGTAAATCTGGCACTGCACTGGGGCCTCAATCGGAGACAGGAGATGAAAGGGAACCAGACTGAGGAGGGCAAAGCACGAAAGCAATGTCCAAGTTTCCAATAAAAGAGGGGGGGGGAGAGAAAACTATATAATATTTAGCAGGACAGCGCTTGCCGCAGCCTAGCTACAAAGTTCCACCTCTGCAGAAAAATGGCAGAAAGGGATTGAGATGTAGCAGGAAGGTGCAACGGGAACAGGTCCCCCCCCCTCCCCAACGTGGGACAGAGGCGCTGCGAACATACGTGAATGGATAAACCATGGCAGCCACTGAAGGCTCGTCTCTGGAGCAGACGTAGTCGAAGTCCAGCATGCCTTGTACAGCCCGTGTCTGCATCCCCCAGACGATCGCCTTGGTGTGGCGGCTAAATAAGGTGGTGGCTTTACCTGCATGAGGGGGAAAGAGAAGACGACCCCGCCCGCCCAGGGCCAGACATTTAACATCCATACAGAAAGGCTCCATACAGACACGACTGCAAAAGCCACCCCTGGCCAAGCATCTCTCTCTCTGCATTACAGGAAGGAGGGACATACCAGCCATTCGTAGGAAGCAAAGCATGAGAGACAGAAAGCAGTCAAAGTCGTCAGCTTCTCACTGGGGAGGTTTCCTGTCCACCACCCTTCAAGGCAGCTCACTGGCTATTCTTAAAAGTTATGAAAACAAAAGCTGTAAGCTTCTTCCAAAGGGGGCTCAGACAATCTTGGGGGTGCATCTGAAAATTCCCTCTTAAATGGACATCTCGACTGACCCAACTGCTCCCCTAAATCAGTACTGTACAATGAAAAGCGGCTGCGCTTCTCACTCCCGAAGGTCGGTGCTCTCCAGAAAGAATGAAAGAAACTACAGGATGGTGGGCACAAAATATTGCCATACACACACACAGAAAGAGAGAGAGAGAGAGAGAGAGAGAGAGAGAGAGAGAGAGAGAGAGAGAAACAATGAAGCTGTAATAAATAAAGACTCATATTGGAAAGCTTCTGTGATCCCTAAGCACCCACCAGGAGAGTGAAACACTCTGAACTGAACAATTCTGGTGTGCCTCTACATTGGATCATTCAGTGACTCCCGGTGCAGAACCATAACAAAACTATTCAGCTTTAGAGGAAGCTGCCCATTGCATCTCTGCACGAGTCTCTGCTTTTCTCCAAATCAAGGGCATGCTCTAAACAGCAACTTGTGTAGAAACAAGGGCGGCTTCTCTGGGGGCAGATCATCTCCTCAACACATACACACACACACACACACACCACAGGTACAGTCATACCTCCGTTTAAGACGACAATTGGTTCTGCTCCCCAAGTTCGACGCTCCCCGAGGCACGCTTATTTGCATGCGCGAAGCGCCGATAGAGCGCTTCTGCGCATGCGAAAGCTGCGCAGATCGCTTCTGCGCATCCGAGCGCCGTGGAACCTGGATGTAAACACTTCCGGGTCTACGGTGGTCGGAAATCGACGCTCCCCGAGGCACGCTTATTTGCATGCGCGAAGCGCCGATAGAGCGCTTCTGCGCATGCGAAAGCTGCGCAGATCGCTTCTGCGCATCCGAGCGCCGTGGAACCTGGATGTAAACACTTCCGGGTCCACGGTGGTCGGAAACCGAAGCGGTCACAAACCAAGGTTTGACTGTATTTTCAAGTATAAGAGTGACATGCTTCCCATTTTAATTCAGCTATCAGGAGTTTTGAAATAATGCCCAGCTACACGTTTTGGAGCATACCTGGAAGTGCTGAAGGGGCAGTGGGAACAACAGATGTCCCATAGCTTTCTACACCTCCCTCCTATCTCAGAGGGATCCCCAAGGCCACATAGATAAAATGGAACCTGCTCAATATTGAGACCACAAGACTGAAAACCAGCTAACCACAGTACCAGTAAAGGAGACTATATGGGTATCTGGCTTTGTCTTGTGGTACATCTGCAGAGGCTTGGGAAGCAGTTTTCTGAGACTTGAAAGTCCACTTATAGCAAAGTTGAGAGCTCCTCAATTGTAATCTCAAACACCTGACACCTGTGGGGACAGAGGTGCAACCAACAAGGCTGCCCAGTATTTAATTACGAAGGTGGGCAATCCCTCCATTGCAATATGCTTTTCCTGTTGTAGGTACCGGTACTGAAAGCTAATTTGGAAGTAGGAGCTGTAACGATGATTCTAAAACAGGGGTGGCTAGCCTATGGCCCTCCAGATATTGTTGGATTCCAACTTCCATCAGACCTTCAAGCCAGCATGGCCAGAGAGGATGGGGTCAACATCTGGAGAGCACCGGGCTGAGGAAGGTTGCCCTGGTGGTTTCCATTACAATGGCAGCCACTCTATCACCAACACACAAAAACACTCCCAGGGAGGTCCCCAACCAGAGACCCCACCAACCCACCCAATGTTTCATTCTGCCGAGTGGCAGGACACAAAAGCAGCTTAAACACACCAACCAGACTTCTAAAAACCACCACAATCTACCACAAATGCTGAAGTGGGATAGGGTCAAAAAAGAGTATTTGTTTTTTTTTATGATAGACCAAACCTTAAAAGTGCCTAAAGGATTGGGGGAGGAAACAGAGGCAGGGTAAAAACAAGGGAGAAGGGTCAAGAAAACAAGTATCCTGTCTCCTCTCTGGAAGGAGAAGTCCAGGATTTTGATTCACTTATTGCTGCTCTTCCATCAAGGAATGCCAGGCAATACGCAAGAAGTTATTTTAGCGCCCTCTCGTCCACATGCAACGCTAAGGTAATGCTATGGCTTAATGTGAGCAAGCGAACGGACATGCGGGCTCCCAGAGAGGAGACTGGGGCTCCCCACCTGTTTCTTTGCTGTGCTAAGCCAAGACGAGCCATTATTTGGGCTTAGCGTGTCGTCCAAACCCAGCTGGTGGTTCAGCTTTCCTAGACAAACCACAAACTGTAAGCCACAGGGGGGGGGACTTGTTTTGCAATGGTTTTATTGGTGTGATCCTTCCTGGGAATATTTTGACGGAAGGACGTTGTTGTTGTTGTTGTTGGTATCTGAAGAAGTGTGCATGCACACGAAAGCTCATACCAAAATATAAACTTAGTTGGTCTTTAAGGTGCTACTGAAGGAATTTTTTTATGTTGTTGTTGTTGGAAAAGCATCTCCTGTGCTATTGCACTGCATTCCTGTGAACCTATTAAAACCATGCAGATGAAAATTCCCAACAGAATATTCCTCAGCAAGAGTAGCTTACTCTAAACTCCAGTGACTAAAGGATAAGATGGTGCCGATCAAAGAGCCGGAATAGAGACAGGAAAAGATAGAGAGAGACACCGTCTGAATTTGCAGCACTGCACTAAAAACCCACTGGCTATGGACACAGATGGGGGGGGGGGGCATCAGTCGATTTCTGCCCTCTGCAGTGGTGAAAGCACTATAGACCAGACACCTGCAAAGTCAGTGGCAAAGTCAGCTCACAGTTCAATAGCAGGAGGGCCAATAAAGATTGCACCGGAACTGTACCTCTCAGAGAGCAAGGGAGAGGTTTAAAAAGTCTTGACAATAACACCACGTCGGTCTGAATATAGTCTGCACTCTTTCCCCAATTCTGGCTTGCATAAGACCTGAGACAGGTCTATAATCACAGTCTTGACAGGTAGAGAAAAGCTGTGATTTAAGACGGGACCTTTTGTATCACCATTGCCCGTCCTTCTCAACAGGGGGCACTGGTTGCCCAGAGAGTGAAATCTAGAGACTGTGAAAGACACTACATGCCGCCAATGATTTACGGTAGTACAGTGGTACCTCTACTTACGAATGTTTCTACTTACAAATGGAGCTCCGTCCGCCATCTTGGATCCGGTTTAGATAGGATTTTTTCTACTTACGGATTTTTAGATAGCGTTTCTTCGACTTACAAAATTTTTTCTCCCAATGCATTCCTATGGGATTCGACTTACAATTTTTTTCGACTTACAAATGTGCGTTCGGAACGCATTAAATTCGTAAGTAGAGGTACCACTGTATTTTTCCTCCCCGCTTTCAAAGATATCTCATTTTAGGGGCGTGGCCTGCATTCGAGGGCGACTTATATGCAGACTAATAGGGTAGTTGGTGATCATAGGCCCTTCTTTTCCCACAATTGTGTTTTAGGGGGGGGAATTAAAATAAATAAGAGGCAAGAGGGGAAAGGAGAGAGAGAGAGAGAGAGAGAGAGAGAGAGAGAGAAGTGTTTTTTAAAAATTTTTTTAAAAAAGGAACATTACCAGGGACAAGAGGGGACAGGGACAAACCAGGCAACAAAACTGCAAGGATAAAGAGCAGGAATAACACCAGCCAACCCAAACCAAAAACCACACAGGACACCCGTTGAAAATTAACTGCACAAGCAGCTGGTAGCAAGGCTGGACACTGAGCTTCAGCTAGTGGTGGGGTCCTACCTTGAACAGGTCTTGGAGGTGGGGATGCATCTGTTAAAGAGAGAATCACCATTGCAAGAAATCCGACAAGGCTGCCTGTCTTGGCTTTCGGCTCACATTACGCTGGGGTGGGGGTGGGGGATGGGTAGGGGTTTAAGCGGCTGCAATCTTCAGTATAGCGGTTTTCAAACCCGGGTGTCTAGGAACCCAGGAGCTCTTTCAAATCTTACCAGGCTAGCAGGGAAAGGTGTCAATCAATGTGGGTTGAAAACTATCGTGGCGGGCAACTGGCTCACAATCGGTGGATCTCAAACTCTGGGGCATCAACGCCAGGGATGTGCAGGGGGGGGGTGAGTGTGGGAGATGAAAGTTCCAGGGAAGGGAGAGGGTCCCACAAGAGCCACATTCCTCCAAACAGCACTGGTTTCGCATTCGCAGCTGCCAGCAACGGAAGCTAAAAATCTTGCCGTGCACATATCCGCACGTGGGTGGTGCTATGTGCAAAAATGTTACATGCTCATATGCTGAAGGGGAGGTTTTCCAGTGGAAGGTGATGCTCAGAAGATCTCCAGCCCGCCCGCCCCGCCCCTGAATTTAAAGAAAGACACAATGTTGCCTAGGGTTTTCTCAAGGCGAGAAACGAGGCAGAACAGACCTGGTCAATGCAACATGCAAACGGAGAGAGCATGCTACCAAAATTATCTACAAAATGCAGGGATTCCATGGCAAATGTGTTCCTTGGTAGGGCGTGGGCAGAGGGGGGAGGAGACGGCAGTGGAAAGGATTCCCTGAAAATATTACGTTTCCAATTTCCACGCTCCAGCAGCCAGTGCAAAGGGAGAGCACGCAGGAATGGGAAAGAAGCACTGCGAGAGAATCCAAAGAAACAGGATAGAAACCGGGAGCTTACCAGAAAGCGTTGTCTGTTTTGCCTTCTTTGCTGGGGCCAGGTCGTCGGGTCTGCACTCAGAAAAAGACGCCGTTCTGCTTGTTGCCGGGGTCTGAAGGGGAACAGAAGCCAGAAAAAAGGGGGTTAGCAGCTCACTAACACACACAGCCCGAATCCAGCCCACCAAACCACAGTGAAAGGAGATGAAATCCCTCCGCCTGATCCCTAGAAATCTTCCCTAAAGCGCAGGCAGGGGAAACTTTCATCTCTCATCTTAGTGCTGAACGCCACAGCACCAAGACAGGAGATAAATCCTTACTCTTTAAGTGTAAAAGGCAACATTCCCAACTCCACGCCAGTGCTGGAGTAGGGAGGGCTGTCTACCTAAGTAATGTATTTTTCTCTCCATAAGATGCACTTTTTTCCTCCTAAAAAGTAAGGGGAAATGTGTCTGTGCGTCTTATGGAGTGAATGTGTGGTCGGTCGCTGGCTCCCTTTCCGGCCCCAGGCCTCCATTGTTGAATGTTCTGCAGACGGAGGCTGTTTGCTTCCCTGGGGACATGTGACTGGCTGATTAGATTATCTGTCTGGAAACTGTAGAAAGGGCTCCCTTTCCTTTCCTAAAGAAGCTGCAGAACTGCGAGTTGAACCCCATAAAAACAGGATTTTTTTTCCTTTGCAAAGTAAGTTCAACAACTTTGAGCTGATCCTCAAAAAAGGGGCCTTTCCCCTTTGCAAAAGAAGCTGCACAACTTTGAGCTGATCCCCCCAAAAACGGGGCTTTACCTCTTTCCTCCTCTTAAAAAAACTAGGTGCGTCTTATAGAGCGAAAAAGACGGTATGTGTGCATTTGTTCCTGTGGTGAGCATGCATGCATATTGAGTGTGCCTGCATGTCATCTATGCGTGTGCTGGCATGTGGACCTTGAAGGGATGGCGGGATCAGTGTGGGTCCTCAGGCCAGGAAATAAGCCACCCTTGCGCTATAGGATTATTATTAATTGCCTCTAGATCCATGCGTTTTTCTGCAAGGAGCTCAAGGCGGCCTTCAAGGTTCTCTCCTCCCTCCTTTAATCCCTCTGCAACAACCCTGTGAGGTAAGTTAGGCTGAGAGGCAGTGACGAGTCCAAGGTCACCTAGTGAGCTTCAAGGCCATCTGGGGATTTGAACCCTGGTCTCTCATGTCCTAGTCCAGGGGTCCCCAGACTTACCCGGCTTTGGGCCGGAGGGCAGGGAGTGCGCGCGCAGCGGGCCGGAGGGCGGGGGAGTGCGCGCTCGTGAGCATGCGCATACACACTTACTGGCGTGGTGGCGCGCTTCCAGATCGGAAAAATCACCGAAAATCGTTTGTGCGCATGCGTATGGGCCTCCCCCGACCCGGAAGTGCACCGGAAATGACCTCTTCTGGGTCGGGAGAGGCCCATACACATGCGCACAAATGATTTTCGGTGCTTTTTTCCTATCTGGAACTGCGCCGCCGCGCTGCACGCTGTAAGAGCAGGCGGCGGCAGCGGGCGGCAGCGGGCGGCGGGGGTCGTCGCGGGCCGTAGTCTGGGAACCCCTGTCCTAGTCCAACACTCTTAATCACGCCACGCCAGCTCTCAGGTTTGCAGTACCAGACTTACAGAGGAGCTGCCACTGGCGTTGAGGAGGAAGTTTGCTGTGTGGGCTGCTGTGGGAGGCTGGTTTGGGATGGGCCGGTGTCCCAGTGCCATGCCGACAATGGCAGTCATGTGGGTCTCCGTACCAAAGACGTGGATAGGAATGCCAGTCGTTTTCCCTGTATGCAAAAGAAGAAGAGCAGGATCAGAACAGGCTGCAGCCTCCCTGCAAAGACTCGCTCTAGAAATACGGTGAAGTTAAAGAGAGGCCCTGCTTTTATTATGGGTGCACACCAATCACTATCACCGGTTAAGTTTAGGACTACTGGGAGAAGGTGCAAGAGAGAAGTCTTAATGTAGCAGCATTAAAAAAAAATGTAGCCCAAATGTCAAAAGTTGGAGTTACTAAGACTTTAATGCCACTGGTTTTTAAACAGGGAACCGTGTTTTGAACGGAGCAAGCACTGGAAAGTCTGCCGGCTTTCCTTCTCCTGCTTCTGGGCTCAAGTTCAAGGTGCATGAAGTGTCTTTTCATCAGCCATGCTGGAAGTCAAATGGGGAACCCCAGGGGCCATACTGAGCCCTTTGTTGCCGGCTGTCATCAACTCCCTTTAAATGAGGCTAAGGACCCGGGTTGAGAGCAAAAAATAAGTGAAAGCAAATGAGGAAGCAGGAAGTATTTGAAATTTAAATAATTTTCAGGGCTTTGCTCACCTACTTCCCCCATGACTCGTAAGCCCTCCTGGTAGTTTGGGCCTCCTCTCCTCACGAAGATCCTGACCTCATGCTCTTTCAGAGGGCCCTGATTATCTTTAATAGCCCTCACTATGCCCTGCAGGAGGAAAGATTAAAAACAGAGAATCATGCACAGACACTCATGGCTAGCTTTAGCTGTCAGGTACCCTGCTGGTCCCTAAAACTCCTTCCCAGGCCAGCTCACTTCTGTGGTCAAGCCAACACAATCCACCACATCTCTCCGCCTCGCCTGATCTTGCCTCCTCTCCCCACAGAAGCGAAAGGACAGGCTACCTTGGTCAATGCACTACAACGAAGATGAAAGACCAGAGGCAGTGCCTATTTTTTGATCCTCGCAAGAGTACTGAACCTTATCGCAGCGCTGGAACTGCAACAAAACTTAAGTTCCCTCGGCACTCGCACAGACAGTGCCGAGTCAACAGCGCATTCAATTCAGTTCGAATCCACCCTGGAAACTCAGCAAAACGTCGGTGTTTCTTTACAAGCACACTCAGATGAGGATGCTAACATGCACGACCAGTGCCAGGCACGTTTTCGGGACCAACTTTACCTTAAAGGTGGCAGCCACGTTGGTAAAGTTAGCAATGCTCCCTCCGATGATCAGGATTTTGCCTGTGCAAGGTAGAGGAAGCAACAAGAGGGAAGAGAAAGAAGTTGATTTGTTAAGAAATACCAAGAGGCCTGGAGTGCTAGGCCTGGAGTGCTTTAGAAGCAGCTGATAGGCAGGAAGGAGCAGGGCCAGATTTAGGTTTGAGGAGGCCCTAAGCTACTGAAGGTAATGGGGCCCTTTATATGTCCAGCTGTCCTTTGTCAACAACAAATTGTCGCTGTTTTTTGTGTTGAATGTATTCTATATGGTAATTTATGGGCCTAATAGGTATCTAAAGCCATTTGCACATAACAAAATATGTATTTTATCAAAGTAATTGTTGAACTGAAATACAATTAAGAAGTAGTATATTAACAGTGAAATACAAAGAAGTATATGAATAGTGAAATAAAAATGTTTAGGGAGGCTTTTAATGTTTAATAGATTATTTTATTTTTCTGTTGGAAGCTGCCCAGAGAGGCTGGGGAAACCCAGCCAGATGGGTGGGGTATAAATAATAAATTATTATTATTATTATTATTATTATTATTATTATTATTATTATATTATTATTATTATTGAGCTATAACTTAAAATGATTTTTATTTATAACAAACTCAATCATGCAAACACACTGGCATTCGGCAATAACAAAAGCTCCTTTAGAAACACAATTTACAAAGACTCCTAATCTAGTCTAGAAACTTGCTATAACATGAAATAATAGGTGTAAATATATGATCCAAACTACTAATAATTATAAATAGCGTTATTAATATGAAATTAAGTGTTATAACCTGTACAATGCAATTGTAGTTAATACAATGCATTTTTTATATAATATCAATATCACCATAGTAGTCCACACAGTTCATTGGGGCAGCAGACCTTCGTACCCTGTTACACTTAGTGAGTGAAAAAGACGATATTTCTAGTAATATGTACTGTACATCCGGTTTCCCTTTAAAAATTTTTGGGGCCCCCAAGAGAGTGGGGCCCTAAGCTATAGCTTGTTTAGCTTATACATAAATCCAGCATTGGCCAGGAGGATGCTCCAATGTAGCCGTGGGTCATTTTAAAATAACATGCACACATTGGTTCCCTGAAGCAATTCTGAATGCACCTCGATGTCTCTGGGAGTGGGAGAAAAGCTGTCTTGTGGCAAGCTTTGCACAAACCCAGTCGCTCATTATCACCACATTCAGCAGCAAGCAGTTGCAGGGCTTAAAAGCTTTCCAGCTTCTTTGGAAGGTGTTGGTGAAAATACAGCAGAGTGGAAGTCCTGTAGGGTCTGGTTGAGGCTAGGCCCTCCTAGAGGACCATTGGGGCAGGTAGTCTCAGTCCCCAAAGAATCTAGCTGGTTGTGGGGCCAGGAGGCCATTAAGCTTCCCCTCGGCTTTCACTGAGCCAGGTAGGAGCATTTCCAGGTCAGAAACTGGCCTTCCTGCTGCTGTTCTTTCCTCTTGTCCAGGCATCCCCTCCAGGTGTTTTGGACTACAATTCCCACCATCCCCAACCACTAGTCCTGTTAGATAGGGATCATGGGAGTTGTAGGCCAAAACATCTGGAGGGCCGCAATTTGGGGGTGCCTGCTCTTGTCCCTCCTTCTCTCACCTCTCATTGACCTTCTCCTATTCCCCCATCTCAGTTTCTCTACCTGCCAGTTCCCTCCCTTCTCTTTATCTGCTTCTCCCTTGCTTGTCGTCACATTCTTTTTCCTGGCCAGTCCAGCCTGGACCATTAAATGGGTCATTTCTAGGCACTAGATGGGTTCAAGAGAAGGGGTGTTCCAACGTCCGACCGCCAAGGTGTTGTGTCGAAGAGCAACAAGTATTTCTGTGAAACAGCTTTCCACGGTAAGCCACACTCTTGACACACAAAAGGCTCACCCAAGGTTTCTACACCCACACAAAAAAACACACCTTTCTCCATTCCGCATCCAAGCGGAATGTCAAGAGGCAATATCACAGTTCAGTGGCACATTCCAGGAAGGCCAAAAACGCTTGGGGAAGATGTGGAGCATGGGCTGGTCAGAGGAGGAGTTGGTTGGGAAGTGGGCGTGGCCTCCTGGGCCAATCAGGCTTGAGGTGCCCCCCACCCCCACCCCACACGTTCTCCTTTACCTTCTGGGTGCTTTTCCCGTGTCATGAGGGAGAGGATAGTCTTGGCATAGTCGTAGGTCTGCTGTTCACTGGGAGCTCCGGAATATTCGCCATAGTTGGCGAGTTCGTTCACCCCACCAAGGTCACAGATGGTGTCACTAAATGGAAGGCACATAAGTGATTTTAAGAAGGCTTTGTCTGCGAAACTAAGGATGCCCGTAAGGCCCTGTGGAAAGTGGAGCAAGAACGAGGCTGCGTTCCTAGTTTACGACGAGGAATTGAGGCAAGAGCATCAGCTAGCCTGGCTGAACTGCTCTTCAGATTCAGAAAATTCCGCCACAGTAGTTAAATAAAATGTTCACGCGACAACATGGCAGCTCAGCCAACAGCGGGGGGAGGGGTTGAACTTTGCATAAACCACGGGTGTCAAACACAAGGCCCGGGGGCCAAATCCGGCCCGCCAGACCTCGTCATGTGGCCCGCCGAGCGCCCCAGCCAGCGGGACCCAGCAGCGGGACCTTGCTGCTGAAGCGCCGCACCGACAAAGCGCCGACAAACAGCTGGGGCCGGGGGGGTGTAGAAAGGCGGCCAGAGCAGCGCTGCGTGGAGCGCCCTGAGCCACAGCAGGAGAAGGAGGAGGCAGCTTGCCGGGTCAGCGCCCGGCAGCGCCGCACGGAGAGTCCTGAGCCTCTGCGACGCAGCAGTGCTCTGTAGCACTTTGAATCCTCCTCCTCCTGCCACGGCTCGGCGCCTGGAAATGGCTGCTGCTGCTGCTGAAGCACAGACAAAGCACCCAGCAGCGCTGTGTGGAGGAGGAGGAGGATTCAAAGTGCTACAGAGCAAGCCGCCGCCTCCGCCTCCTCTTGCCTCACCTCCTCCTCCTCCTCCTGCCGCGGCTCAGCCTCATGAACGTGCAACTCTGAGGCTTTACGCACTTCTCCTAAAACGGACACCCGCTGCCTCACGCTGCACGGGAAATGCTTTTTGCCCCTGGGTCCCTTCGCGGTCTTTTCTGGCGCTGAATTAAGGAGGCGACCCCCCCTTCCCTTTCTTTCTTCCTCTCTCTCGTTCTTATTCTTTCTTTCCCTCTCCTTCCTTCCTTCTTTATCTCTGTCTTCTCTCCCTCTTTCTTTTTCTTTCCTTCTTTATTCCTTCTTTCCTACTCTTCTTTCTCTCACCTCTTTCCTTCCTCTCTCCCTCCTGCTCCCTCTTTTCTTTTCTTTCTTTCTTTCTTTCTTTCTTTCTTTCTTTCTTCCTTACTTCCTTTCTTCCTTCCGTCCTTCCCATCTTTCTTCCTCTCCCTCATTCTTATTCTTTCTTTCCCTCTACTTCCTTCCTTCTTTCTCCCTTTCCGTCTTCTCTCCCTCTTTCTTTTTCTTTTCTTCTTTATTCCCTTCCTTATTTCCTACTCTTCTTTCTCTCCCCCCTTTCCTTCCTTCCTCTCTCCCTCCCACTCCCTCTTTTCTTCCTCCCTCCCTCCCTCCCTCCCCTCCCTCTCCCTCTCCTCAGAAACATAGGATGCTGCTTTATACTTCTGGCCCTTAAACCCTGGAACCAGGAGAGCAGCTCCAGTGAGTCAACCTCAGCCAGTCCCTTTGGTGAAGGGTGGTGGCTCACTGGCAGAACATCTGTCCTGCATGCAGAAGGACCCCAGCATCTCCAGGTACCAGTAGCTCTGCAAAGCTCCTGCATGAAACCCTAGCGAGCCTCCACCACCCAGTGCAGTTACCAAAAATCATTTTTCAATAAATTGTACAATAATTGTACATTTGAATACCTACTTGCCATTATTCTGACTATGTTTCTGCTTTCAGAGCTAGTTATTACTTACATTATTACAAAAAACAGTAATAATTGAATGCAGTGACAATAATTTATGATAATAAAGAGTGGACACATAGTCCTACAGATACAACCGGCCCTTTGAGGGTGACCAAACTGCTGATGCGGCCCCCGATGAATTTGAGTTTGACACCCCTGGCATAAACAGAGAGTTAGCGAGGATTAGAACCTGCTTAGCAGAATTGAAGTGCGTGCATGCGTATCAAATAACCTTGCATAAAATATGCTCGGCTTCCCAAAGTAAGTGTTGATAAGAATTTACCCAGCAGTGTTCGTAACTGAGCCTATATACAGTTTCTTCGAGCCACCATAGCAGCTGGGAGAAAAATGTGGCAGGACCACAATGCCTCCCAAGCATTGATATGTGAAGCCGCGCTCCACAAACCTAAACATTTGAGAATTCTCACTATACATTTTTGCTACGACTGCAAAATTGCTTTTTGAAATCAATGCAAAAATAGCAGATTTTCCCAGGGTTGCAAATCATGTGTTGTCTAAGGCCCAAGCGTAGGCAAATCATGTATCAGGTTATCAGTCTGTGTATTTATATGGAATGTATTGTCTAAGGCCCAAGCGTAGGCTCCATTAGCAAAATCTCCTTAAGTATTAAAGGCAACGTACAGCAGAGAGAGTTCCAGTGCACCTCTCAAAAGTCTCAACATTCCATTCCAACAATGATTAACCCCGTATGGGATGATTGGGCAAGGAAGAGCAAATGATGACTAATCAAAAGATGGAAGAACTGGGGGTTTAGGATGAACCATACATGATGTAGCTGCCACTCCCACAAGGTATGTGCTTGGTACCTGTACACGACAGAGGCGCCACCTCCAGCCACCATGGTCCATATTCTGCCTTTGGGATTCAAGATGGTCAACTTTAGGCTGGCTCCACTCTTGGCATCTAGGTCAGCGATATAGGCTTCCTGCAGACAAGAGCCCTCATATTATTAGAATCAAAACATCTAAGGACACAACAGTAAACTCCGCACTTCTCTCATAGCACAAAGCAAGGGGCATTTCTGGGGGGGGGGAATAAAGGAGGAGAGAGCAATTCTTTCCCCATCTTTCCATTTCTCCCCCCACAAATGCCCATAGATCAATTTAAATGACACTCGCTCACCCGAGTTATGAAGCCAGACAAATGTCTTTTCTGGAGCCAAATTGGGGCAAGGTGCACATCTTCACACTCATTTCTGTGTTTTCATACATGTATATTGAAACCAATGTTTTCAAAGGTAATATCTAGTCCCACTCTCAGGAATTTACAAGGTGTATCATTGCTCCTCTCCCCCTGGAAAGGTTTACAGACGGTCATCAACTCCTTTACATCAATACGATTCCATGATTCCTTGAGGGAGGTCACGACATTTGGCACACCTGTTTACACAGGCATACCCTTGTCTCCGGTTAAGCTAAATAAATAAATAAATATAATAATAATAATAATAAAAGTAAACAAGCCTGTAAGGTCAAGGCCAGGTCTGAGGAGGCCACAGGCATGATAAACGTTCCCACTCTTTCACCGGGAAAAAAACCTAACTAGGAGGCAGAAGGGATGGGTGGCAGTGTTGAAAGCAGCTCAACTTTATCTGCCCAGTAGCACTTCAGCAGCATTCCCCAGTGGTGTTTGATGGGGGCAGAGGAATTGAGGATAACAACGTTGGAGGGATTCAGCCACCGCCTGGACTGGGGTTTCCCTTCAAAGTATCAAGCCACTTAAAAAAAAAACATTATTGTTGTTGTTGTTTCTAAAAAGGCAGGTACGCAGGTACCAGCTGTGTTTGGTCCTCCAGGGATAATGGGCCCCTGTGCTTGCCCCACCCTGTCAAGTATGGATACTAGGCTTGCCATCCTGGTAATTTTATACTGTGAAGTGCTATGGGAATCTGATAAATTATACAGTTAAACTATTCCAGGCCAATGCAAGTCACTGGTGCAAATATTAGATCTGAAGAGGAAGGAAGTTGGAATACCCCAGGTCCCAAATAATGCTGTAGAGGTAAAGGTAAAGGTAAAGGGACCCCTGACCATTAGGGTATATGCAGGAAGAAGAGGTGGGGGTAGGACTGACAAATTTGCCTGCCACTTGTTGTTGTTAAAGATACATACTGCTTATATGCCAATATGGCTTCTAAGCATAGCTGTCAAGTTTTCCCTTTTCTCGTGAGGAAGCCTATTCAGTGTAAGGGAATTTCCCTTTAAAAAAAGGGAGAACTTGACAGCTATGCTTCTAAGTGGCTTGCAACTATAAAATCAATCCACAATTAAAATACACATAACATTAAAGGTAAAGGGTAAAGGGACCCCTGACCATTAGGTCCAGTCGTGACCGACTCTGGGGTTGCGCGCTCATCTCGCATTATTGGCCGAGGGAGCCGGCGTACAGCTTCCAAGTCATGTGGCCAGCATGACAAAGCCGCTTCTGGCAAACCAGAGCAGCACATGGAAACGCCGTTTACCTTCCCGCTGTAGCGGTTCCTATTTATCTACTTGCATTTTGACATGCTTTCGAACTGCTAGGTTGGCAGGAGCTGGGACCAAGCAACGGGAGCTCACCACGTCACAGGGATTCGAACCGCTGACCTTCTGATCAGCAAGCCCTAGGCTCAATGCTTTAACCCACAGCGCCACCTGGGTCCCTAATGCTGTAGAAGCACCCCCCCAAAATGAGAGAGAGAGAAAAAACCCCAGTGAAAAACAGGAAAGGTGCTTTCTGTTCATCTCCAAGGCTAGCCGAACTACCACAGCTACCACTGGAGGGACAGATGAGAGAACTGATGTTCAAGGTAGGTGTACGAAGAAAAAGGGGGTTGATGATGAAATGATCAGGTAGGGCCCAAACCTCAGTTAATAACAGAGATTGAGCCTTCCTATGGGAGCTGCTCCTACCCTGCGTATTTTGAGAACATTTGTTTCTGTTCTTGCAGAGGCCAGACCCAAGTTCATTAACATTCTTAACAAGTGTCGAGTCTAAGAGTCTTCATTAGTGCCTGGCAAGGGGGATGATTCAGTGAGGCCAATTTTTTTTAAAAAAAATAACTCATCCATTAGAAACCTGGCCAAATTGAGTTAAGTGTCAGCACTTGAGCCATAACACACTAATGAGGATTGGCGGGCAGGGAAGAAAAGAGGTATCTAAATGGGTTTCTTGGCTAGACAACAATTCTTTTTTTAAAAAAAACAACAACCTTCCACCTTGGTTTGTATTTTGTGCAATTGATGTAATTACTAAATTGAGACATGCCGGAGCATCAGATAGCTGCTGGAGACATTCTGCCAAGGAACAAGACACAGGGCATTTTGGGAGAATGGGACCAAACTGTTCTGATGGGAATTCGGATTTCGAGACGGGAGGCTTTTCTGCACGTTAGCCATGTTAGTCAAGGAGCCTCACGCTCAACAGAACGCACTTAGCCACCTTAATTCCCTAACACCACCCTAAGAGCAGCCCTTTTCGTTTACCTCTGGATAAGCCTCTCTTCCAAAGGGAGGGGGAAAATCCACGTCGCCCCATTTCACTTTGCAAATATAGTCGGCCGTCGCGTCGATCTTTGCAGCGAGGTCAAGAACATAAACGCCATCTGCGGTTACAACTTTGTTGGCGAAGGGAGAGGGGAGACAGAAGAAGAAGGAGGAGGTCAACATGAACCTGCTAACAAGGGAAAACGAATAGAAAAGCATCCAGTTTCAAGGTGCTGCCTAGGTAGGAAATGGGTCTCAATTTCATCGGGTCTTTCCCTGCCGAGTGCTGAACCGGATCCACCATCATAGCACAACCACCACCTCCCAATGGCTAGGGCACACTTCTGGAATAAATCCGGAAGCAGAAAAGGCAGGGGTGCCTAACATCTACCCAGGACCCACAGCCAGTCCATGCTGAACAAGCTCAACTCCATACATGGTCACTTTCTGTGATATGTATGTGCAAAAGTGCCTTTTAGTCTGCAGCAAACTACTTCTGACCATTATGAACATGGCTGCGGGCTGCTTCACATCACAGAGTACCCCAGAAAACAAAACGAAAAAGCATCCAAGGACTCAGAAGAAACTTAGATAAGAAACACAGTGAATAGTGAAGTTTTTTTAAAAAAATGCGGCTCCTTCAGGGCCTGTACGAGCTAGACTTTTCCCTTTTATCTTTACTGGGTGAAAGGCCAGTAACATTGCGTAACACATGAATAAGCCAACTTTCACTGGATAGAAATGTTCTCTCTTACAAATACCCCTCTTACAACTAACTCCTGAATGCATTAAGTGTATAATAGTTTAATGATGACCTGCGGGATTCCACCCACCCTCCTTTTTCATGAAGACACCTGGGTCTGGTTATTAAGTATTTAGTTCTTTTAATCTGAGAGGTAGGTCTCCTAGTGGAGTTTTTTTTTTGTTATTCGATTGATTGTATATTTTAATTAAGGATGTTTTAATGTTATGTGTCGGGACCCAGGTGGTGCTGTGTGTTAAACCACTGAGCCTAGGGCTTGCTGATCAGAAGGTCGTCGGTTCGAATCCCTGTGACGGGGTGAGCTTCCATTGCTTGGTCCCAGCTCCTGCCAACCTAGCAGTTCGAAAGCACGTCAAAGTGCAAGTAGATAAATAGGAACCGCTACAGCGGGAAGGTAAACGGCGTTTCCATGTGCTGCTCTGGTTTGCCAGAAGCGGCTTTGTCATGCTGGCCACATGACTTGGAAGCTGTACGCCGGCTCCCTCAGCCAATAATGCGAGATGAGCGCGCAACCCCAGAGTCGGTCACGACTGGACCTAATGGTCAGGGGTCCCTTTACCCTTTACCTTTAATGTTATGTGTATTTTAATTGTGGATTGATTTTATAGTTGCAAGCCACTTAGAAGCATAGCTGTCAAGTTCTCCCTTTTTTAAAAGGGAAATTCCCTTACACTGAATAGGCTTCCTCACGAGAAAAGGGAAAACTTGACAGCTATGCTTAGAAGCCATATTGGCATATAAGCAGTATGTATCTTTAACAACAACAAGTGGCAGGCAAATTTGTCAGTCCTACCCCCACCTCTTCTTCCTGCATATACCCACCATGGGCCAAAAGAAGCCCCTGGGAATTGTAAATAGAGCAGGGGGTGGGGAAAGTCACACATCATGCAATACACCAACCATGCCTGCTACATGCAGGCAAGGATGCAGCGAATTTGCACAATATATCCCTAGACAAATAAAATTCCTAGATAAATAAAAATATTAAGTGATCCTCAGAAATAAAGGATGCTACTTGTTCTGATCAAAGTGCATTTCTCAGGACCAGACTAGATATGATGCTAAACATCATTGTTCTTCATCATTCACCCTCTTTTTTGTTGATTTTATTTTTTTTTTAAAAGCTGGGAGGGGACATGGTTGTTATTTTAAACTCACAAGGGAGGGAGAATGACGACAGTGCATTTTATATTAAATCTAGTTTGACTGTCGTTTGATTTACAGAGGCTAGCAGGTTGAAGATTTGTTCTTCAACACCACTGGCGAAGACTTCGGTTTCTGGCGGCATGCGAGAACTCGATGTCAAAATCAATCTCTGAAAAAATTCGCTTGCATCAGCACTCTCAAAGACGGGTGGACACTTTCTACGCTCCCTCTTTGTGTGGGAGGAACAAATTTAAATTACTCTGACAAGAAGAAGTTCATGAAAAAGCATTGCCTGTCTGCAACGGGGGGGCCGTGCTCCATCTTCATTTTCTATTCCACCACACTTCCGCTGTATAATTGAGAACTGCAGAATACAGAATGAATGAGCTGTGGAAATTTCACGGAAAACAACAGAGAGAGAGAGAGAGAGGAGTTACCTAGCGGATTGATTTCCAGGTACGTAAAATATAAGTCTTCGTAAAGATTGAAGAGGCCAGAGATGAAGCTCGCCAAGACACTATAAAAAGGAGGCAGAAACACACACAAAATGGGAAAACAGACGCACACAGAGACGAATTCATCAAAACCAAATAGGTGTACACCAAAGACACTCCACATTGGGCCTGTTATACAGCCCTGTCGTTAGTTCCTTCAATCTGTCTGCCGTCAGTCCAGCTGAGGTTGAAGACGCCCAGGCCTGGATGAGTCAGCCATTGGGACTGCGTCATCCGCCATTGCGATCCCTCACTAAAGGCCATTTATTATCCGCCCGAAGACGTCATTAAAAGGAAAGCAGACGCCTTTAAAATGTCAGCGGGGCATCACCTTGTCGAGAAAAGGATTTTTTAGTGTAAAAAAAGAGGAAAAGGTAAAAAAAAGAACCCAGCTTTTCACCACCACAGAAACAAAAAAAGGACATTATACAGGGGGGAAAACAGAGGATGTTTTCTCTACCATCCTTTGTGAGTACTAAGGCTTTTTTTCTTAAAGACCACAGGTGGACTTTGGACAATTACGCTCGCCACGGTGAGCTGCCGGCCTTCCTCTCAACTTCGAAGCCACAGAGGCAGGTGAAGGGTCGTTCCGTGGGTTGCCCTGCGGTCCCTGCCACTGCGGCTCCTGAGATGAAGGATTGGGGGGTTGTTTGGTAGCTGCATGGCCAAGAGGCCTAAAGAGCCTTTGCCATGCAGGGCCCAACAGTAAACCCTCCCTGGGCCGGCTTTTCTTGCTACGGCAAGCAACACAAAGGAGGAGTGTTGGCTTACCTTCCAAGTTCCGGACTGCAGAATCCGGGACCAGCAGCTATTTGACACCGGAAGTTGCGTCAATGTAACTTCCGGCGTCGTTTTGCCCTTCTATGGGCACCCAAAATGGCCGCCGCCGGCTTCGAAAGTCGCTTGTACGCATGGCAGGAAGTGCACTGACGCAACTTCCGGTGTCGCTCCGCCCATCTATGGGCACCAAAAATGGCCGCCGCCAACACCGGAAGTCACGTCTATGCACTTCCGGACATGCGTAGATGTGACTTTTGAAGCTGGCAGCGGCCATTTTTGGTGCCCATAGAAGGGCAAATCGGAAAGAAAAAAAATGGTCGCCGGCAGGAGAAAATAACGGAGAAAAACGGGAGACGAAGTGATACGGGGGACCACCGGGAAAAGGTAAGTAAAAAAGGGGTTTTCCCGGGGGAAACGGGAGACTTGGCAGCTATGAGTGTTGGGAACTGCTACCCAAAGTTGCTCAGGGCACCTTCAAGCAACGTTGTCCAGCAGGGTATGTTCCCCTATCCACTGGTGTTTCCCATGGGAATGGCTGGTTGGAGGGGATCTTGTCCAGAGAGGGGCAGAGGGGGCAAAGCAAGTGGTGACTACAAGCTTTGGTTCAGCCAGCAAGCTCAGCCAACCACTATAGGGCTGGCCTGCCCTAGCCACAGGTATACCCAGGCCTTGAGCGTGGAAGTCCTGCCTGACGGCTTCAGATGCTAGAGGAGGGAAATCGCTGAAATCTGATACTGAAAAGTGGTTCCTTCCTGTCCCTTTAAACTAAAGCTGGCCCAAGAGAATTTTCCAAACACCTCTGCCTACCATATACAGTGGTGCCTCGCTTAACGAATGCCCTGCTTAACGAAATTTCCGCTTAACGAAAGGTTTTTTCTAGTGGAGGTTGCCTCGCTAGACGAATTCGTTTTACGAAAAATGTGTCTAGCGAATCGCGGTTGCCCATAGGAATGCATTGAAATTCAATTAATGCGTTCCTATGGGCAAAAAAAAAAAATTCAAAAAAATTTCAATGCATTCCTATGGGATTCGCTAGACGAATTTTTCGTTATAAGAAAAGACCCATGGAACGAATTAAATTTGTGTAGCGAGGCACCACTGTAAAAGCAAAACTGAATAAACTTTTTGGATGACTTCGAAACAAAGCTCTTCTCAGGAGTACGGCTGGTTCTCAACGTTGTGCTATATGAGCAGCTAAATACTGTGATGTGCCAATATATCACAATGTCTAGAATGTATCTCGCCTGCTTCTTGTTCCCCCGCGTTAGGGGAGAACGAAGCAGCAACTGGGATGCATCACCCAGCCCTACTGAGCGAGGCTAGATACAAACGAGAAGCACTGGTGCTTCGTTAAAGTGCTCAGACGGGGGTGGGGGGTGGGAAGCCTTCTACCCACCCCACCCCCCACCTGAGCAAGCCCCGATACTGCTCAGGCTCATGAGGAAGGTGGGGGGCTTCCTCAAGGGCACAAGCAGATGGAGTCCAAGAAGGTATTCATTGGAACCTTCTCAGGATCTGCCTGCCTGCCTGAGCCTTTTCCATCCACAGGCAACTGGAGCTGGTGCGATCTGAACGCCATATCGGTTTCGGACAAATCAATATATCGCCCATCTCTACTCAGGAGGGGGGAGGCGGAGCTGGGGTACCTAGCCTGCACTGTCATGTAAAACACGACTGTCCATAACCCACAGTTAACATTTATATCTATATCTATATATATATATAAATGTAAAAGGGACATGTTTGTTAGTCTCCACTTTTCACCGAAACCGCTTGACCGGTTGCGTTCAAATTTGGACACAACGTCACATGCGGATATGCGAGGGTTTGCATACCATTTGCTTAGATAGGTGTCACACCTATGGCAGGTAAAGCAGGTGAAACCCACTGTTCCTGAACACAGCTGGGGATGCTGGGAGCACAGGAGAGGTTGCAAAACAGCACCCTCTAGCGACGGCTACACTGGTACTGCAGCTAGGAAAGCTTCCCTCTCCACAGCATCTTGGCTCGCCTTTGCAGACTGGGCCGAGGGGGCGGGATAGGTCATGGGTCGGGACAGGGTGGGGCCAATCACAGGGATGACCCGGGGTGGGGGGGAGGAAGGCACAGAATAGGTCATAGGTGGGGACAGAGTTGGGGAAGTCACAGGGATGAGCTGGGGGGGGGGAGGGAACAGAATAGGCCATGGGTTGGGACAGGGGAGTCACAGAGATGAGCCAGGGGTGGGGGAAGGAGGGGGCATAATAGGTCATGGGTCGGAACAGCGTGGGGGCAGTCACAGGGATGAGCCACAGCAAGGAGTGGCCGGGCCACCGAGTATATATATAAAAAGAGCAAGATTTCAGAATTACTCTCTCTTGTTCGGCGGGGCATGCACTAGTAGATGCTTCTTGACAGTCGGCTCGTCCAACTTCTCATCCACGCGCACCAGCAGCTTCTGAGCCTTAGTGTCAACATCCCCCACATCCACGCCACCCTCGTGGTGGAACAGCACGTAGTCTCCCTCGCGGGCTGCATAAATGCACACGTAGAATTCCTCCGCCTGTGGGTTTGAGACACCAGGATGGTAAAGGTTTTACCAGACCAAAGACCAGCAGAACATTTGCGTTATCAGAACCGAAATAAGTGCATGAAGGAGAGCATGGGCAGCCCGAGAGCTTCCAATACCCTCCCTGCAACAGTGTCCGTTGCCTCAAGCCAGGGTTATCTAACTTCTCTGCCAAGGTTTTCAAAATTCTTTGGTTTGATTAATAAAAGCCACTCCGTGGGGGAAAGGGTCCTGGAGGAAAGGAGCTGCACCCTTTTGATGCAAGACTAGAGCTGTGCTCCCGCAATAACTGTTATGCGTGCAAATCTCCGCTTGCATGTACAAATAAAACTAACCTGTTTGTGTGGAACGAAAGGCTCTATCAAGAAGTTCTTGAGGATGCCCTTAGCTTTGGCAATCTAGGGAAAATGAGAAACAAACATACTCTGAATGAGAAGCCCCACCCAAATATCGAAAACAAGAGGTATTATTTAACCTGCATTATTAAATGCTACATTCTCACAAAATTATTATTTCCCTGCCCCTCACCCTAAGTTCCCAGGGTGCGTTACCACACTAAAGCACAATACTAAAAACAGTTTAAAGTAACTTGCAATTACAGAAATAAGGTGGGTCTCAAAAAGATGGACCTCAAGTATCAAAGGCCAGGGTAAAGAGGTATGTCTTCAGCATCCACCAGAAGCTATATAATGACGGTGCCTCTTGTGGGGCAGTAGATCCACAATTTAGTGGGCTGCCACGGAAAGTGTCTTCTTTTAAGCTCGTAATTTAATCTTGTGGCATTTTATTTGCTTCATTAATATCCTGCCCGTCCTCAAAAGGAAGCTTATTGCAGCATTTCATCTTCACAACAGCTCGGTTAAGCAGGTGGGACAGAGAAATAATGGCAACACTCACTGTGGTTTCATGTCCGAGACGCAGCTTCAGCCAGGCCTTCACCTGTTCCAGGTCAAGATTCACCGCCACCAAGCCAAGTTTGCCACGCCGTTTTATCAGCTGGTCAGGCTTCACCACGAGACGCTGGAATTTGGAAAAAAGGAAAACCAAAACTGGAAAACTAGCTTTACAGGTGATAAATGGAAAACTTGCAAACAACTTGCCAGTTTCCCGAGAAGGGCGAGGCCTAGTTTAGGCGCTTGTACGCTCTCCATGCAGAGAGGCCACACAGCAGAAGTAACAAAGAAACCGACACAGCTATGGTCATAGATAAGTGCTGCTTCCTGGAAGCAATCTGTGCACATTTTTAGCACAAGGACGCAGTCCCAAAACTGCGTAGGCATAGCTCTCTCCTCGTGGCTCAGGGAAGCAATGGCTGGATGAGATCACTCCAGCAGTCAAGAAGTGCTCTGCAACTGTCTGGACTTCCCACAACTCTCGGTCAACACGGTCCACCTTTTGCCAAAGAATTAATGTGTATCCCACCTTTCATTTCAATGCAGGGACTGGTGACTTTTTTTTTTCAGTCTGAGGATGACATTTCCTTCTGAGAATCCTTCCAGGGCCACATAACAGTGGCTGGCATTTCCCCACCACCACCCATCCTCATTCCAGACAAGCAAGAGGCATCGTAAGAGTTCAAGGAGACATTGCAATCAGGGAAAAACTTGGGAATGTGATACAGGACCAGAGAAAGGCGTGTGCGTCCGGGGGAAGAGTCTCGAGGGCCAAACAAAAAGGCCTGCAGGGCCACATGTGAGATTCTCCAGCCCCATTTTAAATCGCACCAATTTGCTTACAGTCATAAGAAGGTAGTGATGAAGGAGGAGGAAAGGGGCTGAACTGAGCTTTCATCAGCCACATGTCCAAGGTCCTGTACACTTCACTAGGACTTAGCAAAAGTAACGTAAATTCAGAGGGTGACATTATCTTAAATTGCCTCCCCTCAAACCCATTGGTGCTTGTTCCACTTCCCTGTCTGGTCAGCTGTAGGTAATTCCACTCACCACAGGGGAGGCAGTGCCCTAACATAACCGCAAGCCAAAACACTCATGCCAGCGTGTAAGGATGCGAAAATATTTCTTCCAGCTCCTGCTTTAAGGATCCTATTAATCCTTGAATTAATTCAGAAAGCCACCCGGAGTCCTTACTGCCTTCCGGCAAAGCTCACGGAAAACTATATTCTCCTCGCTGAGGCATGCCAGCCACTGACTCACATAACGAAGTGCAGGGTATTTAATTAGCCAGCAGTACAGCTGCCTTCCATCAGCGAGAAAAATGGGACTGTGTGGCAGATCTGTGTTTGGCTAAATGTGATTAAACTGGATGGCAGCCAGGAGATCAAGCCATAGAAAGGAACTGGGGACAGGATGTCTCCTTGCACAGCTAAAAACTGGGGAGAGGCCCTAAAACTTCCCAAGAGGACCTAAGATTCTGTGCCAGTTAACGTTTGCACCCCAAACATGCAACTGGCCACACTTGTCAGCTGACTGGTCAAATACTGATCATCTAGCCAAGGAATATGCAGCTGTCCCATAATAAGGGGATCAAACCTGCAACCACGCTCTAACCCAGGCACCCCCAAACTCAGCCCTCCATGCGTTTTGGGACTACAACTCCCACCATCCCTAGCTAACAGGACCAGTGGTCAGGGATGATGGGAATTGTAGTCCCAAAACATCTGGAGGGCCGAGTTTGGGGGTGCCTGCTCTAACCAACTGAAGCTATCCAGGCTTGTTAACGTGTTAATATTAACAGCTAACTTGATCTGTTTCTGTAGCTAGGGTAAGGAATCGAAGCTGCCGATGACCACAATGTTTTTTGTCGTCTTTCTAATTTAAAAAAAGAAGGAACGATTGTTGAATATTTTGTCAGCCAAGTGACCACATCTTTTATGACCGAGACCCGCCTAAGAAGACGAGGGTCTATTTCAGCACCAAGGCAAGCATGACGAATGCCGGCACATACGGGGACCAAACCCTTCTTGCCCGTGGGCAAAAGGTTTTTAGCCTGCTTTGGAGAGCTCCTCTTCCTCCATCATGTTAGAGCGGCTGGAGTGCTTTATGTAAGCGTTCCTGATGCCGATGAACTTTCAGCTGCGTACATTCCATTGCCTGCACAACAGGCAATGGAGGCTTAAAAGCATTTTGTTCTGGGCCTGTATAGCTTCTTACTTTATAGGTTCCTGCTTGGTGGGGTGGGGTGGGTTGGGAACAACAGCTACTGCCGGTTCTGCTCACCTCAGTCAAGAGCCAAGGGTGATCTTGGATTAGCCGATCCCAGTCGGTATCAGGAGTCACTCTGGCATACCTGAAGCGGTTCTGGATGGCCGAGGACGTGCAGATGTATTTGTACAAGAATTCCTTCCCCGTCTGCTCCGAAATTGCTTTGGCGGACATGGCTACCTAATGCAAATGGTTAAAAAAAAAGAAAAAAGGATACACCTAGGTCAGTGATTTTAAAAAGGTTCTGATGAAAAATGTAAATCCTAGAATGTAATTTAATACGGCCTTCGATCCGGAGGTACTGCTTCCCAGCACAGTCCCCAATGGTAGTCACATGGGGGGGGGAGAGAGACATGTAATACAATATTCCTAATGGGCAGTACCACTCAAAATGCAGGGGGAGGGGGGTGTGACACGATACATGGATGCTCCCCTTTGTAAAACAAACTGGGAGTGGAGTGCTGTGGCACATAAGAGCTTCTGCCCTCCCCAGGCAGAAATGACTGCCTTTTTTCCAAATTCAAGGCCACACCCATACCTTAAAGCACATGGGCTTCCCCAAAGAATCCTGGGAACTGCAGTTTATCCCTTACGGAGTCATAATTCCCAGCGCTCTTAATAAACTACGATTCCCAGGATTCTTTGGGGGGAAGCCATGTACAGTAATTTAAATGTATAATGCAAATGTTACCCAGACTGAATATTCAGTCCCACTTTGTGTGGGGTTTTTTTTGCTTTTGGTGAGCCCACTCTGTGCCAATAATCAAGCTGAGGCCAAATAAAGCTTTTCAAAAAGAATCTGGAAGTTCAAAAGCATTTGACCGTGCTCTCAACCCATTAGTCTCAGAAAAGTACAAATATGTATAATATTTTGAACTTGTCTTCCGGGTAAGGAAGGAATTTATTTTTAAAAAGGCATTAACGAAACCACTCGCCAGGGTTACTATAGTGACAGGGCCGCCCCTACTCCAGCGAGTGAATGAGGTAAAAGTTAGGTTTTACGTTTTACTATTGCCTATCATTATTAGCCCAAATTCAAAAGGAGATAGAGGAAGTCAAGGCAGTTACAATTGTCCCTATGCTAATGAACTGGAGCAAGCAGAGAACCCAGATTAAAGCAGGGTTGGGGGAATAAAGGGTGGAGATTAATAATCACTTTGGATCTACAACCTTTGAAGTCTCTAAGAAATGTTGGGAGATAGCGGGAAGTGTTGTTCTTAACTGGGAGGAACTAAAAAAAGAGCAAAAAGGAAAGGTGTGAGGAGGCTGGGTACTTCTTTCCTTTTCTTTGATTCGGTTCCTACTTCAGACAATGGGTTTTAACTGGCAACGCGTCTTTGTGATATGATTTGCTAAAAGTTGCGCTGTCACGGCCAGATCCCATTGTTGCGCAATCAAGGCCGAATCCTGAAGCACCTCAGCTGGTGGGTCTTCAGCACAAGACTGGATTCCCAAGCAATTGTGTGGTACTCAAACCCACAGCCTTTGGAAACCTAAAGGGAGCCCATTGGAGGAATTGTATTTAAGTTGCCTAGGAGTCCAGTGTGCTGCCCTTTGTGACAAAGAGCCAAACTTAAGAGTTTTTTAATGGATGCTGAAACAAACCTCTAATCCAGGGTTCAGCAAACTTTTTCAGCAGGGAGCCGGTCTACTGTCCCTCCGACCTTGGGGGGGGGCTATATATTGGGGGGACGGGGGAAATGAACGAATTCCTATGCCCCACAAATAACCCAGAGATGCATTTTAAATAAAAGCACACATTCTACTCATGTAAAAACACCAGGCAGGCCCCACAAATAACCCAGAGGTGCATTTTAAATAAAAAGACACATTCTACTCATGTAAAAACACGCTGATTCCCAGACCGTCCGCGGGCTGGATTTAGAAGGCGATTGGGCTGGGTCCGGTCCCCGGGCCTTAGTTTGCCTACCCATGCTCTAATCCATTGCCACTCCCACTCAAAATAAGGAGAAGGAGACCCCATTTATACAATTCTGTAGTTTAGGCTATTCCTTCATAGCAACTCAGATGCTGTTACCAATTTTATCTCTTACATCCAGGTTTACTTGTTTTACAAGAGCTATAAAACGCTCTCCTTTCAGGCAAACATTTTTGTTAATGGTAGGTTTTAGGGAAAGAGGTGGAGTCCCACCCCCCACGAAATTTCCAAATTCCCATTGCTCCGTGAAACATGTTTTGCAAATTAGTACCTTCCTTGAGAATGTGGATGGACTGGTGGGGGGGGCAGGGGGACAAGATACCTTGCAAAATAAATCTGGTGAAAGGAATTTTGCACAGATACTCCTCCTTCACATCTAAAGGGACGCGGGTGGCGCTGTGGTCTAAACCACAGAGCCTAGGCTAGGGCATGCTGATCAGAAGGTCAGCGGTTCGAATTCCCACGACGGGGTGAGATCCCGTTGCTCGGTCCCAGCTCCTGCCCACCTAGCAGTTCGGAAGCACGTCAAAGTGCAAGTAGATAAATAGGTACCGCTCCGGCGGGAAGGTAAACGGTGTTTCCGTGCGCTGCTCTGCTTCGCCAGAAGTGTCTTAGTCATGCTGGCCACATGACCCGGAAGCTGTCTGCGCACAAACGCCGGCTCCTCAGCATATAGAGCGAGATGAGCGCCGCAACCCCAGAGTCGTCTGTGACGGGACGTAACGGTCAGGGGTCCTTTTACCCTTTACCTTTAATGTTATGTGTATTTTAATTGTGGATTGATTTTACGTATCTATATCACCCATCATCCCAAATGATTCCAAGGCCATGTATAATTCGACTAACTAGAAGATTCGGTACTTAGAAGCAAATTTTAAAAGACAAAGGCATCCACCAAAAGTTCTCTCCTTTCCATTTTCAAGCCTGAAGACATCACAATCTCAGCACTGCAGGAGAGCCTTAAGGACACAATTACATACACACAAAGCAATCAGGCTGATGAGGGTGCTGATTGAAGAGCCTTTCTCAACAGAGAAAGTTGTAGGATGCTGGGGAGAAAAAAAGGAACTGAAGAGTGCTTTTGTGAAAGTGTTGTTTTCCTTTCCTTTCTCGTTCTTTCGAGCCACATTTCAGGAAGAAAAACAATTCCCAAAGCTTGGACCACAAGGGAATTCCTAGCTGCGCTGTGAGAAATTAAATAATTCAAGATGCCTATAATTCCACCCCACCCCAATCCTGTTGGATCTCTGCTAGAGATGTGAAGGCCCGAAAAAAAACTGGAAAAATTCGGGGGGAAACCCGCTTTTTCCTGAAGCTTTTTTTTTATTTTTTTACGAAAAATTGGGGGGGTGGGGTGGGGGAATAGATTATGGGATGTTTTATTTTAACATGATAAACAAAATATTTTAAGATAAGGGGTTCAAATGTTTTATAAATCATTTATAAAAAAATATGTATGGTATCAGATTATTCTAATTTCTGTGAGGTCAAGCAAGTCCTAGGTTACAAACTGAACTCTCCAATGCAAGTTACAGGTAGGTAGCCGTGTTGGTCTGAGTTGAAGCAAAATAAAAACATTCCTTCAGTAGCACCTTAAAGACGAACTAAGTTTTTATTTTGGTATGAGCTTTCGTGTGCATGCACACTTCGTCAGATACACCAATGTATACACCGTGTATCTGACGAAGTGTGCATGCACACGAAAGCTCATACCAAAATAAAAACTTAGTTGGTCTTTAAAAGGTGCTACTGAAGGAATTTTCTCCAATGCAAGAACAAGATACTTTTCTTCCTTTAGGAGGTGCTGTTGTCACCAGAAAAGAAAAAGGTTTCAGTTCTTGTTTTGTTTTTTGCATGCGTGTGGTATGCATTGGTTCCATGAAAGGGTAGAGAAGCTTGTTTCAATCCGAGCAAACCTTCAGTTTTTAATATTCCATAATAACTGTGATAATGACAGACACAACAGAGTAGATGCAGAAGCAGAGACTAAAACTGATACTGATCATTACAGCTCAGAAAATGATTCTGATTAAATTTCATGCCCATTCATTGAAACTTAGTCCCACTTCCTTCTTCAATTCTTTTTATGAGAACCTTTTTTTTAAATACTGTGGAGAGGAAATATGAATAATTGTTACTTCTGGGTTTTAAGAAATTGTTTTGTGGAGTTTTTTGTTGTTGTTGTTGTTCCACATATACTAGTAAACAGTTCAGGAGATTGTTGCTCCATTTGTTACAAATACAAGTAAATATTATTTTAAAAGTAAATTATGTTTGTAATAATTGTTTGGATACACTATATTTTTAATATGCTAGTTGTGATAATTTTGTGCCCATTAAAATTGTCCATAGTTATATTTTATGTTTCTAAAGTAACAGAATGACTTTCAATCTGGAAAAGAAAAAAGAAGTGCTAATGTAGCATTATTTTTCGATTTTTCCAAAAATTCCCGGTTTTTTCCGAAACCCCCCGGAAAAAAACGGGGTTTTTTCCTGAGCTTCAAAATTTCCGGAAATTTTACATCTCTAATCTCTGCAGAGAAAGGCTGCCTGCATCGTAATTCTCCTCTAAACAGGCAGCAGGCTCAGAGCAGCAATACATGTAGAATCATAGCAAGAAAGGCAAGGAAATTATTAAGTTTTTCACACTGCAGGAGAAACCTTTTGCAGTGCAAGAAAGCAAAGTGTCGCCTGGCCGTTGGAAGTTGGGAATCATCTGGTAGAGTTTTGTTGGATGATAAATCTGAGAGCTCTCACAATTTAACATGCCCAGACAAACCCAATGAAGGTTGTCAATTGCTTATGTATGTAACCGGCGACAGATAATCAATTATCTTTGCTCCAAGGGAGGACAACAGTGAGTCAACACAGTGTGATGCAGCAGCTAAAAAAGCCAATGCAATTCTGGGCTGCATCAATAGGAGTATAGCATCTAGATCAAGGGAAGTAATAGTACCACTGTATTCTGCTCTGGTCAGACCTCACCTGGAGTACTGTGTCCAATTCTGGGCACCACAGTTCAGGAAGGATACAGACAAGCTGGAACGTGTCCAGAAGAGGGCAACCAAAATGGTCAAAGGCCTGGAAACGATGCCTTATGAGGAACGGCTTAGGGAGCTGGGTATGTTTAGCCTGGAGAAGAGAAGGTTAAGGGGTGATATGATAGCCATGTTCAAATATATAAAAGGATGTCATATAGAGGAGGGAGAAAGGTTGTTTTCTGCTGCTCCAGAGAAGCGGACACGGAGCAATGGATTCAAACTACAAGAAAGAAGATTCCACCTAAACATTAGGAAGAACTTCCTGACAGTAAGAGCTGTTCGGCAGTGGAATTTGCTACCAAGGAGTGTGGTGGAGTCTCCTTCTTTGGAGGTCTTTAAGCAGAGGCTTGACAGGCATATGATGGTGTTTCCTGCTTGGCAGGGGGTTGGACTGGATGGCCCTTGTGGTCTCTTCCAACTCTATGATTCTATGTTTCTATGACAGTGTGTACACACACAAAGACAGCTTTGGATCAGAGCGCACACAGCTGTAAATGGGAGAATAAAGAAATTAGAGGTTTCTCTCAACAGAGAGAACATGAAAAAATAGGATCCTGCCCGCCTCTTGCTCAGTTAACTGGCGATTGTTATGCTTAACAGCATGCGATATGACACAAAGGAGGCAGACAGACAAGGGCACACAATATTTTAATTCACAGAGGGCAGCAAAAAGGCAGGAATCAGACTCTTCCTCCCCTGCCTTTGAGATCAGCTACAGTCGCCCTGCCAGTGCAGTTAAAAGGAGAGAGATCACGTGTAAATCAGTCTTCCTCAAGCTACATCTTTCCTTTGCTGTCAAACGCGCTGCAAAAGTCAACACAGCCACGAACGGTCCTGCTATCCTTCCCTTTCTTCAATGGGACATCCAGACATGGACACACCCAGTATCCCTAGTCACACTGGTCACACTCTGTTGAAAGCCACAGTTGCACTCTCTCCAACAGCACCCAAATGTGGCGGGGAGATTTGTCAAAGCCCTTGTTTCTCCAACAGGCCCAGGGCCAGCTTTTGCAATCAAAACTGCATGGATGCATTTTGGAGCGGTAACTAAAAGATGCCAGGATGAAAACAGACCCAAGCACATGAAGCAAATCCATCCTTAACTGAGCATTTAAGATAAAAGGCTGGCCTTGTATTGTTATTCCCAAAGGAGCCCAGAATAAACCCATAATAAGCATGCATTTACAGAAGCCCCATTGGGTGATTCAAAGATCATGAGTTTGGGGGCAGAAGAGATGGAGAAATTGAAAGTGGGAGGCTGGTGTGAACATGGGTCCAACACATTATGGGCTAGAGAGTCTTTAAGATTTCTAAAAGAGTTCCAAGGTACTGCCTGCCCCCCCAGCCAAGGGCTGCCATCTTTTTCTGGCAGCTAAAAGTTCCCCACACCCAGTGGTGGCGAAACTTGGCCCTCCAGCTGTTTTGGGACTACAACTCCCATCATCCCTAGCTAACAGGACCAGTGGTCAGGGATAATGGGAACTGTAGTCCGAAAACAGCTGAAGGGCCAAGTTTGGTTATCACTGCCCACACCAGAAGTACGGCGTTTTCCCAAACGCCATAGTGCCAATCTGAGAAAGACTGTGTTGGCCAGGTTTCTGTCTGCCATGCACCTGCGAAAGACATAGAAGACCTCTGTGCAACTCTCAAACATGAACGCCTTTCTCTGAATGAAATGTGATGGTATGCTACTTAAAACAGCAACTTTACTCTTAGGCTGTACACACAACACACATTTAAAGTGTGTTTCCCCTACCACTCAAAACTGGGAACCGTAGTTTGTTATGCTAGGAATTCCAATGGGACTAAACTATAATTCCCAGAGTTCTTTGGAGGGGGTTGATCTTTAAATGATGTACACACAGCCTTAGAAGGTCCAAGAAAGAGAACTATCTGCCCTTGGGGAAGCTCACCTCCTGTCTCTTGGCACACATCACTTTTCTTTCTGTGCCTCCTCCGAGGGCAGTCAATTCTGCTGCATCTCTGAACTGAAGGTGTGTCTAATTTCTTCAGGCCCAAGGGCCATATTATCACCTTCCCATCCTGGGGGTGAAGGGTGCATGTCCCCATCATTTCACTCCTCCCCACTCCTGCTTTTGGGTACAACTCACCTTTGTCAGGGTCCAGCGCCGAGGGCCTTCTGGCGGTTCCCTCCCTGCGAGAAGCCAAGTTACAGTGAACCAGGCAGAGGGCCTTCTCGGTAGTGGCGCCCACCCTGTGGAACGCCCTCCCACCAGATGTCAAAGAGACAAACTACTACCAGACTTTTAGAAGACATCTGAAGGCAGCCCTGTTTAGGGAAGCTTTTAATGTTTAATAGACTATTGTATTTTAATATTTTGTTGGAAACCGCCCAGAGTGGCTGGGGAAACCCAGCCAGATGGGCAGGGTATAAATAATAATAATAATAATAATAATAATAATAATAATAAATTATTATTATTATTATTATTGATGTCGTTTAGTCGTGTCCGACTCTTCGTGACCCCATGGACCAGAGTACGCCAGGCACTCCTGTATTCCACTGCCTCCCGCAGTTTGGTCAGACTCATGTTCATAGCTTCGAGAACACTGTCCAACCATCTTGTCCTCTGTCGTCCCCTTCTCCTAGTGCCCTCAATCTTTCCCAACATCAGGGTCTTTTCCAGGGAGTCTTCTCTTCTCATGAGGTGGCCAAAGTATTGGAGCCTCAGCTTCACGATCTGTCCTTCCAGTGAGCACTCAGGGCTGATTTCCTTCAGAATGGATAGGTTTGATCTTCTTGCAGTCCATGGGACTCTCAAGAGCAGGCATCCCCAAACTTCGGCCCTCCAGATGTTTTGGACTACAATTCCCATCATCCCTGACCACTGGTCCTGTTAGCTAGGGATTCATTGGAGTTGTAGGCCAAAACATCTGGAGGGCCGCAGTTTGGGGATGCCTGCTCAACAGTCTCCTCCAGCACCAACACCCAAGATGGACAGGTCATAGTGGAGAGTTTTGACTAAACGTGATCCACCTGGAGAAGGAACTGGCAAGCCACTCCAGTATCCCTGCCAAGAAAACTCCATGGACAAAGACAACTGGCATATAAAATTATTATTATTATTATTATTATTATTATTATTATTATTATTATTATAGAATGAATTGCACCCAGTTCCCTATTCTGGAAGACCTCCACCCACCACAAACACTTACTACTTCTAATGGTGTTAAAAGAGACACAAGTCTCCATTTCATTTTCAGGAGCAGTCATGAAAAAATTGGAAAGGATTCGTCCCGTCCCCGTCCCCGTCCCCCCCCCCGAATGTTACAAGAGACCTGCTTCTCAAAGGTCTTCTATGAATGGAGGTCACATCAAACTTCCAGACACTGTTGTCAAATAGCGCTCCAAATCTGACAGAAAAGGGCAGGGAGCGTGACAGGAAGAAGAGAGATCAGAGCAGTTCCGAGGAGCGTGACAAGACAAGCACTTCTATAGAAAGAACTCAGGGCAGAATGCAGCAATATGCAGCAATATTAAGATTCTTCTTCTTCTTCTTCTTCGGTGATCACTCATAGTCAAGTAAGATTATCTCCCCATTGGTGCCCAGCATACAATAAGGTTTTATTTTTAAAAGAATTTTTTTAAAAAAAACCAAATTAAAGCAAGAAGGCAAATTCCACAACATCCATAAATATTCAAAGCCTTCCTCAAATAGCTGTCAATTGTACAGGAAGGACTACATATCCTGGTTCTGCTTGCCTGATCTCGGGCAGAACAGCTGCCATTCCCAACGGGGTTTCGACTCCACAAAAAGGTGTAACAGCTGGCAAGTTGCCTTGTGCTAACAGACAGGAGGCCAGCTCAGCCAAAGCATGGCTACGTCAGCAACTGAGCGTCCTCCGTCACTTTTGCCCCTCTGCAAATACTGGGAACAGGATCTTGGCTCGCAAAAGGGTTGGAATATTAAATATTGCTCAATACCTAATTGCCAAAGCATTCATTTCCCCGATGCAACTGAACTTTTTCTCCCTAACAAACAAGGCAAGCCTTACAACAACCTTTCCTAGGCCTTACAGGTAGAGACAATCAGCAGGTATAAGCCAGGTTTAGAAGCAGTGTTAGGAACTCAAGATATACTGTATGAGCTAGCCGCCAAATGGCTCCTTCAACCAAGGTTACAGTCGCCCAAATGGAATGTCTAGTTGCAATCTTGGGGCCAGATGGCTCTAAAGTCTTGGTTTTTCAAATGATGGACTGGCTGAGATTGATTATCAGTTCAACACCTGGCTGGTTCAGAAGACAACCTTGAGCTAAGTTAAGAGCCTGGAGAACTTAAAGAAGAGAAGTCACTTGATCCCATTCCAACCTATTTTTCTTAATGGTGACACTGACCATTCATCATGCAGGGATATTCTTCCCAACTGTGAGCAGGGCAGTGGGGTGGGATAAATGAAGACAAGCAACAATGATGAAATATAATGTTATTCCCTGTTCAGGCTGCACAGAAAAAAAACACTTTTGTCCCTGAAATTCATTCTGACTGTGCAGATAAAACATTAACTGATAGAATTCTACAGGATGTGTGTGTGTGAAAACAGTCAAGAACCAATGATCCCCAGGCATACACCTCCAGATAGTGGATATGTCAGGCACTATCCTGAAGCCCAGGCATATTCACTTAGTTGCAAGGCGCCAATAGCCACGTGCAAAATGTGTCCGGCTAATTTTGAACACGATAGCCCTCCGTATGTTGCCAAACTAAATGGTTAGTCAACCATTACAGACCCTCCAATAAGCTCCTAAAGCTGCAATTCTATACACACTTACCTGGGAGTAAGCCCCCTTGAAGTCAACAGGACTTACCTCTAAGTAAACATGTATTGTACAGGATTGCCTGGCAAGGAATCACTAAGTGCTTGGGAATATAGCTTGAAAACCACTATTCTGGATCAATGCCCATTCTACCTGATTGATGTAAGAGTTCCATCGTGCGAAAAAATCTTGCAAGGTCTTTAAAATTATTGTTTAGACCAATAAAAAATAATAATCATGACAAATACCACGTGTTTCTAGACTTACTGATGCATCCTGTAGTGCGGACGGATAATAAAAGGCAGCTAGGCACCTGCTTCATCCCAAATGCCTGCTTCATCCCAAAGTCCTGGACAGATAACAGTAAATTTAACACACAAAAAGGAGTGTCTTAAGAATTCCGGTTAAACCACAGGAAATAATGCAAATGTTAAGAACTTCTCCATCCTCTACTGCCTTCACTCACAATTTCCCCAACATCTAGACCATAATGACAACCACCTAGCTGACCAAAACAGAAACACCCCATGAGAAACTCACCAGCTCTATTCAGCAAGCTTGAGTCTGCACACACAGTAACCGTTTAGCCAACACTTAGGAAGGACAGCACAGCTAACCTCAATTCCTACCCGCTCTTCTCCTGTATACAGATAAGGAGAGCAAAAGCAAGAGATTAAGTGTCCATTGTTGCCCAAGACAAAGAAAGCACCAGACTTGGAATTCAGGAAGACTTTGTGTCTGTAATGTTAGAGCACTGCACCAAATAAGAAGGGCCCTGCTGCATCAGAACAAAAGCTCAGAGCATGATGCTGATAATGCTAAGGTTGCAGGTTCGATCCCCACAAGGGACAGCTGCATTGCAGGGGGTTGGACTAGATGGTCCTCAGGGTCCCTTCCAACTCTATGATTCTATGGTCCTGTTCTCACAGCCTATGGAAAGCCCGCAAACAGGGCATGAGGACTAAAGCACTTCCCCCAGCAACTGGTCTTCAGACGAGACAGTCCACAGCCATTGCAAGGAATTAGACGCCCAGGGCTCAATGCCCTAGCACTGATAAGCTATCCGCACTGGTTCCTAACAGAACTCACAGGGAAAGAAATGTCGAAGTCCTTCCTCTTCTCTGCTACCTAATCCCTTGACCTTAATTCTCCCTTTGGACAATGGTGGGGGGAAAGCACTGAAATGACACTAACCAAGAAGCTTAAGAAGCACGACAAATCACCATTGTTACACCAAATGTTATGCCGTCGGACTGCAGAAGTATCCAGGTTTTTAAAAAAACTGTAATTTCTACAAGCGTGTGCCACCTTCAGAATAAGCGTGTGCCACCTTTAGAAGGCAGGCAAACTGTAGACAAGGCTATGCAGCCCAGCCAACCCCAGAAAGCAGCCCTCTTTGCTTTGTAAAGGAAGTTCAACGGGTACTTAACCATTCTGGATTGGCAGAGGGCAGTGGATGGGAAGGTGCCAGCCAAGGCACAAGAACACTCATCAAGATCAGCTTTCCCCATTATTCACTCTGATTAATTAAAAAGGCCAGCGCATGGCTTCAAGCAGGCTGAGTCTGTCATCTTTGTGCTTTCGTAACACAGGTCATACCTGAAATCTGTGGCTGCAATCTGTCTTCGGTTGGAGTCAGTGAAAGATGGCATTGGGGGTGGGGGTGGGGGGAAGAGAGGGAAACCAACAAACCATGGATTTCAATGGAGCCTGCTTACATTCTTATTTTTTTTTCCATTTTTAAACAGCACACATGTATAAAGAGCTGCTCGCTTGCACAGTTAAAATCCCTCATATCCGTGCGGATCCCACGAACCTGTGAGTTAAAAGCTAAGAAAATATAAGCAGCACTTTGGATTTGTGGGCTCTGGCTGGAACCAGTATCAGGCAGAATGTCTCAGAGCACATTTTGTGCTTTTAAAAAAATGGTGGTGGGAAGGAATCGTTTATTATATAAAGTCTCAAGCTTTTAACACTGGAATAGTCCCTCCAATTGATGCTTTTGAATTCTGGTGCTGGAGGAGACTCTTGAGAGTCCCATGGACTGCAAGAAGATCAGACCTATCCATTCTGAAGGAAATCAGCCCTGAGTGCTCACTGGAAGGACAGATCGTGAAGCTGAGGCTCCAATACTTTGGCCACCTCATGAGAAGAGAAGACTCCTTGGAAAAGACCCTGATGTTGGGAAAGATTGAGGGCACTAGGAGAAGGGGACGACAGAGGACGAGATGGTTGGACAGTGTTCTCGAAGCTACGAGCATGAGTTTGACCAAACTGCGGGAGGCAGTGCAAGACAGGAGTGCCTGGCGTGCTCTGGTCCATGGGGTCACGAAGAGTCGGACACGACTAAACGACTAAACAACAACAAAGTCCCTCCAAACATCTCTATGGTCTGAAAACTGGAGCATTTAAATCAGAGGCCTGGGAACCTGCAGTTCTCCAGATATTGCTGGGTTCCCAACTTCCATCAGCCCCAGCTAAAATGGCCAGTGGTCATGGATGAGGGGAGTTGTAGTCCAACAACATCAGGGCACCAGGTTCCCAGCCTCTGATTTAAATGAAACAGAGCATCTCTGAAAGCTCCCAATTCGCTGCTTAAAAGAAGGCCAAAGCTGCACACTTACTAGAAAGTCTGGGTTGTCGTGTTGGACTTCATAACCTGGTTCCCTCCGGCCCCATTACTGGGTTGCTTTGGCATATGGGAAGATCAGACAAAATTGGTGGGTCTCAGGGGGCCCAAACCCTGCGTTATTTACATGTCTCCTGGCCTACACACACACACCCATTTTGAAAATATTTTAATCTTGCTTATAAGGCAGTTGGGGCATCCTCCAAAGCAGAGTGCTGGTAAGACTCTCCCACCCCCAAGCCGGCTACCAACTTAACTTGTCCAGAGGCTCCTGTACAAATAAATTAGCACATGCAAATGTCAGCAGCCTGGGCTTAAGCACTTAGCAATAATCCTAGTGCCCTTCTCTTTCTACAACTACAAAACCTACCCACACACTTTAGTCCAGAACATCCTTCAAAGAACTCCCAATATCATTAATTATACACTCCAGTCCTCTTTCTACAGTAAATGAAAACAATTCACTGTTCGACTTAGAGATATTGACTTAGAGTACTGATATATACCAAAAGAGCACCCAGACTTCTACAGAATACTGTTTTGACCAGCAGAGTTATCAGCTGCTTTTCTTGATTTCCCATGTTTACATGTCAATATAACTTTGATGCCTCCGACATGATATACCAGAGGCCAGCTAAGTAAAATCTCAATAATATTTGCCCCCTCACCCTGCATTCTCTGTTTGGTACCTGCTTGTTTATCCCACGTAAACTCCAACAGCAGAGAGTGACATTGCTTCAATGGAGGCAAGATACTCATCATAGGGGCTCTGGAATATTTTCTTACCAATACTGTAACCTGCCCTTTAAACAAGCCTTCCAAATGTCTCAGACTGGATCACCGACCAACATTCTTGCCTTTTTACTGCACACAAACAACTCTTCCAGTAAAAAGAAAACAGTCTCTCGGGTCCTCCGAGATGGGGATCACAACTAAGAGGGAAGACCACTTGTGGAAGATTCCAGGATTAATCCCCAATGTCTCCAGTTAAAAATGATCTGCCATCACAGAGCTGTGAAAGGTATCTTGGACCAAAACATTGGTGAACCAACTACCAGCCAGAGGAGACAATACTAAGTTCTGAGTCACCATGAGGCAGCTCCATATACTGTATTCATAACAGCAAAAATAACATGAGCTCTCTCAGTGGGTAGTGAAAGTGTGCATGCACACAAAAGCTCATACCAATGACAAATTTAGTTGGTCTCTAAGGTGCTACTGGAAGGATTTTTTTTATTTTGTTTCGACTACGTCAGACCAACACGGCTACCTACCTGTAACTAGTGAAATATGTGTTTGTTTAAGGTTCCTGTGTCCTATGCTCTCTATCATGTTGCTGTCTTATTATTATTTTTACATTTAGCTCATGCCAACATTACATTGCAGGACGTACAGAAAACTATCAAGAGAGAACATGATCTGCCCAGAGACAAAATGAAGTCAACAGCCAGGCAAAAGACTTGACAAAAGTGTGGCAAGGCCAGGGAGGAGATGGTGATGATGATTTCTTAAACTTGCTAATCTCCTGTTACCCATGAGCCAAAGGACTTACAACACCTTTCCTTAAAAGAATTAAGGAAACAAAAAAACTCAGCAATAACCACGGGAAGCTTTGGCAGATGATTTGATTTGATCACACCATACTGATTTACCAGTTACATTTAGGATGGTAAGGTAAATCTTATTTCCCACATTGGTAGCTTTTTGGAAGCCCACAACAAGGGCACAAGAAGTCCTCCTTGGTTCTGCTCCCAAACATCTCTGGTGCAACACTGCCTTGAGAACACAGACTCTATTTTGGCTCTTAAGACTGATATCCAGTGCCAGGTCCATCTTCCACAAGTTAAGCCTTTTAAAAGCCATCTAAAGTTATCAACCATGACCACATGTTGTGACCAGGCATTCCGTAATTTCATTATGCGATGTGCAATTACTTCCTTGTCTCTGTCCTGAACCTGTGGCAGTCAGTTTCACTAGGTCACGGCTACTTGCTAGCAGTTACGAAAAGGAGGAAAGTCTCTCTCCTGATTCAACTTTCCATTCTTCCAAAACACACCTAAGCAGGTATCCCTTTCTCCCTCAACACGCCCAAGGACGGTTCAAATTTTCAGACCTTCCTTTCTCCACTCATGTCTTCCCACTTTGTCTTCTTAATCCTGTCAAAGGCTGATGGAGCAAGCAAGAACTCCAATGTTCTTGGCAATATTTCACCCAAATAATGTAGGCAGCAACCCCTCCGAGTCCTGGGGGGGGGGGGCACGGGGAGCAGACAATTCACTTCTATCCTGGCGCATGGATGTATTCTCGTGAAATAAAAACAAGTGATGCACTTCTGCGGCTAAGCACATGGAATGGAAGACTAGCTATTAAAATTGTGCCAAGTGCAATGTGTGTTTTTTTTAAAAAAGTTTAACAACCAAGATTTACATTTCACTCAATTTTAATGAGAAAACCGAGCAGGCATTCGCCCCGAGGAGTTTACAATCTAAAACTAGCAATAGGTAAACTCACTGGGGTGAAGGGGCCCTGCTTTTCTCAAGCACCTCTTGCAGGGAGGAAGTGATGGGTCCCTCGGTCGTTCTCCAACAACGTTCCTCTAAAAACATTTCTTCCCCGCTCCCCTTGACACCCCAGGAGATGCAATGATATATATATAAATTACCCCCACTGCATCCGTGCGGAGAACGAGGCGACGGAAATAAACAGATGCATTTATTCATTTGAGTTTGCATCATTATTATTATTATTATTATTATTATTATTATCAATCTCTCCCTCCCCTTACCTTTGCTGCAAAGTGCCTTGTCCTTCTTCCCTCCCCCGGGCCTTTCCCAACTTCGGAAGCTGCTGCTCCCCGCTGCTGCTTTTTTGTCCTAGCCTTTCTCTCTCCTCTCGCTTCCCGTCGCCTTCCCCTCTTTTTTGCTCACTCCTCCTTCTCTGCCTCTTCTCATATGGCTAGATGCACTCCCGGCCTTGCCATTGGCCAGCCTGGCCTCCACGTGCTGCTTGCCTGAGCAATGCCTGACTTCGCCCATTGGCTCACCGCCCGCGAGCTGAACACGGGATGCTTGGGGGGCGGGGGTGCTTGGTGAGGAGGAGTTGCAAAGGCTTCTGGGAGCTGTAGTTTTTCCTATCTGCCGGCTCCAACTTTCCTTACTGTAACTTAACAAGACGGTTACAGGTAGGTAGCCGTGTTGGTCTGGGTCGAAGTAAAATAAAAAAATCCCTTCAGTAGCACCTTAGAGACCAACTAAGTTTTTATTTTGGTATAAGCTTTCGTGTGCATCACTGAAGGATTTTTTTTATTTAACAAGACGGGTGTTTATTACCCTCCAACATTTCTCCGATGGAAATAGGGACTTACCATTCCAGAACGATAATTTTACTATTTATACCCCACACATCTTATTGGGTTGCCCCAGCCACTCTGGGCAGCTTCCAACATATATAAAAACCATAATAAACCATGAAACATTTTTTAAACAACTTCCTTACTTACACAGGATTGCCTTCAGACGGCTCAGATAACTCCACAACCCTCCAACATTTCTGCAGTGAAAACAGCGAGGTCCTAAGGAAAAGGGGGACATTCCGGGATCAAATCAGAAACCGGCTTCTCTAAATCAGGGATGTCCCTGGAAAATAGGGACACTTGGAGGGAAGCTAAGCAACCACATTTCGATTTTATTTAAAATATTGTAAGTGGCTTACCATGGGTGTAGGGCAGGATTTATGTTGTGGGGGCAAGACACCTGTCAACATCCTCCATCCAGGTCTATCGAGCAGATTTGGAATGAAATGCCTCAAGACCAGTTCTAAATTACTGCCTTTTGACCCCAAGTGCTCAGAAAAATCTTTCAAAATCTTTCCACAATTTCAACTTTTAAGTATATTTATTTATTTGATTTAGGGGGGGTAGCCTGCCCTCCTGCCTCCCCCGACTACACCCATGTAGGTTACTTTAATTTTTTTGTTAAAGTGAAATTATCATATATATTTTTAAAAAAAGTGGAAAAATGCATTGCAGGGGGTTGGACTGGATGACCCTCAGGTTCCCTTCCAACTCGACAACAGGGGTGGACTTTGGTAATAGGGCACCCTGTAAAAAGGTAAAGGGACCCCTGACCATTAGGTCCAGTCGTGACCGACTCTGGGGTTGCGCGCTCATCTCGCATTATTGGCCGAGGGAGCCGGCGTACAGCTTCCAGGTCATGTGGCCAGCATGACAAAGCTACTTCTGGCAAACCAGAGCAGCACATGGAAACGCCGTTTACCTTCCCGCTATAGCAGTTCCTATTTATCTACTTGCATTTTTATGTGCTTTCGAACTGCTAGGTTGGCAGGAGCTGGGACCAAGCAACGGAGCTCACCCCGTCACAGGGATTCGAACCGCCGACCTTCTGATCAGCAAGCCCTAGGCTCAGTGGTTTAGCCCACAGCGCCACCTGGGTCCCAGGGCACCCTGAGCAAGGACAAAATTTGGTGGCCTTCTCCCCCAGAGATTTCTTATTTTCACAGTAATTCCTTTTGGTACAGTTTCCCCCTATATTTACTTGTATATTTACCCATATAAATATAGGTTTTTAAATTGTTGTTGTTAATTTGTACCCTCTCAGCTCAGTGCCCTATGCAGGAGAACTACCCACACCACCCTAAATCTGGTGCTGCTCTGCAATTCTATGATTCAAAATGTATAATTATATTTATAAAATGGGTCACTATAGGCTCATGCAGAAGCTAGAGTTCCTTGGAACACGTGAGAAGTCCCAGTGCTTCTGAAAACATTTTCCCTTATAAGTTTAAAATTTAGGCTCCAATTGTGCAGCATACAATTTCTTATTATTATTCAAATATTTGTTTTATCTATGTATTTTATTCGTCAGATGGCGGTCACAGGGCCAGCCCCACCATAAGGCAGAGTGAGGCAGCTCTCAGGTGCAGCGGAAATTCTGGCTGCCATCAGTAGAGGTGCCATCTTGTCCTTTTGCCTCAGGCAGCAAAGTGTATTGGGCACCCACACAGTTATTGACTATAGGATGCCCAGGCCTAACGCCCACCTGTTCCTTGGCGAAAACTTTATTCATCTCAGCCCAAACTTCCAATTTAAGACTCATCCGCACTGCCTCTTATCCTGCTGCTCTCCCTTGGGAAAAGCCACTCTTTAGTGCTCAATCGGAACAATTGGCAATCTGGATTTCCAACTGAACACTGAAGAGGGGGTTTAAGGAACAGGCAAGTGGAAGTCTGAATGAGCCCTTGGAAAACAGGTATCCAGAACAAATTTTGGAGGCTATGAGCACCACTGGAAATCCTTCAGTACAATAAGATTCGGTGGAAGCCCCAGTGCATCAAAACAGAATGTCAGATACGCCACTGCCGAGGCGAATATATGTATGCTGGTGAAGCAGGTTAAAAGGTGCAGAGTCACTGGAAGGGCATGAACTGCACTGGGGGAGATCACACATGTGCCATATTCTGTACCCCTTCAATTCATAGCCCTGACTGTCAGTGGCACAACTTTATTTGTGACCATTTATTTTTATTTTTTTATTTTTTTATACACCACCTTATACCCAGAGGTCTCAGGGCGGTTCACAGAAAAGATCACAATATATAAAATAAAAATAAAAACAATAACACACACACACACACCCAAAAAAGAGTCGTATTTTAAAAGGGTATGGATGTCGATCAGGTCAACCAAAGGCCTGGTTAAAAAGTAACGTCTTTGCCTGGCACCTAAAGGTGTATAACGAAGGCGCCAGACGAACTTCCCTGGGGAGAGCATTCCACAGACGGGGAGCCACTGCAGAGAAGGCCCCGTTCTCGTGTTGCCACCCTCCGGACCTCTTGAGGAGGAAGCACACAAAGGAGGGTCTCAGGAGATGATCTCATGGTCCGGGTAGCTTCATATGGAAAGCGGCAGTCCTTGTATTGCCGTCCTGAGCCGTTTAAGGGTATTGCCTTTTATTTATTTAAACAATTCATATACCACAATCGTTTCTAAGTGGTTCACAAAGATACATTATATTTAAAAATTACAGGAAACTTCTCTCCCGCTGGCTTCCCTCCCATTCCCTTGCCCCTGGGAGCATGTGTGCATTCATTTGTGTGCATAAACCATCCCATTTTTTCTCAATAAATGGTGCCTACAAGGAAATTGGAAGGAATCCCTCTGTATGGATTTGATCCAGCAACACCCTGAGAACAAACAGTGTTCCTTTTCCTTGCTGCTGCTGCTGCTGCTGCTACCTGATTTTTATGTCTCCCTTGTATAGTATTGTGGGGGGGGTTAACCTTTTTTTACCCTTGGGTGTGGTTCAAACCAGCAATTTCCTGCCGTTGCTGCTTTAACAGCCTGTGGCTAGTTGTCTATATTTCTTGCATATTAGGTGTGTGGCAATGTGAGTACTGGTTTGACCTACAGAGATTGGCTCCCTCTATTTCTGCATGGTGCAAAGGTGGCAGTGAGATCCCTGGCTGGTGTGCTGTGACATGTTTCCAAAGATCCTGGTGTGTGCTAGTTGCTTTTAACACTGTTTTTGTGTTTTCCAGTTCTGTGTCCCCACCCCCCAGCCTGAGCACACATTGGATATGGCAGCTGTTTTGTCAGTGGTATATCTCCAGTCCTGGTATAATATATGATTCCCATTTTGTACACATTGTGCAGAATGCCTTTCATTCACTACTAACCACAAATCAACCCTACCTATTTTGCTGTAGGTGAGATAATCCTGATTCAGTTTTGTAGGGAAATCTCCAGTGAAATGAACTGGCAAGTATTGATGCCCAACCGTCTCAATAGATTTCAGACACCTTTTTGTTGCAATTGGAACTGCTGGTCTGCTGCTACCCTTACCTTACCATCTTCTCTGTGTATTTTTTTTTAACTTGAAAGGCCTTCTTCACCATGCAATTCTAGTCAATTAGGTATCCCAGGGTATCTCCACAAATAGCTAATAAGATTTAGCTATGTGGCTGAGTGCAAGCAAAGCCCTCATATTATGCTCACCCTGCCTGTGTGGAGAGGAGAGTGTGTCCCCATTGCCAAGGCAACCCAGCCAATATGCCCTGAACTTGTGGTGTTGCACTAGCAGTTTTATTACCCATCAGTGCAGCATAATTAGGCTTGGTCTCAATTTAGCTCTAGCGGTACATAACGCATGACTTGTTGCCTCTGAGCTTAGGCAAGCATCCACAGTAACGACATCCAGGTGTCTCTTAAAAAACACCTTTGAGCTCCCAGGCCTTTGCTGGTGCTTGATCTCAGTACATTCGGTTTTGTTTTACTCTGCCCTAGTTCTTCAGATGCATTCTCTTCCTGTAAGGAGCGAAGAGAAAGGCACGTTTTGCAAATCCTCACCGTGATCAACTCCCGCCAGGAAACCTGTGTGGAAGGGTGTGTGGAGCCAGAATTGGCCTCCACAGTCGCATATGGACACACTGTTAAGACCATATTCATAGAATATAATCTTACTCGGCTATGAGTGATCAGCGACGGAGGAGGAGGAGGAGGAGGAAAATATTAATATTGCTGCCTGCTGCCCTGAGACTTGATGGGGAAGCAGTACGGACATGTTTTTAATTATAAATAAGTCAATAAATCATGATACAGATAGGGATGCGTATCCAAACAGGGAGATTCCACATAAACCGAAAGCAGTGCATCGATCTCGCCCTCACTGATCCTACCATTAGCCAAATATGAGCAACTTTTTTTCTGGGGAGACGCAGGGGTACGCATATCCCTAAACATTTTGTGAAACTAAGTTTGGCCTCATTGAAGGGCAGTACAGTGGAACCTCGGTTTATGAACACCTCGGTTTATGAATTTTCGGTTTATGAACGCCACGGACCCATCTGGAACGGATTAATTCATTTTCCATTACTTTCAATGGGAAAGTTCGCTTCAGTTTGTGAACGCTTCAGTTTATGAACAGACTTCTGGAACCAATTACACCCATGCTTCGGGTTAAGTACACTTCAGGTTGAATACTCCGCGGACCCATCTGGAACGGATTAATTCACTTTCCATTACTTTCAATGGGAAAGTTCGCTTCAGTTTATGAATGCTTCAGTTTAACTACTCCGCGGACCGTCTGGAACAGATTAATCCACTTTCCATTACTTTCAATGGGAAAGGTCGCTTCAGTTTATGAAAACTTCAGTTTATGAACAGACTTCCGGAACCAATTGTGTTCATAAACCGAGGTACCACTGTATTTCAATATGAGTAGGAAAATGAGAGTACCATACCCCTTAAAGGGGCGAGAAAAAAACAACACGGCCAGAAAGGATGGGAGCTTATTTCAAGGGACAGAAGGACAAAACATTAACCTAAAACACACACGCAGCTTTGGCTTAGCACTAATATCTGGTTAGTGTTCACCTGCCTCTTTATTTCTTAAACTTGGATCTGGCTATCTTAAGCAAGAGGAAGATTGCAAAAGAGAAAGAAGTTGGGAGAGGAGGAGTTGGGGAGACTGAGTCTTGCTCTAAGCCTGAGGAAAGGGTGTGTAACAGACAGAAGGTGTTAGCATGACAAAGCTGCTCTGAAGTTAAAATCTCAAGTGGGTGGCCTGGTGTTGGCTGGACTGTGTGTACGTAAATGATTGCTCACTCTTTGGGCAAGATCTTGAAGGGTGGCCAGATGCTACAAGCGCGTATGTTGGATGCCTGCAGCAGCATGCATGGCCAGATGCTGGTGTCCTTCCAAAAGCTGGCCAGAGGAGGATTGCAAAACTACGGAGGAGGAGGAGGATTGGGAAGGCGTCATTTGGCAAAGCAAGAGGAGTTTCCTCACTGCTCCTTTCGTTGACCCAAGCCCGCCTGCTCTCATTACATCACCTATGCAAACGAACACAACCTGAAATGCGAAAGCTGCTTATTAAAGGAAAAGGTGAGGTTGGAAATGATAGGGACTTGGGGACAGAAGCATGGATGTGTCAGAAAACCACATCAAGTAGCGGGAAACAAACAGTGGGTGGTATTCAACTGGGTTTTGCTCAGAGCAGACCTGGTGAAATTAATGAACCTAACTTAGTCACATTCATTAATTTTAATGGCTCTACTCTGTGTAAAACTTAGTAGGCTGCTACCCAATACCACATGCTTTTATTCCACATTATTCAATTCTCAGTTTAAGTATTACACAAACATATCACCTTAGGCAGGTTTGCCAACTTTTCCATCCAGCATCTGCTCCTTAAAAACCTTTAACAGAAGCTCGAGGAGCTGGCATTAGCAAGCAATATGCCTAACCTCCATGGTTACAGTTTTTCAGCACAAGCCTAGGCATGTTTACTCAGAAGTAGGGATCGTTTGCCATTCTTCCATGCATTCATTGCATGCAACCCCGTTTCTATTCTACTGCAGTTCATCTTCCACCAAAAACTACATTATTTGTCTCTGCTATCGGTCCAGTATACCTGAAGGAGCGTCTCCTCCCCCATCATTCTGCCCGGACACTGAGGTCCAGTGCCGAGGCCTTCTGGCGGTTCCCTCGCTACGAGAAGCCAAGTTACAGGGACTTCTCGGTAGTGGCACCCGCCCTGTGGAATGCCCTCCCACCAGAGGTCAAAGAGAACAACAATTACCAGACCTTTAGAAGGTATCTCAAGGCAGCCCTGTTTAGGGAAGCTTTTAATGTTTGATGGATTTCTGTATTTTAATATTTTGTTGGAAGCCGCCCAGAGTGGTTGGGGAAACCCGGCCAGATGGGCGGGGTATAAATAATTATTATTATTATTATTATTATTATTATGCTATTGCAAAATTATGTCACTTACATAATTCACATAGTTAATTCTATGCGTTGCATAAATTGCACTATCATTACATTACACCCCTCCATTCATTTCCGTTCAGAGGAAACACAATGCAAAAGGAGGAGGGGAATACAATCAGTTATAGATTGTTTGCGGGCTGAAAGCAATGAAAACAGATTGATTTCCGTTCAGGACATGGAATCAATAAACAAGCACTTGCCATTTCCGCCCCATTTCTGTTTTCATCTGAATTCTCTAGCATTCCTACTCAGAAGTAAGTCCTGCTGTATCCAATGAGGCTTAATCCCTAGTAAGGGTTTTTAAACTGCAGCCTTAACTTGGAATTTTAAAAAAGTGTTGCATTGCCAAATCTTAGTCCAACATTCTCTTTTAAACCGTGGCCAGCCAGAAGCCACTGAGAAACTCAGAGAGGGGCGGGGGCTTGGAAATACCTGGAGAAAGCTATTAGGTTATTCACACAGCACACAATTAATATATGGAATTGGCTAATACAAGATGTGGCATTTTAAAAGAAATGCTAGAAAAGGATTAGAAAGATTAACCCAGGAGAGGTCTATCAAGGGCTACGCTACTTGTAACAAATGTTTTGACTATTACACAGGTCACCATCACAGGAGCCAGGCCCCCACAATAAAATTTTTGAGGAGGCCAGGCCCCCAAAATGTTGATGGGCATTCCCATTCAAATAGTGTGTGTGCACTGTGTCATGTGATCCGATTATGCAGGGCGGGGTTTGCCTGGTTCCCACAATATTTTATTCAAGTTGGCAGCTCTGGTCACCATCACAAAACGTTCAGAAGCAAAATATTTGTTGAGAGGTGTGAGAATAAAACAACACCCTACCTGATCATAATTGAGGTATAACAACAACAACAACAACAACAACCCCCACATGTTCCCTAAACACCTAGTTCTTAAAACCGGACCAAAAATATACACCCAAATTAATCATGATGGTAAATATGGACCATTAAGATGACTACATTTACATTGGAGATAAAACGATCCATTAAGATCCAGACCTCCAACTAAGCTCTCTGACACTCAGCCTGTATCAGTTCAAAGGCTCCTCTCTTCCTGTTTAATTGGGCATTCAATTTAAAGGTCTAACAACCTACCATAGTTTTCCGTAGGTTTCCCCCTCTGAGAAAATCATGTAAAAAATGTGGGCTCATCTTATACATGGGTAGCATTGGTGGGACATGGGATTGGTTGCTGCCAGGAGCAGGAGCTTGCCAGTGGTGAAAGGGTGGTTGATTGTTGGCTGCGGCAAGGGCTGCTGCTGCGGCTATTGTGCGGGCGATCGCCAGCTGCTGGCAGCGAGCGGGCAGACGATTGGTGGCTTTGGCAATCGCACGAATCAGGCAGTTTTTATTTGCAATCCTCCCCCAAAAAAGCTCAACAACTCTGGGAAATTTCCCCTCATTTTCTTAAATTTGAGTCCCCCCCAAAAGGAGGTGTCTTATACATGGGTGTGTGTTATACACGGGAAAATACGGTATATATTCTGGTGCTTTGCAAAGACTGCATACATTTCTGTTTCAAACTCTGCTGGGGGCTCTTTTGAGATTGGGCCAATCCCCACCCTTTTTTTGAATTTAGGCAGCCAGCCAGTTTTTCTTATGCAGTTTCCCACACAACATGGAACTTCAGGACTAACCTGGGTCTTCCCGAAGTCATTTCCAGGCAAAATCTTTTATTATTGATAGGATATTTATTAACAAGCATTTTGTACGCAGAAAGCTTTACGTGATAAAACAAATGGGGAAATGGGGTTGAAATTGTAAACACACACAAAAAACGCCTGTTTTCCAACCCTTGAAATCCACACCTTCCAGAAATCATGTTTGGTATTATTAATTGCATAGAAGAGGAAATCGCTCATTTTGATTGCATTACCAAAAACCCAAAATAGATAGAATAAACTGCATGGAAGGATAGGTTTTCCCTTCATAGCAACAGAGCTGGCTCAGTAACTAGGGGTGGAAAAACAGCAACCACAGGTAAGTCACAAGCATCTTTTTTTTAAAAAATATCTTTTTATTAATTTTTCCAATTAAAACCAATTATATCACATTCATTATTTCAAATTATACACATATATATCAATCAAACCGAATGTTATGCCAAATCATCTAAAAAAAATTTTTTTTTGGGTTCCCATGCTTCAAGAAATTGGGGATTCCTCGCAACCGTCCACTGCCGTCTTTTTTCTAAAGTTCAAATCGTCTCTCCGAGTCCATAATAATCCAGATCTTTCCCTTACAGTCACATAGATGTTTTCCTCTTTCAACCGATTATTTCCCAGCTGCTGAGATAAATGTCAAACAAAGTTTCACAAATGTTCTTTCTCCTGTGTGAGTTAATCAGTCCAGCCTCCCCATAAATCTTCTTGGTCTGGAGCGTCCCTATTGCGTCGACTCTCAACACGAAGCAGCGCCATCTTAAAAAAACTCAAATCACTTTCGTTTTCTCTCATAGATTAACAATCTTTATAAAATTTACAGCTTTTCCAGGCAGAAGAACCAGACCTCACACCATGCATAGACTCTTGGTAAATTAATGGATCTCCTTGCCCTATAGCTGAACTTAGCTTCAGGTCGCTGCTCCAATTCAAAGTGCGTCACAACTCATAAATCCTCCGAACGCGTCCAGGCACTCCTCCCATCCAACTAGAGGGGGGCTTTTCTCGTCAGCAACTCCTCATCTTCAAAAAATATGCTCAATAACAACAGTTTATAAAGTTCAACTCACACAGTCTTTTGCTTCTCTTTCACTCCAAACAAGCCAGGACATCACGTCTGGGAAGGTACGAAGTAACTCATATGAAAATAAATAAAAAAGACTCGCTTCCCTTATCGCTCCGTCCCCATCAATCCTTCTTCCAGATGAAATACAGCCTTTAACTCCTCACCCTCAGCAGCATAGATTTCTCGGCAGTAAACAGCGCTTCTGCCCCTCCTTCTGAAGTATGTCCATAGATTTAAGCCTAATTATCTTCTTTAATCATGGAAATCCCCGCCATGCAGATTAGCGTCCGGGAGTTCTGGCCCTCGTAAGTGCTTCAGCCCAAGCTCCCCCCCACTCCATAAACAGTCGGAGTGGGTCTGGGGGCATCGCGGGCCAGCGGCCCCTCTCCGTAACCCCCAGAGAGGTTAGGGGGTTGCCATTTACTCCCCTAGCAACCGCCAAATTCCTCACGAAGGTCAGAGGGATGGAAAACAGGTCCGCCATTCCTGCAGGCGGAAACCGGAACCCAGGTAAGTCACAAGCATCTTGACATTATTAGTGATACACAGGGCAAAACACCTCCCATTCCTGATTCTGATCTGTCCAGCACCTCCAGAATGTCTTTTTGGGACTCATGACACACGCATAAGTTTTGTCATGTCCCACATGGCAACCATTTTGTGTTAGGGAGGCCATTTTGTGACTGGCCTCCACAGCTCTCCCTCAAAATCCAAAACGCGGTCCAGACCTTTTGACAGAGCAGAGGTACCAATTCCATGTGCACAAACCTGATCAAAATTCTGATAACAGTAAACGTTTGCCTAGCCCACAAACCAGGACTGAACCAGGCAAAATGTAATTGGAGCAACTGAGATGTTGCCTAAAATTATCATGTGGCAAGCCCATACACAACATCAGGCAGAGGCAAACTCGGCCCTCCAGATCCTTTGGGACTACAACTCCCATCATCCCTGACCACTGGTCCTGTTAGCTAGGGATGATGGGAGTTGTAGTGCCAAAACCTCTGGAGGGCCAAGTTTGCCTATGCCTGCACTACATCCAAAGAAGAGCTCTCAGTTCTAGATGGCATCTTCGTCAAAGGTCCATGACAGATAAGATACATTGCATGAGTAGGGGAAAGTGGGGCACATTGAGCAAGAGCAAATAAGGCATTTTTACTACACAGTATAAACTTCCAAAAGAGTTTCAAAAAAATCTCAAAGTTCTTAAGAGTCAGCATCATTTCAACTTGTCACTCCATTTGCCTTGGCGAGATCCAAAACTTCAATAGAGGTGTGGCTGTCATGGTTATCTAGAATCAGAAGCACTGGGTGATCTTTGGAACTTCTAAAGTATTTGATGAAATGGTTCATCCATCAAATAAAATTATCAGCTGTCACCCATCCACTGGGATGTGCAGCACCAATGCAGTCTTTTGGACCATTTTTTAATCATATAATATTTGAAATGCACCCTTGGAAATATGAAAAGTGGAGGAATGCTGTTTCCCAATGCATTTATTATACATGCACACATTGTCAAAAGAGTTCCCTGTTCTGCTGATGTCATTCGGCCAACTTGCTTTGCACCTTTCACAGCAATGATTTTTGATGGTTTCTGCACTGTGGTTACATCAGTTTCATCTACATTGTATATATCACCTGCTGAGAAATTACTTCTTTCTAGAATGTGGCGGAGTTCATCAAAGAACTCATTTACGTTAAAACGGTTGAAGCTTGTTGCTCTTGACAAACTTGTTGCCTGTGGAATGCGAAGTGACAGTAAAGCAGAATGACATTTCATAAATCCTTCTGCCCAATCTAAGCCAGCCTTTTCATTTTTCTCCCAAGTTGGTGGCATTTGAATTTTATTCTTACTCCCAAACTGATACGCCAATTGTCTTGCTGCATTTTTTGAAAGTCCATAATGAAGTCGTGAAGCTTGTTGCAAGTACCGGTAATCCACCAGACATATACATTTATTAATTTACACATTTGAAGAATTGTAAACTAACAGAATATAACACAAAAACTAATAAACTATGCTATTTTCCATGGGGTACATTGATCCATACTCAATGTACCCCATTCCCAATTGGATCAATGTGCCCCACATCACCACTTAAGACATAAATCTATTTTAAGCAAAACAGGCTGGCAGCCATGACAAATATTTTAGAACATACTACAGCTATATTAACTATGATCACATAAATGAAAAGATATTTCAGCTACCTTTACAACTTTTAGAGCTACATGGTTGACAATGCATATAAAATTGTTTACTAAAGCTTACCTAATTTAACAAATCTGGATTTTTGTTTAAACTTCTTTGAAAACCCAAACCCATACACAATGACAGTATGTAGCATCACTGTTGTTGTACTGTTGCCATAAACTTTGTATAAAAGCTAAAGTACGGTTTTAAAATGGAAAGGAACAATGTGCCCCGTGGCTCAACGTGCCCCACTTTCCCCTACATGAAGGGTATGTGAGGGCCACTTTGGGTGTGGACTACAAAAGAAGGGTACGGATTGTCCTACTGTCACCAAACATGAATGCTGACGTAGAAAAAAGAGCGAAAGCTTCGCCTATCAGAAATTTTGGTCAACTCAGATGAAATAACCTCTCATGTTATTTGATGAACCCCTGTATCCATGGTCACAGGCTGCTCACATTTCAGTACGACGTATTTTTGGCTATTTTAAACACAACTACCGTAGGGTGTTTTTCTCAGTGAGATCTGCTTATGAAGGACAGCCACATGGGTCATTTGGCTTTTAAAAATAATGTCTAGTTTGATCTCTCAACATGTTACCAACCACCCCATCTTAAAGGTAAAGGGACCCCTGACCATTAGGTCCAGTCGTGACCGACTCTGGGGTTGTGCGCTCATCTCGCATTATTGGCCGAGGGAGCCGGCATATAGCTTCCAGTTCATGCGGCCAGCATGACAAAGCCGCTTCTGGCAAACCAGAGCAGCACATGGAAACGGCATTTACCTTCCCGCTGTAGCTATTTCCCGCTATTTATCTACTTGCATTTTGACGTGCTTTCGAACTGCTAGGTTGGCAGGAGCTGGGACCAAGCAACGGGAGCTCACCCCGTCACAGGGATTCGAACCGCCGACCTTCTGATCAGCAAGCCCTAGGCTCAGTGGTTTAACCACAGCGCCACCCAAATAATTTGAAGAAACTGTTCTGACAGATGAAAGGGAGAATGCTATTTTATGGCAGGAGTGTTTCCTCAATAGATCAGCAGCACGGTTCATGTAAAGAACAGAAAGAGTCAGCTATCTCAAAACAAGTCAATCTAGCTACACACTATTCATAACATTTTGATTAATTGTGTACGTTTAATTGATTGCTGTGAGGTTTGAAAACAGGAATCTTTGGGGGGAAGCCATGACTATTTAAATTCGTATTCTTGTCGACATCTGCCTTTCTGAAGAGACAATGGAGTGAAGTCAAACGGCTGTGTTAGCAGCACCAAGGGGATCCTTGGGCAGTGTGTCTGGAGGTCCTGGGCTGTCCAGGCCACCAGACCCCACTCCTAACCTGTCTGACGTGGTTCAAAGAAAAGCAGAGCAAGAGTTGCCAGGTGGAGGCATACAAGGAGCCATCCAAACATCCACTCCGGATTAGTGTAGGGATTATTCCTTAGCCTTTTCTTCTGAAAAGGCAGCAGAGGTTTAGGATCAGACTTTTCCTTCTCCTAGATGGGCTACCTTCCCAGGTCGATGAGCCCCACCTGCCCCTCACTTCCCTCTGCAGCGCATGCAGAAGCCACCTTCATGACTATTGGACCCACTCTTGGTCTCGTCTGCTCAATCCGCTAGAGCAGGCATCCCCAAACTGCGGCCCTCCAGATGTTTTGGCCTACAACTCCCATGATTCCTAGCTAACAGGACCAGTGGTCAGGGAAGGTGGGAATTGTAGTCCAAAACATCTGGAGGGCCGAAGGTTGGGGATGCCTGCGCTAGAGTCTTTTTCTTGGCATGCAGTCTGAATTTTCAAATAATGTGTCAGGTCCTTAAGGCGGGAAGGATAGGTTGGAAAGTGCATTGCCAGCACCTAGTGTTAAAAAGTAAAATTTTCAGTAGTCAGAAGGAGCAAGCAAACTTTGGTGCTTTGCAAAGCTTGTTTTCTTTCCTCCCCCCAAAAAATGGTAGAAATAAATTAATCCGTCAAAAAAACAACAACCCAAGCATTAAACATTCATACAACCGTTGGCAGAATTTTTGCTTTGCTTTGACGAATAACTCAATTAGCCGTAGTACAAAACACATTGTATTTATTAAGTCCAGAATACTCGTAGATCTGAGTTTAGCTAGCCATATGACAAGCATATTCAGAACTGGGGGGGTGGGGAGGCTGTTTCTGCTACGGAGAAGCATTTATTTTGTTGTTCTTTATACAGCAGGGGTGGCCAACTCTGAAGAGACTGTGATCTACACACAGAGTTAAAAACTGGCAGTGATCTACCCCCCTTTGGGGTGTTCAGGTCAAAGTTGTTAAGCTTTTTTTAGGGAGGAGGAAAGCCTAGTTTTTTAGGGATTCAGGTCAAAGTTGTTGAGCTCTTCTGAAGCGGGAAAGCCCTGTTTTTTTGGGGGGGGGTGAAGGGCTAAAATGTTGAGCATTTTTAGGGGAGCCAAAGTTGTTGAGCTTCTTTGAGGGGAGCCAGTGATCTACCACAGACATCCAGTGATCTACAGTACTGTTAGATCACAATCTACCTGTTGGACATGCCTGTTATACAGTATATAATAAACGAAGGTGCACCTGTGATGTGTGTTATGCCCCTTAATAGCTAATACACACTTCTAAACATTTGAAACTTATTCAGAAAGAAAGAAAGAAAGAAAGAAAGAAAGAAAGAAAGAAAGAAAGAAAGAAAGAAAGAAAGAAAGCCTCATTAAAAGTATGTGCCATAGTGCTGGGTGGAAGGATCTGCATTTTCCCTCCACAAAAATATCAACATTGGCCAAATGACATTTTCCATATCCACTGTAAGACCACCACACCCTGAATCAGTCATCTGGGAGAAGCAGCGCAGGAAGACATTAATCATTCCAGCAAACTCGCCAATGGCCAATGTAAATTCAGAAACAGTGCTGGATAATGATCCCCATATGTGTGCTTGGGGAAACTGTTAGCGTTTGTCGCCCGGGGAATGAATCTCCCAACAAAAACGTGTGTGTCACGAGAGAACTGTTGGGGCTTTTGTGAGATATTCAATAAAATAATTAAAATACATCTGGGAGCCCACAACACCCATCTGTAGAGGCGGATGCCAGCTGTGTCTGTCTTATTAACTGCTCTGGCTTCGGCTGCTTCTAGTCTCCAGTCGAAATGGTTCATTATGTCCTGTTTTTGCATCAGGTGTGATTGGAGCATTTAATCACCCCACTTACGGTAGGATTGCCTGCCCTCAGGTGGCCTCTTGTTGCCTCTCTGCCTGGGTAATTTTCTTTCATTACCAACTTACATTTTAAAAGTGTGTGGCAACTTTCAGAAGTTTGGAAAACACTAGCGTGGGCGAAATGCTGTCGGTAGATGAAGCACTGCTGGCAAAGCCGCATTTTAGAACACCGCCGATTACAGCTTTCTTAAGCATAAGCCAGTGGTAAATGACGGCTAATTAATGTATGTTCGATTGCTGAAGATAGTAACACGAAATAATAACTTGTGTGTGTTAGTCAGGCATCACAGTGCCACAAACAATTTTTCACATCACCTCGGCTCATAAATTTTGAATGTAATCAGTTCACATGTAACATATGCAGCAATCATAGAGAAATAAAGCAATGTGTGTGTGTTTAAGAATCATGCAAATAGACACCTACTTCTTAACATGTGACAAGTGTATAGCTTCCCTGTAGGTAAAATGTCATGTGTGCAGTGACTGTGAAGACACAATGGCCAAAACGTCTTTCCACACCTCTGAATACACTTGGCTGAAGGCCTCTTCTTGACATTATGTTTATTACACCTTGCATCATTCCAAGCTTCCTTGGTTGATTAAGCTAGGAAACCAGTTCGATCTGTTCTGCAGAAGCTGCAAAAGCAAAATGTTGTCAGAGTCTACTGCTGTCCCCCAACTGGTTTTTCCAGGAGTTTTGAAACTCGTAAGGCACATGGAGCTAAGCTACACAAATGCAATTATTCTCCTGTAGATTCTGAACTCCGGTTAAGTTTTTGTTTGTTTTCTATTTTTTAGCACATTCTATCCCTGACTGCCAATTCACATGGGGGGGGGGGATCAACCAACAAAACCATTCTCTACACCAGGTATCCCTGAAGCAGAAGTGAGGTTCAAACCCATGTCTTTGTAGCCCATCGTAGATCACATGTTGAACCCTTACATTTCATTGAGGCTCTTCTTAAAAAAAAGCCCAACTACTGCTCTTGAAGTACTTTACTACACCTGTTAGAAATGTTTCAGCTAAGAGAAAGCTTTTCAAACCCTGGGGGGAGCTGAGTTGTGACTCACCTTGGGAGGAAGGGTTTTCAAGCCTTTGTTCTTCCTATTCTACTATGTGAACCCTACCAGTACAGAGGTCTAAGCTGGGTGCTCCAAGCTTTGGCCACATGGTTTAAGCAAGCTACCTTTGTGTTTCTAAACAAATAATTTAGAAACATTTACCCAGTGCTTTTTTTTTCTAGAAAAAGAGGTGTTGGTACTCACCATTAAGTTGTTACACATAAGTCCCACACCTTTTAACAACAACAACAAAAAGAGGTGCTGGCACTGCACACTCTTGAGTACCCCCTGATTTACCACTTTGGAACCTAAATTTTACTGCCTACGTTTTCTTACTGCTGTATGGGAAAGCACATGAATCTGACCTTTAAAGAGTTTGTAAGAAAACCATTTTAAACTTACCAGATGTGGGGGCTCTTTCTATGCTAAGGGAAGTGGGGAACTTTGGAAGCAACTTCGAAGGGGATATTTTGAAGGTCTAACAGCCGGTATTTCTATGCTTTGCTTTGCTGTATATTTTTGCTTTGCTGGATTATGGAGAAAGCTAGAGAGTTCCAGAAAAACGTCTACTTCTGCTTCATTGACTATGCAAAAGCCTTTGACTGTGTCGACCACAGCAAACTATGGCAAGTTCTTAAAGAAATGGGAGTGCCTGATCACCTCATCTGTCTCCTGAGAAATCTCTATGTGGGACAAGAAGCTACAGTTAGAACTGGATATGGAACAACGGATTGGTTCAAAATTGGGAAAGGAGTACGACAAGGTTGTATATTGTCTCCCTGCTTATTTAACTTATATGCAGAATTCATCATGCGAAAGGCTGGACTAGATGAATCCCAAGCAGGAATTAAGATTGCCGGAAGAAATATCAACAACCTCAGATATGCAGATGACACAACCTTGATGGCAGAAAGTGAGGAGGAATTAAAGAACCTTTTAATGAGGGTGAAAGAGGAGAGCGCAAAATATGGTCTGAAGCTCAACATCAAAAAAACCAAGATCATGGCCACTGGTCCCATCACCTCCTGGCAAATAGAAGGGGAAGAAATGGAGGTAGTGAGAGATTTTACTTTCTTGGGCTCCTTGATCACTGCAGATGGTGACAGCAGTCACGAAATTAAAAGACGCCTGCTTCTTGGGAGAAAAGCAATGACAAACCTAGACAGCATCTTAAAAAGCAGAGACATCACTTTGCCGACAAAGGTCCGTATAGTTAAAGCTATGGTTTTCCCAGTAGTGATGTATGGAAGTGAGAGCTGGACCATAAAGAAGGCTGATCGCCGAAGAATTGATGCTTTTGAATTATGGTGCTGGAGGAGACTCTTGAGAGTCCCATGGACTGCTAGAAGATCAAACCTATCCATTCTTAAGGAAATCAGCCCTGAGTGCTCCCTGGAAGGACAGATCGTGAAGCTGAGGCTCCAATACTTTGGCCACCTCATGAGAAGAGAAGAATCCTTGGAAAAGACCCTGATGTTGGGAAAGATTGAGGGCACTAGGAGAAGGGGACGACAGAGGACAAGATGGTTGGACAGTGTTCTCGAAGCTACGAACATGAGTTTGACCAAACTACGGGAGGCAGTGGAAGACAGGAGTGCCTGGCGTGCTATGGTCCATGGGGTCACGAAGAGTCGGACACGACTAAACGACTAAACAACAACATATTTTGTGATTTTAAATCTCTGCTGGAGCCCTCTCACCAAAGAGTACTTGTCCCAAACCTGGATCTTTGGCATCCAGTGAAATCTCTTATTATTATACCTAGCATATTTTTCTTTCAACCAAAATATGTACAAAAACCAACAAAATCACCCAGGCATCTCCAGTTTTTGCCTGGCACCTTGATTTGCCAACTTCAGTCATCAATTTCCACGAGTTTGATCTGTTTGTGAATATCCACTAGTTTTCATTCAAAACACATTCATACACGTAAAAACACAATTTGCCCCTGCCTCTCAGCAATGCAGCTCTGCAGACTTAGACCCTGTTCACTCCTTTGGTTTTAAGGGAAAGGCGTCTGGTGGGATTCATCTTGCACAGGGCAATAACATAGCGAGATTTATTTTGTATTATTTGTTTTTACCATCGCTGTGTGTGACCCTTGAGAAAGAGGTTCCTGCCCCGAGGGGCTTGCAATCTTAAATTTGACACAGGGAGGGAACAGGGAACGGTTAAGGTCCATGGTGGATCCTAAGTTCTCCTGTGAGTGTTGATGGATGCAATAATGGAACACTGAATGGTTTAGTTTACCTAAAATATGCAAGGATTTATGATATGCAAAATGAACTATTGAAAGAAAAGACGAGAATTGAGACTCCTTAGGGTAGTTCCATGATCACTGCAGATGGTGACAGCAGTCACGAAATTAAAAGCTGCCTGCTTCTTTGGGAGAAAAGCAATGACAAACCTAGATAGCATCTTAAAAAGCAGAGACATCACCTTGCCGACAAAGGTCCATATAGTTAAAGCTATGTTTTTCCCAGTAGTGATGTATGGAAGTGAGACTGGACCATAAAGAAGGCTGATTGCCAAAGAATTGATGCTTTTGAATTATGGTGCTGGAGGAGACTCTTAAGAGTCCCATGGACTGCAAGAAGATCAAACCTATCCATTCTGAAGGAAATCAGCCCTGAGTGCTCACTGGAAGGACAGATCGTGAAGCTGAGGCTCCAATACTTTGGCCACCTCATGAGAAGAGAAGACTCCCTGGAAAAGACCCTGATGCTGGGAAAGATTGAGGCACAAGGAGAAGGGGACCTCAGAGGACAAGATGGTTGGACAGTGTTCTCTAAGCCACCAACATGAGTTTGACCAAACTGCGGGAGGCAGTGCAAGACAGGAGTGCCTGGCATGCTCTGGTCCATGGGGTCACAAAGAGTCGGACACGACTAAATGACTAAACAACAACAACAGGGTAGTGATAAAGCGGGATATCAAATCCAAACTCTTCTTCTTCAAGGATGTTTAAATGAGTATTCTAAATTGTAAAACAAAATTTAATAAAATTATATACGGTATATATAAAAAAGACTGTCACAGCGGCTGCCTGCTGTGTTCTGTTGGAGAAGATGACGAGGACCCAGGCAAATCACACGTTTAAAAATACTAAGAAAAGACTGCGGTGTGTCCAGGAAACAAGCGAATGGCCGGCGTAGCCAAAGACCAGAGACAGGAAGAGATTGGAATTTTGGTGGCAGCAGCACCAAAAGGAGGCGGGGCACCAGCAAACCAATCAGAAAGCGGTACACTGGAGCTCCTCCCCCCCGGACGGTCCCACGCCTTTCGCTTCTAAACCTTCCGAGCTTCCGTAGAGCTCCCGGAAGTGCCGCGGTTGCTAGGCTGCAGGTTGCTAGGCAGCGGCGTCGCGTCTCACTTGGGCCTTGCCCGACTCCAAGGCATGGGGGACTCGGAGGGCGAGGTTTTGCGGGGGACCTTCCCCAGCCTCATGGCGGAAGGGACGATGCTGAGCCGGCGCGGGGAGCTTGCCAAGGCGCTGACTTGCTACACCTACGTGAGAATTTGCCGTGCAGGATGGGGGTGGGGAGGGGGGTGGGGAGGGAGGGAGGGAGGGGGTGAAGCTGGTTCGTGAACAGGAATGAAGGGAGGAGGGGAGGTTGCCGCTGGGCGCTTGGGGTCGAGCTGATGGTGCGTTTGTCGCATGGCCAGGCATACCTGGGACCCTCAAATACGAGAAGAAGCACCTCCCCCCCACATCCTCCAGATGTGGCCTTTGAGAAGCCAGATGTGTGCTGAGTGTGTGCTTAAGGGCATTAGAAGAGCCTTGCAGGCCAGTTCATTCATTCATTCATTCATAGAATCGTAGAGTTGGGAGGCGACCCCCAAGGGTCCCTGTAGCTCAACCATGACAGGTGGCCATCCAACCTCTTTGCTACTTGTAGAGAAAATTATTACAAGATCCATTGCTAAGAAATGGGGAATGGTGAATGGTGAAGGAACTGTGGCTCGCCAAGTGATCCTTGGCAGGATAAAAGCACACCCCAGTTTTCATCTACGAAATGTTGGGTGGTATATAATGATCTGTTAGCAGCTGTAACTATACTTTTGAGACTAGGCATGGTGTTTTTGTGTGTGTTGCTAGGCCCTGCAACTCCAGCCAGGTGACCGGAACTGCCTTGTTTCCCGTTCAAAATGCTACCTAAGACTTGGAGATACAGAAAATGCCTTGAAGGATGCGGAAGCCTCCCTGGCAGCTGACAAAGGGTTTACCAAGGTAAGTAACCAAAACGTGGAAAGACCTGCACCAACCCAAAGGGTTCCCTTTCAAAATTTATTGTGGAGTATCTGGTTTGATGGTGGAAGGGAGTTATGGTTCTGTCTCCCCTCTTTTCTTAACCCAGGAGGAAAGAAAGGTAACTAATAACTTCCATAAAAGAACCCAACCTTCATGTCATTCTTTTTTCTGCAGCTATCTTTCTAAACCATTTGACAGATTAACCAAGTTAGGAAATTCTGTTGCAAGCAAACCAAGTAGAGATTCAAAGGGACAGTTGGATTGGAAGGGCTTCAAGCAAAGTGAGAATATGTAAATATGAGGATGGGGAAAAGACCCTTCTTCAAGTTGTCTACATCTCAGAAATTATCAGACTGGGATAAGCAAGCTGGTTGGGTGCATTTATTGAGGATAGTATTTTCCATTTACTCGCATGAACAAGTTTACAATGCATAGCTCTCTTATTGTCTATCTGTTGTCTGTATTGCCCCCCCCCCCATTTCCCCTCTTTGTTTCAGGGTCTATACCAGAAAGCAGAAGCATTGTACACTATGGGAGATTTTGAATTTGCCTTGGTCTTTTACCATCGAGGCCACAAGATCCGCCCAGAGTTGCCACAATTCAGGCTGGGCATTCAAAAATGCCAGGAGGCAATTGAAAATTCTGTTGGAAGTAAGCCATGTGATTTTTTTATTAGGGGATGGAATCTAATTGACTGCTAGACCAGAGCTTCAACTTGGCTGAGAATGCATGAATAAAAGAGAAACTAACAGCAAAGATAATAGGCTGTCTAAACTAGCTAAGCAGAGTGCAAGGCAGAGCAGAGCAAAGGATCTTAGAGAAGGTATGAAGGTATTTTGCAAAACCAAGGACATATTTGTATCCTTTTAATTTTATTTGAATTGAATTTTGACTATAAAGCAGACAGTAAAATAAGCAATCCAACAGAAAATCCTTTGAGTCTTCAATGTCCAGGTAAAGATTTTATTTTATTTAAGTCTCAACCTCCAACTTCTATTTTAAAAGGCTTGTATGCTACAGCAGTGAAAAAAGCAAATTCATTGTTATTAGGGAAGAGTTAAAAATAAAAGAAGTACCATAGGCTCTTACGGAAAGCTGTGGTTCATCTGCAGTTGGAATATTTAATGGAGTTCTGGTCCAGGCTGTTTCCAGAAAAACGTCAAAGCTGAAAAATATACAGAAAGGGGCAACTAAAATGATCAAGGAGTTCTAGCATCTTCTCTTGCACAGTTTGCATGCTGCTTCCCAAGGGATTGCTTGCTAATGTTTTTGGCAGGTGATTTTCAGAGCCTTCCTGACCTCTTGGCTGGTGCTTTCTCTGTTTGTAGGCCCTTCTTCTGTGAAACTGGAGAACAGACCAGACCTCTTCTTTCTGAGTCGCCAGGCAGAGGTATGGTCTCACCAACTTTTCCCAAAGTGGGTCTCTGATGTTGGATTTTTTGAATAGTCAAGTTACTTTAGAGCCGGTCTAATGTAAATACTGTCTGTTTAAGAGAAACAGGTGCCGGTGTTTCTGTTAATTGCTCTCAGGCGCGGGCTCTGCTTCTTGTATATAAGGCTCTGCCAGAAAGCCTTCTGTATCTCTTAGTTTCATGCATGTCAAACCTGCGGCCCTCCAGATGTTTTGGACTACAATTCCCATCTTCCCCAACCACTGGTCCTGCTAGCTAGGGATCATGGGAGTTGTAGGCCAAAACATCTGGAGGGCCGCAGGTTTGACATGCCTGGTTGATTCAATGCGTAGTAGATCACTCTCTCAGTTGTTCTCAGTTTAAGAGATTCCTTAGTTGAATCTTAGTATGAGAGTTGCTTAGTTATAATGCTAGTTTGCTGTTAATTCTTGGGTAGTTTTAATGGGAGTTTTGTGGGAGTTTTGGAAAGTGGGTAGATAACATTGCTAAGAGAGAAAGCATTTATCTTTAGTTTAAAGTCTCTTTAGAGTCAGTTTGTTTTTCAGTTAAAGAAACCCAACCGTTTGTATTTTCATCTGCATACTTTTGCAAGTGTGCAGCTAGTAAGGGGTTTCATATAAGGGAGATAATTCCCTACGCTCTTGGTGGTGTTTTCTAAGCCAGGTCAACTTCTGACTGCGTATACTCTGCGTGAAGCGTACTTTAAAGGGCCGCTGTAAAACTGGGATATATGATTTAGGTTAAGCAGGTTTCAATACTCAGTTTTCTCCAATATTATTCTTATCATATATTCCAATATCTGATCCCTTCATTAGGAGGGAATAGAAGATATGGTAAGGAGTTCAAGGCCCAGATACAGGTTGTTGCGGGGTGGGCACAGGGAGGATGTTTGAGTCTGCAGCTATTTGGTCTTTCTCTTGCATCACAATAACATGGTTCACACATAATGCTAAACTTTGGCATGAACAAGTGCGGGTTCCCAGATGGAGAATCTTGACTGCAGTGTTCTTGTTGATCCTGCCACACTACCCAGGGCTAAGCCATGGTCGGGCTTAATGTTACAACTGAATCTGGGCTTGTCGTTTGTCTCCCCCCACAATTACAGTTTGGTTGCAGGTCATAATTTGTCTGGCACAAGACAAACCATAAGCCCTGCTTTGGATATAATACTAAACAAAACTATGGCTTAGTCTTGGGTAGCGTGGCAATAGCAGGACGGGGGGAGAAGTATTGCAGCCATGATCTTTGTTTCAGGAACCCACTCATTTACACAAAGCCGATGTTTGGTCTGGCGTTAAATGCAAACTAGGCCAATTTATGAAAGAAGTGGTGGCAACTAAAATAAAATTCATCTCCCCCACCCCCAATAGTAAATATCCTTGCTCCTCCCAGATTAAGTGCTGCTCCCATTCCATCCTGTTTGCACCCAGTTTGCAGTATTTTTATTGTAGTTCAATTAAAATATGAAGGCAATGGGGTTAGAAACAGTTGCCTCTCTGCTAGGTAACATTGATTATTTCCCTGCCCCAGCCCCAGTTTTTGAAACTCAGATGTATCTATTTTTACTACTAAAAAAGCACGTTGGCACTTTCTTCCTACTGCTCACAAGGACTGTGCCAGCTTTTTTTTAGTGGGATATGGTCTTGCTTAAACAAGCCCTGAGAGTGAAATTCTGAAGTTTCAAATGGACACGAACGAAGTAAACATTCGTTGCAACTCCATTTTACCTTCTGCTGAAATTGTATTTTTAGTATGCTGTATGGATTTACTCACCATGAAAGGGGGAAATTTTAATGAATGGTTTGGAATACGCACAATATTTTGAAAGAAACAGATAGTTGTGGTAGCAAGAGGCGGTTGTCAGGTTGACAGAGCAGAGGGCTATAAGCTGTGCTTTTTTCCTGGGGGAACGCATACCCCTAAACATTTTGTGAATTTAAGTTTGGTCTCATTGAGGGGCAGTATTTCAATATGAGTAGGAAAATGAGAGTACCCCTAAACATTTTTTTTAGAAAAAAAGCACTGGCTATAAGAATAGTAATAACATAGAAGTTCTTCTTTGGCTACATACTGTTCTAAGCATTTGTTTAATTGACTTTCGGTCAGTGTTGCCTACAATGCTTAGTGTTTACCCGAGCCCTTAGCATTTAGCACTTTTCATTACAGTATTTCAGTTCAACCCTCCATGGTAGTACAGTATTATCTCCCTAGTACAGATGGTGAGCTAAAAGCAACTTGCTTATGATCACCTGATGCGTTCATGGAATGAAGCATGAACTGGGGAACTTCCATGCTCATAATCCATGCTCAACCACAATTCTACTTAGAGATTTGTGTAGGTTTTTGTGTTCTTATCACGTTGCCTGAAACACTTCATGTTTCCCCCTCCACAATAAGGATTGGGAACCTCCGCTCACCCCTCCATCAATCTGAAATAATCAGGATTCCAAATGCTGTGCTTTTATCTACACAGTTGCTTTTATCCTGTTATCGTACATCCCCACAGCCTCGCCTATAGTCCAAGTTGCTCCCTTTCTACCTGCCGTGCTGCTTTTCTTCCCACAAGAAGTACTGCAGAGAAAACGAAAAGTCTTTCCCCTTGCAAAATTTATTTTTTTTACACTTTTTATGTGGCAGAGTAAAAGAGCAAAACAGAAGCTTCAGGTCAAATTTCCTAAGAAGGATGCAAAGTACCTAGGCAGACAGGAGCCTGTGAGGAATGAGAAAACCGAACGGCAGCTGCTGGGGGAGCTCTACGTTGACAAGGCTTTTCTGGAGAAATTGCTCAAGGATGAAGGTTTCTGTTTACTTTGTTTGGCTAATGCTGGGCTTGGGAGTTTTAGGGCTGTACATGTCATCAGGCAGTCTAGCAATTACAACCCCCCTGTGAGGCTGACTGGGTATTTGCAGGAATGCAAGGTTTCTTAGGGATTTCCCAGAACAGTGATTTTCAAAATAAAAAAATTCCTTCAGCAGCACCTTAAAGACCAACTAAGTTTTTATTTTGGTATGAGCTTTCGTGTGCATGCACACTTCTTCAGATACACTGGAAACAGAAGTGTCAGACCCTTATATATATATATATATATATATATATATATATATATATATATATATATATACACACACAGAGGGTGGTGGGGGTGGGTGGGAATGGGAGATGGCAGAGACAGAGAAACCAGGACATTCTATACAAGATCTCAAAGCAGCTGTTTTATTACAGAGAAATTTCAGGAACAGACTGGAAAGAGAAGCTGCTGAATTGGAACTCATTACCAAGCTTAAAACCATGGAGCCACCTGGGATGAATAGAGACATCGGATTCTTATCTCATTATGCATGATCAAGCTTTCTTTAGCGCCTCAGCCCTTGCCTCCCCCCCCCCCAGGACTAATTGCAGCCATCAGCAGGCGTTAACAGCCATCCACAGGTTTACCACTCCCATCAGCCCATCTCCCATTCCCACCCACCCCCACCAAAAGCTCATACCCCACACGAAAGCTCATACCAAAATAAAAACTTAGTTGGTCTTTAAGGTGCTACTGAAGGAATTTTTTTATTTTGCTTCGACTCAGACCAACACGGCTACCTACCTGTAACTAGTGATTTTCAATCTCTTGTTTCTGGGCTCTTCGATAAAAAAAAGACCAACAGACTTCCTCAAAAGATGGCTTGTTCACTGTATTGGTCTTCCCCTGCAATATGAAACCTTAGGAATGTATTATCAGTAGGAGACATGTTTGGTTCAAGAGGGATGTTGGTGGAGCTCACAAGGCTTAGCCAGTGCCTCATGTCAGCTGTGTGAATACCCTTGAACAGGGGTAGCCAACGTGGTGCCCTTTAGATGCTATTGGACACCAACTCCCATCAGCCCCATCCTTCATGACCAGTGGTCAGGGATGATGGGAGTTGTAGTCCAACAACACCTGGAGGGCACCGCATTGCTTACCCCTGCCCTAGAACAGTGTTTCCCAACCTTGTGCCTCCAGCTGTTTTCGGACTACAATTCCCATCATTCCTGACCACTGGTCTTGCTAGCTAGGAATGATGGGAGTTGTAGTCCCAAAACATCTGGAGGCACAAGGTTGGGAAACACTGCCCTAGAACGTGTCCCCAAATCTTCAACAACGCACAGAGTTTCCTAATAAATGAAGATTATTGAAAATAAACCACCATGTTAAGGGTTGTGAGCAGCATCTGCCTCACAGGTTGTATTGGTTTTAATTGTCACCCGTGCTGAATTGTGTTTTATTGTTTTATGTCGTTTTGATATTTCTTTATTATAGTACAGTTGTACCTTGGAAGTCAAACGGAATCCATTCCAGAAGTCCGTTCAACTTCCAAAATGTTTGGAAAGCATAGCATGGCTTCCGATTGGCTGCAGGAAGCTCCTGCAGCCAATCAGAAGCCGTGGAAGCTGTGCTGGGTGTTCGGCTTCCAAAAATCATTCAAAAACCGGAACACTCACTTCTGGGTTTCGATAGTTCAGGAGCCGATTTGTTCAGGAGCCAAGGCGTTTGAGATCCAAGATACTACTGTACTGGTTTCTGCTTTCAGAGCTTTCTGGCTGAAGAGTGGCAGGCAAATTCCGAAACCAAAATAAAAACAGTGCTACTATTCGCTATTTACCTAGCCCTTTAGCAGCATCCAATTACAAGTCATAAACATTACTTCATTACTGAAAATATGGTTGCATGCCTCCCCAACCTCTGAGCGGTGCGAGATTCCAGGAGTTCCAGGCACTTGCCCAGGTCTGTGTTTCCTTTTAGAAATGAGGCACAACGGAAACTGTGGTGTCTTTAGGATATATGGCTTGTTTACCCATATATACAACCTGAGCCTGCTATGGAGGGGTCCGCAGCATCATCACCCCAAAAGGGTCTTGCTTCTCCCATGGCCAAGGGCTTGGATTCAAGCAGAAATCAGCCGTGGCTTTTTTCTCTGCTTTTTCAACCTGCATCTTTTCCCTCTAGGTCACATGACAGCAAACTATGCCCTTAAAAAAACCAACTTGGGTTATACGGATTAGACATCTGGTACCCACATACTCATAACAATATGAAGTCCACACAAAGTGGGGGAACGCCTATGTGTTCCAGCAAAGAGAGGATGTGTCTATAAAGAGGCATCTTCCCTAAGCCAGCCAAATATATATAAATAATGTAAACTCTCCCATATCTGTCTGTCTGTCTGTCTGTCTGTCTGTCTTTCTCTGCCTATGGTCTCCCTGCAGACTTGACCAGAAGCACCACAAAGCAAGGGGTGACTGTTGGACGCCTGATCCAGGAAGGGCTTTCCTACCTCGATACCCGCACAGATTTCTGGCAGCAGCAGAAACCTATCTACGCCAGGATCAGAGACCGCAAGCTCATGCTTAAGAGATGGACCAGAGATCAAAAGCGGAAGCCATCCGAGGTGGCCAGATACATCTTAAAGAGCATGGAGGACATTGATATGTGTAGGTAGCTCAACTGAAAATGTGCTGGATGCTTTTTTTTTTTTAAAGCATTGGGTTACATTTATGCACAATGAAACAAAAAGAAGGGGGGGAAGGCCCCATGCATGGTTTCTTCGTTAAATATACCCACAAAGTTAGAAAACGTGAGGGAGCACCTGTAAATAAGAAAACATTATTATTATTATTATTATTATTATTACAGTGGTACCTCGCTAGACGAATGCCCTGCTAGACTAATTTTTCGCGAGGCGAATGGGTTTTGCGATCAGAGGTTGCCTCGCAAGACGAATTCGTTTTGTGAAAAATTCGTCTAGCGAATCGTGGTTTCCCATAGGAATGCATTGAAATTCAATTAATGCGTTCCTATGAGCAAAATAAAAAAATTCAATGCATTCCTATGGGATTCGCTAGACGAATTTTTCACAAAACGAATTGACTCACAGAACGAATTAAATTCGTCTTGCGAGGCACCACTGTATTACTGTCACCATTACTATTATTATTGCATTTCTTTCTTTCCCTATTTATTTATTTAGACAAAGCAATAAGAATAAATAAGAATAAAAATGTGCACCCCACCACCGAGACCATTCCATTGTAACTGTCCAGCCTCCCAAAATTTCAACACCTCTTGCGATGGTTTGATCCCTTTCCGTTTTAACAGTCCCATGGTGAAAGTAGTACAGTTGATCAGAAGATTGACCAGAAGACCTGTACTCCGGATATTAAGCAGGTTTTGCAACAGCTTCATCAGTCCATAATACTATACATTCAACTTGATATACCAATATATATACCAAGTATGTATACTTGCTGTGCCTGTGATGATCTTATATTCTTGGTATATCATGTTGAGTGTATAGTATTATGGACTGATGAAGCTGTACTACTTTCGCCGTGGGACGGTGAGGAGGTGTCCGTCAGGCAGGATGTTCTGAGCATGAAAAATGTACTTTTCAAAACTCACTCATTGCACAAATATATATCGGCTTCAGAATTTCACCTGACTCCTGTATTAACTGAGCTTAGACCCTGGAGGTGTAAAAAGTAGGGTGTTATGTATTTGAATTCTTGCTAAAAGACCAAACCTGTTAGCCGATTATCTGGATGTTGCCTCTCTCTCTTATTCTATAGGGACCCAATGAAATATAGAACAAAATGGACTCAGGTTGGTCTATGATAGTCAGGTCACTTTCATAGCTTGAAGGAAAAGTTGCCTTTTCTTTCTGAACTTCTGCCAGGGATTATGAGGAGCAAGCCCCCAAATCCATTTCAGAAGCCACCAGAGTTTCTGCTTGCATTTGCAGCAACTGTTTCCCTCTATGATCAACGGTAGATTACATAAACATTTTGTAAACGTATCTCCAGGTAAAATGGACTCAGGTGTCGAGAATGGGAAAGACCTGTACCTGAATCATTGCCAGTCAGAATTGACCAATAAGAGAGACCAATGATCTGAACTCCTTACATTGAACTGTAGACAAATCACAAGAAAGAATTGTCTTGCTGGATCAGGCTAAAGGTCCTCCTTGATTGGCATTCTGTTTTCAGTAGTGACCTAACAGATGGTAGGAGCTGATGTGAGTGCTAGCAAACAAGATGGATAGTGAAAATAAGTAATGTGAGGTGCCATTTTGGAGGGGGAGGGTGTCCAAATTTGGGATATCCTAATGAATTGGGGGTAGTTAACATGCATCATATGAGCGCACACTTTCTTCTTCTTCTTCTTCTTCTTCTTCTTCTTCTTCTTCTTCTTCTTCTTCTTCTTCTTCTTCTTCTTCTTCTTCTTCTTCCCTTCCCCGTCAAGTGTTGACTAGCGGCAGCCCCGAAAGAAGCTGCCAGAAAGCTGAGCAAGTGCTGAAAAAGATCCAAGGCTGGTCTGACGAAGAGATCCCCAACAGGAGCGAACTGGTTGGAAACCTCTACAGCTGCATTGGGAATGCCCAGATTGAGATGGGGAACATGGCAGCAGCTTTGCAGAGCCACCAGGTGGATCTGGACATTGCGAAAGAAAAGTAAGGAAGGGCAGCCTACTCTTTTTGAGGCTGCTTGAGTGCCCGTTCCATGCTGCCATCATTTAGCCATAGCTGTGTACTCTTTATTTCAGGACAGGAGTTCGGAATGTGTTGAATTGTTCAAATCTCAGGTTCTACTGGGGAAAAAGAGGGGTAGGGGGAACACTTAGGGTTTCTAGCCCTTATGGTTGTGTAAAAAATGTATGCAGGCAGTGCCTGGTGATATCTTCTGAGCTGGAGATGACAGAATTGGGCCTACCTGTTGGCAGAAGAGGCTCCGGTACTCTGTACAGCTTCCCCAATCCAACAGAGTTAGACAATCTAGCCCAGGCATCCCCAAACTTCGGCCCTCCAGATGTTTTGGACTACAATTCCCATCATCCCTGACCACTAGTCCTGTTAGCTAGGGATCATGGGAGTTGTAGGCCAAAACATCTGGAGGGCCGCAGTTTGGGGATGCCTGATCTAGCCTGACAAGCTCTCCCATTCTCTTCTCTCCCCTCTCCTATTCCTTGCTCCAAATGCCTGTGTCTTTGAATACCTTGCTTTCAGGAGCAGGATGAATAGATACTGGCAGATTTGTGTTTTACTTAGAAGGACACACGCTTACCAGCATTTCGAACGCGAGTTTAGTATTGCAAGATTCAGGCAGGTAGCCGTGTTGGTCTGACACAGTCAAAATTTATTTTAAAAAATTTAAAAATTGTCCAGGAGCACCTTAGAGACCAACTAAGTTTGTTCTTGGTATAAGCTTTCATGTGCATGCTAGGTTATTTGTCCAGCTCAGGGCTTACATCAGAAGGCCATGAAGCAGGAGTTAGTTGCAATGTCAGCCAGGGCTTCCTAGTAGCTGAGCCCATAGACTGGGTGCTTGGAATAAGAGGCAGATAGAGGAGAGAGTGTGGAGATGGGGATGGGGAGGAAAACTAGCCACAGGAACAAGTGTATTTCTAGTTCACCCAGGGCATGGTCTCAAGTCAATCAGGTCTGTGTGTCTTCAGTAGGAGACCTCCTGGGAACCATATGTATGTATGCTGTCTAGAACAGGCATCTCCAAACTGCGGCCCTCCAGATGTTTTGGCCTACAACTCCCATGATCCCTAGCTAACAAGACCAGTGGTCGGGGAAGATGGGAATTGTAGTCCAAAACATCTGGAGGGCCGAAGTTTGGGGATGCCTGTTCTAGAAGGAAAGCTAGGATACGGAATACCCATACTGTCAGTTAGCATTACGTTGCCTTAACTTGCCTTCTTCTGACCCATGAGTACCAGTCTTTCCAGAATTGCAAGCACTAGGGTTCTAGTTTGTAATCATCATCATTATCTCTGGGTGAGCCATGAAAGCTACTCATAGAATGATTGCGCTCTCTAGCGGCTAAAATGTTTAGGGCAAGCCATTGAAATCAAAGTCAAATCACTATTCCTTGCCATATTGCTCTCCCAGAATGTGAGTATCCAAATCCACAGTGATATCCTCCCCCAGGGAAGGTGGTGCTCCAAACAAGGTACAAATCTGTTCCAGAATCCCTGACCTACTGCAAATAAATAACATTTTAAAATCGGCCTCTTACTTTCCTCCTTATACACTTGTTTCCCTGCTTTCTTAGTTGCTTTCTTTCATTTCTTCCTAGTTCAGCACTTTAGAGTAGAATCCAGCGGATATCTGCTGTGTCTTAATGTCCCTCCATTTCATACCTTGTTCCTTTGTTGTCTACGTCTCTGGACGAATTCACGATTGGAATGGCTTTATCGCACCCCAGAAAAGCATCGTTGCATTTTAAAGATGGCTCTGCAGCACAGTTTTTGGGCAGATTCCCCCATGCCTATATTTTAGATTGAAAGCGGCTTGTGGGCATGGATCTCCCAGCTTCTTCATTATCCTCTTTAAACTCACACACACAGAGCTTTCTTTTGGTCCATAGACCTAAAATTCTTTCAACTGCTACAAGCAGCTGATGATGAACTATAAATCAATACATACAGCTGGAGCAACGTACAGGGGCTGGAGAAGGAGGGCAGGTCAGAAAACTCTCGGGAGATTTTGAAGTAGCAACCCAGCTTTCAGGTCACTCATTTTTGCTTCTTCTTGCAGCAACCTGACCGATGCCATCTCCAGAGCCCTTGACAATATTGGCAGAGTGCATGCCCGCATGGGCAACTTCCAGAACGCCATTGACACGTAGGTGGAACCCAAAGACAAACAGTCAGGTCTCCATGCCTCTTGCATATATGTAAGGATGGTCTCCCAATACAACCCACCTGCCTTACCTTCATTCTGTAAACTGGAACGGCTTTTACTCCCATGGTTTCCTTTCAAGGGATTCTTGGAGTTGTACTATTTGGAGAGGATGAAGGACCCTCAACAGCGGGTGGTCAGCTGCCCCACAAATGTGCCGCTCCTAAATCTTTTGAAAGAAGCAATGGCATACTTGACACACACACACATCTTGGCACACAGGGATGATTTCCTCCCATACTTCTGCTCCATGAGGATGAAAGGATGAGAGTTTTTGGGGTTGGACCATCTAGATTCTACAGAATGTCATTGACTAGGGAATGGATTTCCCAAGGGGTGAGGGGCGTTGAAAACTGTGAAGGTCAGGCAGGTACAAAGAATAGAAGGGTACAAATAGAGATGCCATTAGTTGCCATCTCTCCCCGCCCCTCATCCCACCAAGTGCCCTTTGTCTCCATCCCTGGCCTGCTGGGTACCAATTCTTAACTTGGGGGTGGGGAATCTGTGGCTCTGCAGATGTTGCTGGTGTATAACTTCCATCATACCTGAGCCTCAGGGGCCCTGGCAACCCTAAGTAGCGTCTGTAAGGGAATGGAAAGTAGGGGCCAAGATCCTGTGGAGGGCTGAGTGCACTCTTAATAGCATACCTGAAGGAGAGTCTCCACCCCCATTGTTCAGCCCGGACACTGAGATCCAGCTCCAAGGGCCTTCTGGCAGTTCCCTTATTGTAATAAGTGAGGTTACTGGGAAGCAGGCAGAGGGCAGGGCCAGCCCTACGGCCAGGCTGGGTGGCGCAGGGCACCACGGTGCCAGCCCGCCAGGGGGGCGCCGCGAGCTGCGCCCACCCTCTGGCCGGCCGGTCCGCCGCGCAGCTGCGCCCACGGCAACCGCGCTGCGCCCGCCCGCCCATTGCGCTGGGAAATGGGGGGTGGGGAGCCAGAGGGATCCGGCGCACCACGGCGCCAGGGGCGCTTAAGACGGCCCTGGCAGAGGGCCTTCTCAGTGGTGGCGCCCACCCTGTGGAATGCCCTCTCAGTTGTCAAGGAAATAACTATCTGACTTTTAGCAGACATCCCTTGTATAGGGAAGTTTTTAATGTTTGATGCCTTACTGTGTTTTACTTTGTTGGAAGCCACCCAGAATAGCTGGGGTAACCCAAATAGGGAAGAAGCCCTGGTCTTGAAAGAGCCAGGAAAGTTACTCTTCAGGCCTGAATTATTTCTGCAGTTAGTTGCAAAATTCTGTTTTATTTTGAAAAGCTGGGAAGAAAAGATTCCACTTGTGAAGAGCAACCTGGAGAAGACTTGGCTGTTCCATGAAATGGGCAGATGCTACCTTGAGCTCAACAAAGCGGCGGAGGCTCGGGACTATGGCGAAAGGTCCTTGCAGTGTGCAGAGGAAGAAGGAGACATTGAGTGGCAGCTCAACGGCGGTGTATTGGTGGCACAAGCACAAGGTGAACTGCTTTGCACAAACCTAAAAAGTTTTATTCACTAGCAGGGTCTGTGTGAGCTCCACAAGGCTCTAGGGTTGCTTCCCCCCCCAAAAAAGGAGCAGGCTGGGCTAGGCAATTGTCTGGAGTGCGGAGGCTGTTTTCCTGAAAGAGAGAGCACATTGGGAGATGACGAGAGACAGCTTAGCATCTTGTCAGCTTTTTAAAAAATTAAATCTGCATTTAAAGGGACACAATCTCTTATGGATTTCTGTTTGCTGCCTAGAGCAGGCACCCCCAAACTTCGGCCCTCCAGATGTTTTGGACTACAATTCCCATCTTCCTCGACCACTGGTCCTGTTAGCTAGGGATCATGGGAGTTGTAGGCCAAAACATCTGGAGGGCTGCAGTTTTGGGATGCCTGGCCTAGAGCATAGACACTTGTTCAAGAGGAAGTGGTTGGCAGCGGGGGGCGGGGCGGAGTAACATATTAAAAATAGAAATGAATAAAGTATATTCTAGTCTGTTCTGTTACACTCCTCAGGACACCAGTGTTTGGATATGTTGTGCAAAATTGTTTTCATTTGACATGGGCAGCAAATAATTTGGTGGGTCCCGAGTACAGAATTAGGTTTCTCACTCAGACCTTGACATGCTGATGGGGGGGAAAGTTGAATGCTTTGTGCCTCAAACCAAATGGAGCTTTGGACAAGGGCATGCAATTGCTGGGGTGAATGAGCGAAATCAAACAAAAACATTGTGTTGAATACTGTAATGAGAATTATGCAAATGTCCATCCCCTGCTTCCGAGTTAAAAATAAAAATCCTTAATTTTTTTTTTTTTTAGTTTTGCTAATTTCTGCCCGGACACTGCTTCTGACAGCAGTATTCTGGGTATGTCTGGAAAATTCCGGACGTATGGCAACCCTATTGTATGGAATATTCAGTCTAGGATTAAAACGCTGGTTTTATTTTGTTGAAGGAAACTCGTGGTTGGACTAAATTATGCATATTTAAAAGTATGTATGCGGCTGGCACTGTGGGTTAAACCACTGAGCCTAGGGCTTTGCCGTCATAAGGTCGGCAGTTCAAATTCCCGTGACGGGGTGAGTTCCCGTTGCTCGGTCCCAGCTCCTGCCAACCTAGCAGTTCGAAAGCACGTCAAAGTGCAAGTAGATAAATAGGGAAGGTACAGCGGGAAGGTAAACGGCGTTTCTGGTCACAACTGGACCTAATGGTCAGGGGTCCCTTTACCTTATGCTTATATTGCCACCAACTCACTTAATTTTTTTTACAGTGCCAAAGAAGGTATTTTATGGTATCTAGAATTTTTTTAGTAGGGAAGAGAGTACAGTGTGTATCCCAGGATGGGAAATGAAGCTTGCATGTTTCCCCTTCTTTCAGGCAAATGAACACATCACACCTGGCATCAGTACTAGGCCACCAAGACAGCCACATGCTGGGTCTTTGTTTTTTGTTGTTTAGTCGTTTAGTCGTGTCCGACTCTTTGTGACCCCATGGACCATAGCACGCCAGGCACTCCTGTCTATTGGGTCTATTGTTTACATTGAACTGATGTGTATCAAGTCCAGAATTTGTGGGTTCAAACTGTGTGGCCCTTTCCCAAACTGTATGAAGGTTCATGAATGTGCAGTTTAGGTTTGTGCACGGTACAGTAGATGTTGCACACCTAGTTCCTATGCAGTTATTGCATTCACATATCCGGAACATCAAGGTGTAATATGTGTGCCCAGGGGTCGGGGCAGGGGGGGGGGAACAGGAAAGGCAGGGATCCTGCTTCCCAACCACACTTCAGTGAGAGTCTACACACATATCAATTTATTTTATTTGAGCCTTTATTGCTTCAACCTTAGGTCAACAGTATTAAATGACAATACCCCCACCCCAATAAAATAAAATGTAAGCAGATGGAATATCCTGGGGTTTGGGGTGCATCTTACATCCCTTATCCTAGAGAGTTCCAATAATCAACTGAAAACACACCACATGTTTATTTTGTATAAGTTTTTCTGAAGCCTATATCTTGTTAAAGTTGATTATTTCTTGTTCTTCTCTTTTTTTAAAAAAATTATTAACACACAGTGAAACTGGAAGATTTCCAGTCAGCAGTCACCTACTTTGAGAAGGCTCTGGAGCAGGCGAAACGTATCCATAACGTTGCTGCTATGCAGGCGATCATTATTGTAAGTGGTTGGCTATAACCAAGGGGGGGGGGAGATGGTATTCCCCCCCCCAAAGGCAGTGGGAGACCAAAAGAAACACAGTGGGGAGAGCAGGATATTTTGTGCATGTTGTTAGGTAAAGTACATTTTTGTGGGACTGAATTCAATAGTTTAATTGCATGCTATGCCATTTTTTAAAAGTACAGTGGTGCCTCGCTAGACGAATTTAATTCGTTCCACGGGTCTATTCTTATAACGAAAAATTCGTCTAGCGAATCCCATAGGAATGCATTGAATTTTTTAAAAAAATTTTTTTTGCCCATAGGAACACATTAATTGAATTTCAATGCATTCCTATGGGAAACCACGATTCGCTAGACGAATATTTCGTAAAATGAATTCATCTAGCGAGGCAACCTCCGCTAGAAAAATCCTTTCTTTAAGCGAAAATTTCGTCTTACAGGGCGTTCGTTAAGCAAGGCACCACTGTACTTTCATTTGTTGGCCCTGAATCTTTCATTGTTCAGCTTCATTGGATGTTCCTGGGTTCTAGTATTATGGGAAGGAAAGAAAAAGCTTCTCCTGAGCCACACGGTGCATAATGTTATAATTTATATCATGTCCCCTCTTGTTCATCTTTTCTCTAAACTAAAAAGTCCCAAATGTTGTAACCTTTCCTTGCAGGGCAGTTGCTCCAACCACTCAATAATATTCCAACTATGGTTGTATGCACAGATTTGTATATCTGTGTTTGTTTATTGAGTATTGTGATATTCAGTATTGCATTACAATACTGTCAGTTCTGTTTTCAACCCCTTTCCAAATTATTCCTAGTATGGAATTCTCCCTTTACAAAACTGCTGCACACTGGGTCAACGTCTTCATCAAGCTGTGACCCCAAGGTCTCATTCCTTGTCCAGACCTCATGGCCATATATGTGAAATTAGGATTTTTTTTTGTCTTAGTGTGCATCATTTTACACTTGCATATATTGAATTGCATTTGCCATTTTACAGCCTGCTCACCCAATTTGGAGAGATCCTTTTGTGGTGCTCCTTCTCATTCCTGTAAATTCCTGTCCTGAATAATTTGGTATCAGGAGCAGACTTGGCTATGTCACTTCTCACTCCTAAATCTATAGGTCTAGATAATTGATAAAACGGTTAAGAAGCACAGACCCAAATACTCATCCTTGGGGAAATTCCACTTCCCACATCCTGCTAGCTAGTGGGAGAACTGTCCATTTATTCCTCCTCGTTTTCTGTTTCTTAACCAATTACTGATCCATAAGAGGACCTCTCCTCTTGTTCCATGACTGCTAAGCTTATTCCTGAGTCTTTAGTGTGGTGCTTTTGTCAAAGGCCTTTAATCTAAGACAGGGTTTCCCAAACTTGGGTTTGTTTTTGGACTACAACTCCCATCGTCCCTAGCTAGCAGGACCAATGGTCAGGGATGATGGTAAATGTAGTCCAAAAACAGCCGGAGGACCAAGTTTGGGAAAGCTTGGGTCTAAGCACACAATTCAGCTACGGTAGATCACCTTTATATACTTCTGGACATATGTTAGTTAAATGGAACCTTCTTGTTAAGAGGTTAATATACCTCTGAATACCAGGTGCTGGGATAAACTATAGGAGGAGATTGCCTTCATATTTTGCTTGTTGACTTTTCAGAAATATGTGGCTGGTCACTGTGGGAAACGGGACGCTAGACTGGACGGATATTTGGTTTGACCCAGCAGAGATATTTCTCTGATATAACTGCTATGCATTGGTTCTTGTGTCTACAGAGGGGCCCCACATAATGCAAACAATATTACCGATTCATTTATTCCCTGCCCCTGCCATAAACTACCTGACAGTTCATAGCCATGACACCTCCAATTCACCTGATCTGATAACAACTCACCTGACCCAACCTCATCTCTGCTACCCTTTTGCCATCTGCTGGGTTTCAGGCAACTAGGTTTGTACTTTCAGGTGTCTCTCTTCTCTGTGTGAACCTCTTGAAGAAGAAGCAAACCAGGATTTCGGTCCTGTCACCCCCACCCCCAAATAGTCCTATTTCATGGCAATGCCACTATATATGCAGATGGCAGTAGTGGGAAGAGAGAGTGAGGCCTGACTCAAGTTTCCCATTTAAGATCCCCACCTTATTTTTGCAGGCACTGGATGAAGCCAACAAAGGATTCATCAAAGAATTGAAAGAAGAACAGAGGCTTGAAAGGATGCGCGAGTTGAAAGGTTGGTTCACATACCAAGCTGTGTACAGGGGAGATTTCGGGCATCCTATGATCTATCTTCCTTTGCAGGGTGTATACACACAGACATGCTAGCCAGCAGATGAAGGAGTAATTTGGGGTGTTTGTACAGTGGTGGGCCCAGCATGTGGAGCACGCTTTTAGAAAAACCTAGAAGGAAAGGTGCTTCATTCCAGAGTTTAAACCTAGAAAGTGTCAAAACACAGAATGCATCAAAAGCCTCCCTAGCACATTTTGAAGAATAGTCCCTACCATTTTTCCATGCGTATAATAGTTGTTCTATCAAATAAAGAAAAGGGAGGCGGATAAAGGAAACTAGTACTTAAAGCCCCTTGCCCTGAATAGATGTTGCCTGCTTCAGGGGCAATTCATCATAAATCCCCCTCCACCTTGTTGAAACCTGAGAAAACGTGAGAACAGGAAGCTTTTAATTAAAAGCACAAAAGCCCTAAAAAGAAACCCTCAGTAGCCCATGTTGAAGAAACAGGCACTGCAATTAGATTTTAGTTTTAATTGGAAAAAATTAACCACAAATCAACTCTCGAAAAACAGTAGGAGAATGGAACACTAAACAATAATACAGCAATTTGGTAACTATCTTGTCTGGACGCTCTGCAAAAAGAAGTGACTAAAGGATGGCAATTTCAAGGGAAAGGGCTAATGTGTAAACGTCCTTAGGCCCATATAACCCATATGAATAAAATTCATCCAGATGTTTTGAAGTATTGTATCAAGACTAACCTGTAGGTGGTAGCATTTCTCCAGTTTCCTCCTTGTTCTTATCCAGCAAATGGATAAACTCTCTCCTTTTGTTCTTGGCTAATCATAGGTTTTATAGGTTACTTGTGTTTAGCCTTTAATTTTATTGTTAGCGATGTACTCTGGTATTAGTAGCCTGAGTGTCATCCTGCATCCCTTTTTTTTTGAATAATAAAAAAGAATTTTTGGGACTGCCTTACACACCACCCTCCTCCCAAGGCAGGAGTCGTCCAAATCTCTATTCAAAGAGCAGTCACATTATATCAAGACACCAGGGAGAATGCACACTACTCTTGCAAAAGTTCTAAATGGGAAGCAAAACCCATTTACCGAGTCTCCTCATTGGCTCAGCCACAGAATTGCTATGATTATAGCCTCAGGCAAACTGCTTTGTTGTCACAGTCTGTAAAATGGGGTGAATGCCATAAGACCATAAACTGCGAGGGTAGGAGTGAGCTAAGAATTCCTAGGGAGGATCTTCTCTGAGATTCCATTTCTTTCCCAGAATTAGAAGATGAGGAGGAAGAGGAGGAGGAGGAGGAGGAAGAAGAAGAACAACAACAAGAGGAGAAGAAGGAGGAGGAAGATGTTGGGGATGCAGATACAGGAGAGCGTACATCAAAAAAACAAGAAGAGGAAAAGGCTGGGGAAATTGAAACTGAAAAAGAGAAACAGGTATCAGGCACAGAGGGCGGAGAGACAATTACACCAGAGGATGGGGAGAAGAAGCAAGAGGAGGGAGAAAAGACACAAGGAGAAAGCGGGGGAGGAAGTCAGAAAACAGAAGACGACGACGACACAGGAAAGTCCGACACAGGGAAGTCGGGTGAGGACATTCCAGGATGAGGCCTGTGAAAGCTTGCCCTTGGGAACTCTTGGCTTATAACTCTGGAAGTGCCTTTTCCATGGTCATCTGTTTTGCTCCAGATGTCTTCTCCCCAAGTCACTTCCGGTGCCTTCCAGGGCATTCAGAAATAACCATTTTGCTTTCAGGTAGTTTCAAGAGGGCTCTAAGAATGTAGGGAAAGTTGCCATTTTATGTAAGACACCCCAAAAGGCTACTGTTTAGGTAACTTCAGGAAGAAGGAACTGTTCTAACCATTAAAAAGCCTTCAAATGCCGCCTGTAGTGATATATTTTATTTTCACTGACCATCTTAAACAACTGAGATTAATCTTAATTGCAAACTAGATAACCGATTAGAGAAATCCTTCAATCAGTTAATGCCATAGTTCTGTTGTAAGCAAAGGAATACGAAACTTTTTTTTTTAAGGTGCTGGGAAGACAGTTCAGCTGGTTAGGGCCTGAGATTCACCCATAAATGCATGCAGGGAGTTATGCCTTTAACTAGCATTCAACTGAGGGAAATACAGTAGGGAGTGGGGTTTTTTAAATGTTGCATTGAACAAAGGCCTCACGTTGAGATATGGGCCATTTCTGCACGGTCTGGGGCGATGCGGTTCACCAGAGAGATTTTGAAATCTAAACTTCAAAACATGACTTTCTGTCCAGCATAAGTGCAGAAGTCACACTATTTCTTCCATGCGGCCTAGTGTATCATTGAGAAGTATACATATGCACACATGCATCAGAGTTTGCAAAAAAAGAGCTATTACTGTAAATTAGATTTGTGTGGCTTTTCCTGATCTTGCTCCCCAAATACAAAAAGTTTTCAGAACTCCAGAATGCTTGCACCCTCCCCAAGTAATAATGGTGTAGGCTCTGCAATGGTGTAGACAATGTGCCACATTGTCTATATACACTGGTAGAAAACAGGCAGCACATTAATTAGATCGATATGTTCAAAGCCCATGCTAGCTAGGGCTGATGGGAATTGTAGTCCAAAACATCTGGATGGCACTAGATTGTGTGTGTGGGGGGGGAAGCTGGACTAGTAACCATCTGCTTAGAGAGACATCTCTTCAGATGATCTACCCACCTTTCTGCTGCAAATCAAACCATGCAATCCATACCGTAACATGCAGATTACAGAAAAAAGAACACACACACACACACACACACACACACACACACACAGCAAAACTGTAAATTTCTTCCAGGTGCCTGTGGCAAGTGAAGGAACGCTAACATTTCCCTCCCGTCGGTATCCAACTACCGCGTTTCTCCGAAAATAAGACACCGTCTTATATTTATTTTTCCTCAAAAAAAACACAAAAAAAACATGGTGGCTTATTTTCAGGGGATGTCTTATTTTTTTTATTACATGTCCAGCCTAGCCTCTTCCTTGGCGGCCTCCAGAACTGCGGCTATCACTATGTCTTATTTTCGGGGTATGGCTTATATTGCGCAAATGCTTAGAAATCCTGCTACGGCTTATTTTATGGGTATGTCTTATTTTTGGAGAAACAGGGTATCCAGGGATGGGAAACGGGTAGTTTCTTCATATATTAAAATATACTTAGTATATTAAAGGCCCTGACTTTTAAGCCCTAAACGGCCTCGGCTCAATATACCTGAAGGAGTGTCTCCACCCCCATTGTTCTGCCTCGACATTGAGGTCCAGCTCCAAGGGCCTTCTGGCGGTTCCCTCACTGCGCTAAGTGAAGCTACAGGAAACCAGGCAGAGGGCCTTCTCGGTAGTGGCGCCTGCCCCGTGGAAAGCCCTCCCAACAGATGTCAAGGAAATAAACAACTATTTGACTTTTAGAAGACATCTGAAGGCAGCCCTGTTTAGGGAAGTTTATAATGTTTGATGTTTTATCGTGTTTTTAATATTCTGTTGAGAGCTGTCCAGAGTGGGATATTATTATTATTGTTGTTATTATTATTTAATTCATTAATTATTATATGCCAAAGTCTGGTGGTTGTCGTTTTAAAGAATCAAAGTGCCACTCAGGCCGTTTTAAGAGTTGCAAGATCATAAAACGTATATGAGAAAAGGGCAATTGGTATCACCATAAGGTTTGCAACAAAATTGTTATAGTGTATCTTCCTTAAAAAGCAGGGCATCCCTTTCAGATTGGGATTCCACTCGATGTATCTTTCCCAACCACCACCATCACACTACATTACTGACCTACTAAAAAAAAGTACGGTAAAATTACCAGTCTACTAAAGCATGCTCGGTCCTTACCAGGCTGCTTTATTTTCTTGGGGCGGAGCCTTAGGGCGCAACATTTTTGTAGGATGCCTCCCTTCATATTTCTTCAAGTTTGGCTGCAATCCTGGCTGGCTCTCCTCCTCCATAGTTGCCTGGGGCGATTGCATTTCTTTTATTCTCACGACCCCTGCTGCAACAAAGAAAATATATCCCTCCCTCACAGGTGGGACCCAGGTGGCGCTGTGGGTTAAACCACAGAGTCTAGGGCTTGCTGATCAGAAGGTCGGTGGTTCGAATCCCTGCCACAGGGTGAGCTCCCGTTGCTCTGTCCCAGCTCCTGGCCACCTAGCAGTTCGAAAGCACATCAAAGTGCAAGTAGATAAATAGGGACCGCTCCGGCAGGAAGGTAAACGGCGTTTCCGTGCGCTGCTCTGGTTCGCCATAAGCAGCTTTGTCATGCTGGCCACATAACCCGGAAGCTGTCTGCGTTGCCTATAGACAGGCCCGGCCCTACGTGCAGGCTGGGTGGCGCAGGGCACCACGGTGCCGGCCCGCCAGGAGGGCGCCGCGAGCTGTGCCCACCTGCTGGCCGACCGGTCCGCCGCGCAGCTGCGCCTGCCCGCCCGCCTGCCGTGCAGCAGCGCCCACCCGCCCACCGCGTTGGGAAACGGGGCGGGAGGGCGCCGGAGGGATCCGGCGGGCGCCGGAGGATCCGGCACACCACGGCGCCGGGAGCGCTTAAGACGGCGCTGCCTATAGAGCAAGATGAGCGCCGCAACCCCAGAGTCGGACACGACTGGACCTGATGGTCAGGGGCCCCTTTACGTTTACTTTACCCAGGGCCGGATTTAATTTGATGAGGCCCTAAGGTATGTCCAGCTGTCCTTTGTCAACAACAAATTGTCGCTGGTTTTTTTTTTTTGTGTGCTGAATAGATGCTATATGGCAATTTATGGACCTAATAGGTACCTACAGCCATTTGCACATGCTGCAATACAACCAGTCCATGCAGAATGTAGGCACCCTATATATAAAGGTAAAAGGTAAAGGTACCCTTGACCGTTAGGTCCAGTCGCAGACGACTCTGGGGTTGTGGCGCTCATCTCGCTCTATAGGCCAAGGGAGCTGGCGTTTGTCCGCAGACAGCTTCCGGGTCATGTGGCCAGCATGACTAAGCCGCTTCTGGCAAACCAGAGCAGCGCACAGAAACACCGTTTTCCTTCCCGCCGGAGTGGTACCTATTTATCTACTTGCACTTTGACGTGCTTTCGAACTGCTAGGTGGGCAGGAGCTGGGACCGCCAACCTTCTGATCGGCAAGCCCTAGGCTCTGTGGTTTAGACCACAGCACCACCCTATACTGTATATAGAAATGAACAAACCAGTGATATTTTAGGAAGCAGACTAGCAGGCGGGGCCCATTACTTACATCATAGGAGCCTACACAACACAAAACACTGTTGCTGTATGTAGGTTTTATTTGTTTTTATCTTATATTTTGGAAATGTACATCCAGGTGGTTTTTTTTCCCCTTTAAAGTTTTTGGGGGTCCCCAAGAGAATGGAGCCCTAAGCTGTAGCTTGTTTAGCTTATACGTAAATCCGGCACTGCGTCCCTCCCTAACCCCTACTACTTCTTCCTTTCGGCGGCTCCCGAAAGTATTTTTTCAGGAACCTGAAGCCCAGCGGCCTCTGGGGGGCAGCGCGGCGACTCGCGCTCCGCTTCCGCGCGCGCGCTCCGCGAAACCGATCCTCCCCTCCTGTCGTGCCAGGCAGGGACTGGGGGGCGTGGCTTGCCCCTCCTCCCTTCACTCCCGCCTCGCCCCCCCCCCCGCGTGTATGAAAAGCAGCTGCGAGGGGGCTCCGTCCTTCTAAACGCAGCCGAAGTCCATTAGCGGTCTTGCATCTTCCCGAGGCGTCGATTCCGCTGCGTCCGGGAGTCCCCTCCGCTCGGCGGCGCTGCCATGGTGAGTGGGCTCGTCGTCCCGGGGCGGGAGTGGTGATGGTGGAGGGCGGGGGGAATGAAGAAGGGGCTCCAAGGCGGGAAACGAAAGTGTGGGGAAGCGGGCGGAGCAAAGGGGCGAGAGGCGTGCGCGCGTCTCCGGGTCTGAAGGGCGGCGGCGGCGGCAGCAGCAGGTGAGCGAGCAGCAGGAGGAAAAAATGAGGCTTTGAGCCTGCCAGGTGCTCAGTAGGTCAAGCGCTCCTCCTTACCTGTTGGGTTTCTGCCTGCCCTTGTGCTTGTCAGGGATATAAGGGACCAGTCCTAAGCGTATATAGACAGGTAGGGCTAGCCTTCCTCTTTCATTGTCTTGGGCTTGGTGCCGGGGGTGGAGGTGGGGAGGGGATGGCTGGCTTGTAGAAGTTTTTATTTTCTCAAGGTGGTTCCCCAGAGCTGTGAGGGGAAAATGGTAAGATGGGTGGGGAGTGAGGACCAGTTTTAGACTTTAAATGATAATAACCATAATTCGATTATAATAATAACTTTATTATTTATACCCCGCCCATCTGGCTGGGTTTCCCCAGCCACTCTGGGTGGCTTCCAGCAGAATATTAAAAACACGAGAAAGCGTCGAACATTAAAAACTTTCCTAAACAGGGCTGCCTTCAGATGTCTTCTAAAAGTCAGGTAGTTGTTTTATGTATACCCCACCCATCTGAAGGGGTTGACCCAGCCGCTCTGGGCTGCTTCCAGCACATTTAAAAGCACAATAAGACGTCAGGCATTGAAAACTTCCCGAAACGGGGCTGCCTTGGTATGTCTTCTAAAAGATCTGTAGTTCTTTATCTCCTTGGCATCTGATGGGAGGGCGTTCACCCTTCTGCATGCACGTCACCCACTTCTGTATGGGATGGGGTGTTTTGTATGGGATGGGGTGAGTCCGGGAGGCATATTGTCAGAAATACGTTTTTCAATATGCCACACTTTTCCTGGCAGTGGCTGATGTGAGGCGACACTCTATAGGTGCAAGGAGTGCTTTTGTTTTGTTTTCTGGCATAAGCTACAGCAGGCATAGGCAACCTTGGCTCTCCAGATGTTTTGGAGCTACTACAACTCCCATGATCCCTGACCACTGGCCCTGTTAGCTAGGGATCATGGGAGCTGTAGTTCCAAAACACCTGGCGAGCCAAGGTTGCCTATGCCGGAGCTACAGCAGGAGCCTCATTTTAGGGGGGAAAGGAAGGTAGAGGGAGATGGGCCTGGGCAGAGGATGACAGACACTTGTGGAAGTTAACTTCTGGGGGACAGGTCACTGAGCATTGGAAGAGATCGGAGTCTCAAAGTGGGAGATGTATAGTAGAGCATTACATGCTCTGCATTTGTTGTGTGGCTTTAACATTCACCTGAGCAGGGTGCATTTTGCAACAACATAAGGCATCCCTTTTCAGACAGATTTATGGCCAGGGTGGGGGCCCTTGTCAGGTTTTCAACCGTTATGAATGAGCTGGATACAGGAATATGCCATTGATTTTGTAAGAGACTTTGTCAGCCGAGATGCGAGCTACCTGTACATGTAGATTGGTTTTTCCTGGCGACGAACATATGCTCACTTAAACCCTCTTCGGTTTCACAAAACTATTCATCGAGCATGGCTGAGAATGCCAACCCAACTTAAGGAAAATAAAACATCAGTTTGCAAGAGAAAACATCAGTTTACATGGGTGGTTCCTCCTTGATTTAGTTGGAGTTGTATTACAGTATATTGCTTCACAGGTAGGGTGTAATTTTACACTACAGCTGATGCTTTTGGGGAGTTTTTGTTTAGGGGGAAGTTTACTATTTTTTCAATAAATAAAGTAAAGTTGGAAATACTGTACCCTGAGAGTAGTATGGGAGAAACAGTGTGAACTGTGGTGAAAATTCTCTAAAATGGGAGGAGGGGGTGAGAAGAGCATACTTATCCCCCTCCCCAAGTTTGAGATCCCCGCAAAGTATGAGATTTTAAACTTCTTTTTTTGCACCAGCACCTAATGTTTATGAGGAAGGCATATGCCCTTCTTGTCTGCCTAGGCTGTCATTCACTGTTAACAAGCATCTGCTCCTAGTTGTTGGTGCAACCCCTTGCACCAGCTTTCCACACTCCCATTTGTTCTCCATTCGACAGCAAATGCCATTTTGCATGAGGAGTGCCAACTTTTCTGCAGCCTTGCCGAGAGCACTGTGCATTTGCTTGGCTTATATTGGGCACGCAGGAGGCAAAAGAGTACTGCGATACTTCCTTTCCACCTGTAAAACCCTGGGGGAACAGGAAGGATTTTGAGATTTTTTTAGAGAAGCAGTCTGCTGGGGAAACAAAACTAGGGTGCTTTCCCTCGCCAATGAGCAACTCGTTAAACAAAATTATTTTCAGGGGTGGTTTTTTTTGTGTGTGCAGCTGGAACCAAACTCTTTCACTGACATAAGTTAAAAAAAACACTACCCCTCCTTATTTGTTGAAAAACCAATGCATTTTTATATTGTTTCAAAACAATAAAACAGCGATTTACAGCTAAAGAAATTGAAAAAAAGGCATTTGATCTATATTTAGGCTTACGACAAAGTTTTGTTTTCCTGTTTTTATCTAAAGCACACAAACAGCTGGGCAACAGGGCAGCTGGAATAGAATTTTTTTATCTCTCTCGGCACTTGCTCAAAACAGTTTGTTGTTCCCTGAGCTTTTTCAAATTGGGGAGCAGGTACCCTGAGAAATCATAGGGGCTATAAGTATTATTAGAAGTTCTGGGTTTGCTCTAAAAACCTACTTTATTGCTTTTATTCTAAATGATCTGTTGGTTTAGAATATTATTGCAGAACTTCTCTCTTTCCCCTCGATCCCACTTCATTCTGCTTGCATATTTGTGGTCACTGAACATGCCAATAGCATTTTAGGCAAATGCAAGACAGATCAACATTCTGCTTTCCAAACTGGTCTCAGAAGAAGAAACAGCCTATTATGGGTTGTAGTGCTCCAGCGCCCAATTTAGTTTTCCATTTTGGTGAAAGAAAAAGAGTGCGAACTTTTTTTATCACATTCCTTCTTGACTGGACTATAGGTTATCCTGAACCAAGCACATTGACCAATCTGATGACAGGTACACTTTTACTGAATTTAAATGCGGGGCAATTTCAGTTTTACAACCCTACAACCTAAATAAAGTATTTTACTTTTTAATGTGACACAATTTTAAATTACCTGCCCACAGGGAAGCTGACCCGCTTTGTTTTCCATGTTCTGTTCTGAGCATACCTCTTGATTGGAGGAAGCCCAGAGCATGAGTCATGTGAGGATGGGTCATTCTGGTGCATCTCTGTATTAAGGCACTGAATGCTCCTATTGTCTGCGATGCAGAGATGGGGCAGAATTGTCTGTCCCTCTGTAGAGGCCCAGACCAGTGACTCATACAGAGACACATCAGGCAGCTTCTGCTCAAGGCAGACAATTCCATTGGGAATGACTGATCCAATCACACTTGGTGCAGAGGTGAGGCCAGAGTAGCAACTCACCACACACACACACACACACACACACACACACACACACACACAGGATCCTGTGTGGAACTGCCAGCTTAGAGGCAGCCATTACATTGTTTTTTTTGAGAATAAAAACAGCACATGGTGGCACAGATTACTCCAATCCTGTAAATAAATGGCTTCCCCTCCTGCTTGGCAGGGTGAGACTCTTGCCATAGGTGGCAGATCTGGGCCCAAAGGTGTGTGCCATGCTTGCCATGCCTGTGGTGGTGTGAGTACAGTGGTGCCTCGCTAGACGAATTTAATTCGTTCCACGGGTCTTTTCTTATAACGAAAAAATTCATCTAGCGAATCCCATAGGAATGCATTGATTTTTTTTGTAATTTTTTTTTGCCCATAGGAACGCATTAATTGAATTTCAATGCATTCCTATGGGAAACCGTGATTCGCTAGACGAAAACGAATTCGTCTAGCGAGGCAACCTCTGCTAGAAAAAACATTTCGTTAAGCGAAAATTTCGTTAAGCAGGGCATTCGTTAAGTGAGGCACCACTGTACAGGAGGGGCAAGGGCATGGGTCTGTGGTGAGATGGCAGCGTTAGCAGGGGGCGATGGGGCATTGTGCTTCAAGCGGCAAAATGCCCCAGGCTGGCCCTGTGGCTTAGGGATGGGCCTTAGGTGCCACAGGTGACCCAATGTGGCTAGATACAAATATAGGGCAAATGTGGAGAAATGTGCCCAGAGAAGGCCTTGTTGACAGATTAAGAACCATCTGGGTTCAGATAGTATCCACCCAAGAGGTTTTAAGAAACAAATATGGTGTTGCTGATTAAGAAAAACGTGCAACCTCTCCTGAAAATCAGCCTCTATAGCTGAAGGCTGAAAAGTAACTAATGCAAGATATTTTTTTTAAAAAGGCATCTGGGAAATTACAGGCCAGCTAGCAGATAGCGTGATCAAGGAAAGAATTGCCAAGTGTATAAGAACCAGCCTTACTGAAGCAGAACCAGCATGGCTTTCTGTCCAATCTTTTAGAGTAATTTGAGAATGCCAGTAAGCATATGGATAGGTGTGATCTAGCAGAAAATGTGTGTTTTGACTTTGAGAAAGCCTTCAGTAAAGTCCTTTGCCTTCCTGTCCTCCTCACACCATGGCACAAAGGCATGTGGTAAAGCGATTTCTCTCTCTCTCGGGGAGCACTGCAAAGGACCCTATGTACACCTCTGTCTTCACCAAAGACTCCAGAGTCAGTGTAGCAGTCATGGAAGAAGAGGAGAGGTCCTTTTGTAGATCAGTAACTGGTTAAAGTTTAGGAAGCAGAGAGTAGGGGTAAATGGATGGTCCTCTCAAGGGAGGGCTCTAAGAAGTGGGGGTCCCCCAATCACTGGTATCGGTACCTGTGCTTCTTACCTTGTTCATAAACAATTTGGACCGATGGGTGAAACATGACATAGCCGAGCTTGAGGATGGCACCAAATCATTCAGGGTGGTAAGAATAAAAAGAAGACTCTAACGAGCCTAAAAAGTGTACCTCCAAACTGGGTGGATGGGCGTTAAAATGGCAGGTGTGAGTCAGCGCAAGCAAGTGTAAAGGGGGCAATAAATGGGGCAATAAATCCTGACTTCACATCTACATTGGCAGGGTCTGAACTGGTGCTCACTGACTCATCTTGGAGTCCTCGCACATTTTCATCGAGCTGTGAAACGCCATGCGCTACCTCCATCCAGTGTTGGAGGCTGTTGAAAGGATGTGCAAGTAGGGAGGGAGCTGTTGTGTCCGTGTTCTGCTTTGGGGGGGGGCTTTTCATCCTTGAGAAAAGGATGCTGGATTAGAGGGGAGGTAGGTTCGATCCCATTTAAAAAAGGCTTGCTTGATGGATCATGCGTGAACAGCAGCCAAGCAGTAACCAAAAATGAAAAACACATCACTCAGCGATTGGCAAAAGTGGAGAGCAATCTTGTGACAACTTGTAAGAAGAAACTAGCATCCAACTTCCCATTTGACGTTCATAGTTTTCATTTGGCACAGAATGAAGAGCTCAAAGCCGCCTTCTCTTGCACAGAAGTGCCTTAGACCATTTCAGCTCCTGGTGCCTTTTTTTGTTGTTACTACATAGTAGTACATTACTACATAATCACTTGCATAAAATGTTTCCAATTGACTTGCGTTTAAAAATATAAACAGAAATTCATTATACGATAAAAAAAGAAAACCAGTATATAAAACATTAATATTATTGTACAAAATACCAAGTAAAAACAAAAAACAAAACATCCTCCCACTCCCTTATTTTGCTGCAGCTTTTCAATCTCAATTCACCTTGAATACTGCGAGTAACAGTTTGGACAGCAGACCCTTCAGTGGAATGTGGAAAATGTGTTATGTAGGAGGTATCTCTAGTACAGTAGTTACTTATGATCCAGCTGTTTTTTAGAGGGTTTGTAGGACCAGGCTTTAATTAATTTGGACGTCTCTGGTAAGTTTTATTCACCGAAATAAGCTACACTTAAATTGCTCGTGTGTCCCATTTATTTTAGTTGCATGGACTTCAGTGAGCTTTCCAACAAGGATCACTAGATGTGGATCCAGGCCAGTGTATATTATTATATGCCTGTACACAGTATTGGGTTTGATCGTAGAGAAGGTGCTTTAAAAAATTTATACCGTTAAAATGATACTGATTTGTAATGATAATACTGATTTTGACTTGGAAGGCAGTGGTTTTGGCTTGTGTGACACAGTGCAGGACAACTGCATTGCAGGGCAATCTTCTTCTTCTTCTTTTTGCATTAAAGGACTGGGAGCTTGGGTTCCCAACAAATTATGACCATTATCTGCAGTCTGTAATGTAAAGGTTTTTTTGGGGGGGGGCTAGCTAAGCAGCTGTGCCCTCCTTGCTATTTGGTCCCTCCCTTATTGCTTGTTGGTGTGGTGCGATACAGGGAAGGAAAGTGAGGAGGGGGCCTGTTTTGTGCAGAATGGGACAAATTGTTCCGCACTGGAAAACCATCCAAGTTCTCCTCTTTAGACTGGCTTCTGTGGTACCATTGTCCTTGCCTCCTCCCCCTCATTTTTAACACAAGCATTTATTATTTCAGTTTCACTTGCAAAACAATTGGTGCTCACAGTGTGTGCCTTCCCACCCACAATTATTGTTTTGTTTTGTCTTCTGTGTGTGTGTGTGTGTGTGTTTTAAGCCATTGTTAACCGCTGTTCCCCAGGCAGCTGTTTTTGTCAAAATAGTGCAATAGCTACTCAAACGCCCTTGTCTTGACCAAACACAGGCAGCATCTTCACTATGTCTTGAAACTGAACACAGGAACAGAGTTGGGTTTTCTTTCCCCCCACATTGTAATACGAGTCTTGGTCGACTTGCGCCACTCGGTCTTCCCTGCTTCTGCGTCAACAAAAGTAGTGAATCGTTTATTTCTTTGGCTGTAATAACTACTTTGATAGTCATTATGGCACCACAGATGCCTTGTTTATCTTCAAGGATCTGGGAGACATGTAGCTATAGAATTGCTGAGCTGGAAGGGACCTCTAAGGGTCATCTAGTCCAACCCCCTGCAATGCAGGAATCTCAACTAACGAATCCATGACAGATGGCCATCCAACCTCTGCATAAAAACCTCCAAGAAAGGAGAGTCCACAACCTCCTTAGGGAGACCGTTCCGCTGCCTGACAGCTGTCTTACTGTTCTTCTTGATGTTCAGTCAGAATCTCCTTTCTCATAACTTGAATCCTTTGGCTTGAGTCCTGCCCTCCAGAGCAGAAGGAGACAAGCTTGCTCCATCTTCCATGTGACATCCCTTTAGGCACTTGAAGATGGCGATCCTGTCTCCTCTGTTTTCCAGACGCTTGATCATCTTGGTCTCCCTCCTCTGCACACGTTCCAGCTTGCCAATATCCTTCTTTAATTGTGGCACCCAGAACTGGAAACAGTATTCCAGGTGTGGTCTGACCGAGGCAGAATAGAGCGGTACTATTAATTCCCTTGATCGAGACACTATATTTCTACTGATGCAGCCTAGAATAGCATTAGTTTTTCTACTGCTGCTGCACCACACTGTTTACTCATGTTAAGTTTGTGGTCTACTAAGGCCCAGGTGGCCTTAAGTTTGTGGTCTACTAAGGCCCAGGTGGTCTACTAAGGGACCCAGGTGGTCTACTAAGGGACCCAGGTGGTGCTGTGGGTTAAACCACAGTCTAGGGCTTGCTGATCAGAAGGTCGGCAGTTCGAATCCCTGCAACGGGGTGAGCTCCCGTTGCTCGGTCCCAGCTCCTGCCAACCTAGCAGTTCAAAAGCACATCAAAGTGCAAGTAGATAAATAGGGACTGCTCTGGCGGGAAGGTAAACGGAGTTTCCATGCGCTGCTCTGGTTTGCCAGAAGCAGCTTTGTCATGCTGGCCACATGACCTGGAAGCTGTCTGCGGACAAACGCTGGCTCCCTCGGCCTATAGAGCGAGATGAGCGCCGCAATCCCAGAGTCGGACACGACTGGACCTGATGGTCAGGGGTCCCTTTACCTTTACCTTTTTAAGGCCCCTAGATCCTTAAATTGCAATCTCAATCCCCTGATAAAGGCTTCTAAAAGCTTGCTTTGGTGGTTGCGAAACAACTGTGTGTAATGTCTCTGAAATTCAGAAGAGCATGTGTGCCTACCAGGTGTTGCTGTTGCAGCATAACTCCCATCGTCCCTGGCCATCAGCTATCTTGGCAGGAACCAGTGGGGACTGGATATCTGATCTCTCAGAGTTGCCAGGTTGGCTACCCCTTCTTGAACAGCAGCACCCAACTTCTAACAGCTTAAGACTCACTCTGCCTCTTTTCATCTCTCTTTATCCTGCACCTTCTCTCAAACTCTGCACCCAGCTTGAGGCTCACCACCTTTGCTTTCTGCTTCCATCGCCCATGGCAGAACTGGCCCCCGTGGCATTTTTGCTGCCCGAGGCTGAACATCAACCATCACTGCACCCCACCAAGTCATTAGACAAGTTATTTTAGTACCTGAGCCAGAAAAATCCCACAAGTGCCTGTCCCTAGGAATTCCGAGACAGTAATAACCATTGGGACCCAGGTGGCGCTGTTGTTAAACCACTGAGCCTAGGGCTTGCTGATCAGAAGGTCGGCGGTTCGAACCCCTGTGACGGGGTGAGCTCCCGTTGCTTGGTCCCAGCTCCTGCCAACCTAGCAGTTTGAAAGCACCTCAAAGTGCAAGTAGATAAATAGGTACCGCTCCAGCGGGAAGGTAAACGGCGTTTCCATGTGCTGCTCTGGTTTGCCAGAAGCGGCTTTGTCATGCTGGCCACGTGACCCGGAAGCTGTACGCCGGCTCCTTCGGCCAATAATGCGAGATGAGCACGCAACCCCAGAGTCGGTCACGACTGGACCTAATGGTCAGTGGTTCCCTTTACCTTTAATAACCAATTAAGTAACAATGTGTTGCCTGAGGCAGCTGCCTTCCTCTGCCTGATGGTAGGGACTGGCTCTGACAGGGACTCAGCACACCCGGGGAAGCCTGTTTTGTTTTGTTTTTGCTAAAGCCGGCTGCTTCTGCAAATCCTCTTTGAGCCATGATCTTTCTCTCCGATCCTTTTGCTCCTCTGCCATCACTCTTCGGATTTTTGCCTGCTCTGCTCACTTAGCTAACCCCCGAGGGTTTTGTTCTGAGCTAAGTATTAAAATTCTGCGCCGGGAAAAGCTGAACTCGGCAGGTTACACACTGCACACACCGATAAATGTTCTAATTTTGATTATTGTAGGAAGGGGCAAAGAGGGCTGTGTGTCGGGTGGGACTTTGACTACCATTCATCCCTGTTTTGAGTTTGGCCATTTCACCAGGCTTCACAGTGAGAAACGGAAGGCTGCGGCTTTTTTTAAAAAATGGCCAATGTTTGCACAGAATCTGCCCACCTCTGCTGGTACTGTGGTCTATCTCAGGCACCCCCAAACTGCGGCCCTCCAGATGTTTTGGCCTACAACTCCCATGATCCCTAGCTAACAGGACCAGTGGTCAGGGATGATGGGAATTGTAGTCCAAAACATCTGGAGGGCTGAAGTTTGGGGATGCCTGGCCTTATCTGCTCAGGGGTTCCTCTCCCTTCTTCCAGCCTTTTCACCGCCTCAATACATTCGTCACAAAGTACCAGTCATAAGTCCTTGCCTTCGCACCAAAGTATCTCTTTGGGGAAGAAAAAGAGAGAGGTTGTGTGTTGATAGTCACACTTGAGAGAGCCAGCTCTTCTCTCGCTTCCTGTGCTGCCTGTCGTAGGCTCACAGGGAACATCTTCACTTCCTCAGCAGCTGTGGGGGCAGCAAGTATTTTGCATCTTCAGTTTCATGTCGTTTTTCAAGAAGGAAACTTTGAAACGGCACACCTTCTGCCACAGTTGATGCTTCTGGGTGGGAGGGCCTAAATTGCTTGTGCGCAAGTGCATACTTGCATGTGTGTATTGAATGAGGGAGGGAGATAGCGGCTTACCTTGTAAACTGGACCAGGCCAAAGGCCCATCTTCCTTTTACCACAGTGGCCATCCAGGTGCCCATGGGAATCCCAGAAGTAGGGCTTTCCCTACCTGCGATCCCAATCAGCTGGTATGCAGAACCATACCTCTTAGAATCATAGAATAGAATCATAGACTCATAGAGTTGGAAGAGACCACAAGGGCCATCCAGTCCAACCCCCTGCCAAGCAGGAAGCACCATCAAAGCATTCCTGACACACTCTTCTGACACTGGAGGGGAGAATGTAGCCAATGTGGGGTGGTTGCCACCGATACCCTCCACCAACTTGTTGAGCCATCACTTCCTGTTCAGGGTTTCCCAAACTTGGGTCTCCAACTGTCGTTGGGCAACAACTCCCATCATCCCTAGCAAGCAGGAGGGTTGATGGGAATTGTAGTCCAAAAACAGCTCATTTCTCCATCTCGCTCGATTGGCTTACTGGCAGGAGGCGGGGAAACACTGAACATTCAGCGCATTATTTTCGTAGTTTGTTACTAGGGAAGATTTTGGCAGCCATGCATCCCACCCCCTGGTAAGAGCCACTTAGGCCGCAAGACGATATGGGGCTGATCAGAACTTGGATTTTTTTTTTTTAAGAGCTGTGGAATTTCCTATGGAAGGTGCTCTCTAGAGGAAGAGTAGTACATAAATTAGAGGTATTTGTGGCATGAGGTTTTGTAGGCCTCAAGAAACGTTAGTTTCTTTGAAAGGTGCCGTAGGGTGTGTGGTTTTCCCCTCCCCACCTTTTCCCTACAGCAGATTAACAGGGCTGCTGCTTCTGGAATGCACCATGTTCTTAGCTGACATAATAGCATCATTTAAAAGCCATCACTGGGCCATTTGTGCCCATCTGAATAGCCCAGCAGCAGCAGCAGCAGCAACAAAAACAAAAAATCCCCTCTCTGGTTCAGACTGAAAACAGTGGCCCTATTATTGAGGGCCCAAAGATGGTATCTCTCTCTGGAATGTTCCGGCTGAACTGCGCACAACTATTCCTTTTCTTTCCCTTCCCTTCCAGAACAAAGGCTTCGGCCGGAAGAGCCACACGTTCCTGCCCAAGATATTTAGGAAAATGTCTTCCCAGCCCAAGGAACGCCCCGAGAGCTTGCAGTTCCCTTTCCTGGACGACAACGACACCATCGCCACCATCCGGGAGTCGAAGACGCTGTTCATTCTGCGGGGCCTGCCTGGCAGCGGGAAGTCCACTTTGGCGCAGGCCATCCACGACAAGTACAAAGATGCTTGCAAGGTCATCTCCGCTGACAGCTACAAAATCCAGCCTGCCGTCAGGAGCGCCATTCCCGACGACTATGGCAAGGTCGACGAGGACCTAGGTGACTACTGCAAGCGTGACATCAGCGTGCTGGTGGTAGACGACACCCACCATGAGAGGGAGCGCCTGGATCAGATCTTCGACATTGCCGACACATTCCGCTACCAGGTCATCATCGTGGAGCCCAAGACGACGTGGAAAATGGATTGCTTGCAGCTGAAGGATAAGAACCAGTGGAAACTCTCGGCGGATGAGCTCAAGAAGCTGAAGCCCAGTTTGGAAAAGGATTTCCTTCCCTTGTATTATGGGTGGTTTTTGAGCAAAAGGAGCTCGGAGAACCTGCGGAAGACCGGGCAGGCGTTTTTGGACGAGCTTGCCAGTATCAAAGTCTTCAGAAAGGAGGCTAAGCACTGTGGGTCCCCCCCAAAAACCTGTTTGTTTTTTTGTGTCAGATTTGCCTTCTACTAACTAACCCACGAGACCTGGTTTTCTATTAGTTGACCATAAGATAAGCAACTTCTACCTAGCTCCCACGACCCAGGTGGCGCTGTGGTTAAACCACTGAGCCTAGGGCTTGCTGATCAGAAGGTCGGCGGTTCGAATCCCTGTGACGGGGTGAGCTCCCATTGCTTGGTCCCAGCTCCTGCCAACCTAGCAGTTCGAAAGCACGTCAAAATGCAAGTAGATAAATAGGAACCGCTACAGCGGGAAGGTAAACGGCGTTTCCATGTGCTGCTCTGGTTTGCCAGAAGCGGCTTTGTCATGCTGGCCACATGACCTGGAAGCTATACGCCGGCTCCCTCGGCCAATAATGCGAGATGAGCGCGCAACCCCAGAGTCGGTCATGACTGGACCTAATGGTCAGGGGTCCCTTTACCTTACCTTTTAACTAACCCACGAGACCTGGTTTTCTATTAGTTGACCATAAGATAAGCAACTTCTACCTAGCTCCCATGTTGTTTCCTTTGATGTTAATTGCTGGTATCCTATACTTGTTCAGCAAACACTCTCCTTTTTTAAGATATCAAGTTTCCAGTTCTCCTGCTGACGAGAAGGCCTGAGATTGTCTCGTTACTCATTTGTGCCGCACCCTGTCGAATCCAATAATTACTGAATCACTTGGGGAAACGAAAAGGAATTATGCAGAATCAAAACTCTGTTAATTCTGAGTGCATATTGTTTAAGGGAGACACTGGAGCAGAACCCACAAGTTCACCCTTTGAGAATGTTCTGTGTGCTGCAGGTTTGGGGAACTCTCGAAGTTGCTGGAGCTCAACTCCCATCACCCCTAGCCCTTGGCCATGCTGACCGCGGCTGATGGGAGTTGTAGTGCAACAATATCTGTAGGAGCAAACATTCCTCACTCTTGCCCTAAGGTTAGAAATACTGCTGTGAACGAAGGGGGTCTGTTCTAACATCTAAAGCGCTTAGATCAGGCACCCCCAAACTTCGGCCCTCCAGATGTTTTGGACTACAATTCCCATCATCCCTGACCACTGGTCCTCTTAGCTAGGGATCATGGGAGTTGTAGGCCAAAACATTTGGAGGGCCACAGTTTGGGGATGCCTGGCTTAGATGTTGTGGGCCACTGCCTAATCCTGCCCATGTTCCCTGAGCTCTTGCCTCCAGACACCCACCCATGTTACCTGACTCTGTAAGCCAATGAGACCAGCCCCTCTTCCCCCATCCTACACCAGCAGCAGCTTCCCAATGGCTGCAGGAACCCCCGATCCATCTTCGTTAAAGATACTGCCAAGAAACCAGCCCCCATTGAGGAGTAGGAAGAGATATCCTTCCTGCCTCTCCTTCGCTTCAGCAGTTCTGTTTTGAGGCGTCTCGGTCTTCTCCATCATTTGGTTTCGGGAGGCTGTTCAGAAAGCTTCTCACATTCTGAACAGCCTCCCGAAACCAAATGATGGAGAACACCGAGACGCCTCAAAACAGAACTGCTGAAGCGAAGGAGAGGAGTGGGTGTTACAAGCCAGAAACACAACCACTGTAGAAGTGCCATCCTAGGCACCTGCATGGTCAAAGGCTCCTAGAGTTATAGAGCTGGAAGGGACCCCATGGGTCATCAGGTCTTAACCCCCTGCAATGCAGGAATCTCAACTGAAGCATCCCTGACACATGGCCACCCAACCTCTGCTTTAAAAACTCCAATGAAGGAGAGTCCACCACAAAAGTCTACAAAAGAATCACAAGAGTGCTTGTCACAAGGACTATGCAGCTCATCCAGGCAGCTTGTCTACTCCACCTTCCCCGTGCAAAGCTTATGCCACACTCTGGTGCTTGCCAGTGTAAAGGCAGGGCCAACCTAGTAGCAAAGTAGGATCTTACAAACAGGGTTGGGAGGGGCCTCCTGGCTTGGAAGAACTTGGCTTTCTAGCTTGATGGCAGAAGCCTGACCTGTCTGGACTCTTGGCTACATAATACCCCAACCCATTTTGAACCAAGAGCAGGTGAATTGTGCAACCTGCACCTGTAAGTTAGGTAACTTTCCCCATGCGCATAGCTTGCGCATGATACGCGGCTTCTGCTACTCACATGGAGGGCAGAGCAGCTCTTCAGCACCACCTGAGTTTGGACCACTGACAAATCCATTTGCTCTCCCAGCAAACCTTTTGTGGTTTTGGGCAGGCATTGGCCCATTTGCTTTCAAAACATAGAGTCTCTCAGGTGGGGTCCCAAAGGCAGCCCCTTTGGACCACAGAACCATGCGAAATGGATGGCTCGAGGCTCTTTAGTGATTCTTACTTCCTTTTATTTAATGAAAGCCAATATTTTATGGATGTTAAATGCTATGTCCCCGCCCCGCCCCGCCCCCATGCATGCTTAGGATCTTTCAACATATGTGCCACACAGCCCTACCCAAACGGGAATATTTCCCATGCATTAGCCACCCTCCATTTCAAGGAACAGGGCACCTCTAAACGTGCCACAACTAGCAGTTCATCTTAAAGATGTTCCCCAGTTCCTGGCATCAAATTGCCCCTAATGAAGCCAACCCAGCTGGATGGAATGCACTCTTCAAGTTTACCACCACATTCCTAAGCTAATCTGCAGCGGCACTTGCAGTTAGAAAGTTAGCATCCACATCTTGGTTAAATCTTAGGAATGTAGTTTCTACATTCTACACCAGGCACCCCCAAACTGCGGCCCTCCAGATGTTTTGGCCTACAACTCCCATGATCCCTAGCTAACGGGACCAGTGGTCAGAGAAGATGGGAATTGTAGTCCAAAACATCTGGAGGGCTGAAGTTTGGGGATTCCTGTTCTACACAGTGCCCTTGCTGTACTAACACATTCAGTCTGCTTTCCATTTGAATCCCTAAGAAATGATAAAAATGATTTGGGCAATGTTACTTAAGGAGATAACATGCATTGGCAAGGCTAGCAAGCGCCCCACGAGACACAGATTCCTTGGCTAACAGGCTGCATCTCTCGCTCTCATCCCCATTGTAACGTCTCTGGAATTACAAACTCTGCAATGCAACTTAACCAGCCAGCAGGTGTCTTCACCCCTACAAATGGCAGCCCATGAAGCTTGATCAGGGGTGGAGAACCTTTGACCTTCCAGGTGTTCTCAAGCTCCAACTCCCATGCCCCCCAGCCAGCATGGCCCATGATCAGGGATGATGGGGGATTGAAAGTCTAACATCTGGGGTGGGAGGTGGATAGCACAGCTTCCCACCACCTCTTCTAAACATTATCCAGGGGGCAGGGGGGGGATGATGTAAGCTGCTGCTTTTGTCAGCAGCCATACTGCTCCTGTGAATGTGCACTTCTGGCCAAAAATGCTCATCCATGCTGAACTGGCTGAAGTTGACCCCCTTCCACAGTTGTGTCCCCACTGCATATTAATTCTTGATTGCATTACCAAGATGTAGCAAGGGCCGTGCTTAAACACTTTAGGCACCTGGCCTCCAAGCAGTGATTAAAGACTGGAAGAAATTTAACATAACTAGAGAGCTGCAGTTTTTTTTAAAAAAATTAATTGATATTAAATTTTACAAAAATGTGTACGTTGCAAGTGTATAGTATTTTGAAAATGCTAAGTTTTAATCAAATGCCAGTATTTGGTTTCAGTACATTACTTGGTCTGTGGAAGTTCTAAAAATTAGCAAAGGGAGAACCAGATCTTGTTTTTGTCAGCGGGTGTTTAATGCCCACTGTTTTCCAGCTTTAAACTAACCCTGCAGATTGTCCTAAGTATAATAATAATAATGATAATAATAATACTGTATTGGCCTGAATATAAGCCTCACTTTTTTCTCTCCAAATTCTGACGCTGAAAAGTCAAAGTGCGGCTTAAATTTGAGACCTTACCAAAAATGGCTTTTACGATATCGTTGCTGAAACAGACATACAGTAAAACAGAATGAGTGTGAGTGCCTGCGGAATTTTAAGGGAGTGGCTTATATTCGGGTGTTGTCCCCCCCCTTGAATTTTAAAGGTGTGGCTTATATTCGGGTGCGGCTTATATTTGGGCAAATACAGTATTAATAATTGGGGTGGGGAAAGCAGGTGGGAAGAAACAAGGAGATCAGTTTGCCAAGATTCATTATTTTCCTCCTTCGTTTGCAGTTGGACAACCCAGCGAAGACCCCAAAGCAAAAATTGACTTGACTGGCTACTTTGTGAGAAGGCCACCAGGGGTCTTGCACTGTACCACGAAGTTCACTGACTACGGGAAGGCTCCGGGATCAGATGACTACGCACAGCAGGAGGTGATTACTTTTCTTTCTTCTACTCTGACCAGGAAAAAGGGATGGTTCACCCTCCTCTGTCTTTTGAGATGGGAGCGGAGCATTTCCAAGGGAATCCATATGTATCCTGGCAGTTGCACCCAACGCTTTGAGTGCAGAATTCCTCTTGCACTCTGGGGCTTTCCCCTTCCTCTCCCCTCCCTGCACGCCCTCAAAATCTGCTCCGGAAAGTCTGCCAAATTCTAGAGCCGATTTTAAGAGTGCCTGGGGGGCTGCAGGGGAGAGAAAGTTATATTGTGCTAGTGCAGGGGTCAGCAACCTTTTCCAGCCATGGGCTGGTCCACCCTCCCTCAGACCATGTGGTGGGCCGGACTATGGAAATGAACAAATTCCTATGCCCCACAAATAACCCAGAGATGCATTTTAAATAAAAGGACACATCTTACTCATGTAAAAACACGCGGGCCGGATTGAGAAGGCGATATGGCCGCATCCAGCCCACGGACCTTAGGTTGCCTACCCGGGTGCTAGTGGAACAGTCGAACTGAAAATGACCCTGGGTGTCCAGCGAGCTGAGGTTTTTAAAAATACAATCAAGAAAGCAAACAGCTCAGCAGAGAATATGCGACTCAATTCAAGTCCCTACAAGTGACATGTTACATAAATCAGGTCAATCTTACATATAGTACGTTTCCGAACACAATTCAAAGTGTTGGTGCTGACCTTTAAAGCCCTAAACGGCCTCGGTCCTGGATACCCGAAGGAGCGTCTCCACCTCCATCTTTCTGCCCGGACACTGAGGTCCAGCTCCGAGGGTCTTCTGCCGGTTCCCTCACTGCGAGAAGCAAAGCTACAGGGAACCAGGCAGAGGGGCCTTCTCGGTAGTGGCACCCGCCCTGTGGAACACCCTCCCATTAGAGGTCAGAGAGATAAACAACTACCTGACATTTAGAAAATACCTAAAGGCAGCCCTGTTTAGGGAAGTTTTTAATCTGTGATATTTGATGTATTTTAATGTTTGTTGGAAGCCGCCCAGAGTGGCAGGGGAAGCCCAGCCAGGATTTATAAATAATAAACTATTATTATTGTCTCTTTCAAAACTTGCCTTGAGATTTTGCACAAATTCTGGTTTGGGTTGTTTTTTCCAGTGAAGTCCCCAAAATGAAATGTGACTTTTATGTTGTAAGCAGACATAACTGCAAACTATAACAAATAGTTACAGACTCTGCACAGTTACCCCTTCCTCCCCACCATTTGGGGGGGGGGATACCTGAATATGATTACATACATATATATCCACAATCACATCTCCCAGATTTAATATATATATATATATATATATATATATATATATATATATATATATATATATATATATGCGCTTCAAGTGATCATTTCTTATTCTTCCTTCCTTTGATTTTATACTGCTTGTTGTTAACTGCTCTGCAAATACCTGAACGGAAGGGCAGGATATACATTTGCAAAAAATTATTTTGAAACCTTGTCAGACTGGTAAATGGCTACTTGCAACCAGACAGTGAAGCTTTTGTAAATTAGATGACGCTAGCTTTATGTCCCACTTTATCTTAGGGTGCAATCCTGTGATTTCTGGGATGGTGTTCCTGTGTGTGTGATTGTGTGTGGTAGCTTTTTGTGTTCATGGAAGCCCAGCTAGTTTCTGTTTTTATGCTGTAGGCTAGTAACTTTTGTGGAGTTCTTTGCAAGGCTGTTTTCCGTCGACAACAGCAAAAGCTTCCGTGGATTTTAACGAGCAAGTTCAGCCATTTAAACACAACCAATAACTGATGAAGCAAGACGATCTTAAAACAAGTCTTTCAGTGTTACTGGCAGCCCTAAAAGAAATCCTTTCTCTCTCCCCCCCCCCCAAACTCAGGCTGTTAAGTCATCTTATGGAAAAGCCTTCTTCCTGACCATCTCTGCTCTCTTCATCACACCAAGAACGGCTGGTGCCCGCGTGGAACTGAGTGACCAGCAGATGCTTCTGTGGCCTGGTGACGTGGACGTGCTTCAGCCAGCCGTCAGCCTCCCGAAAGGCAGTCGGGCCCACATCACCCTGGGCTGTGCTAGTGGGGTAGAAGCCGTCCAAACCGGCATTGACCTCCTAGAGTTTGTTAAGCTGGAAAAGGCAGGGAACAAAGGCGAGGAAATTGGGGAAATTGGGGGCGGGAGACTTTTGTCCTACGGGAATGGCCTGTGGATGCTCCAGCTTTCTAAAAAGATTGAGGTGAGGTGTGTCTTTTCTGGGTACTACGGAAAGGGGAAACTGGTGCCAACTCAAAGTGGGAGTAAACGGGGATCCCCTTTTAATGCCTGCATCATCATCTAAGGGCCCTTTTTGCTACTGCAGCCTTACGGTTTGCAGCAATGTGCAACCTTTTTTTATAAACAACTCCCCAAGCCATACACATCCAACTAAAGCCAACTCTTGTTAAATTCTAGCTTAGCTGGTCTCTTCAGAGAAATTTCTTCTCCTTCAGGGAAAAACACCACCAGAGGCCGGTAATGGAAAATTAGCACCTTTGTTAAATGTGTGAATTAAGATTAATGCAACAGGATTTGTGGCGTTTTTTTTTTTAAAGTATTTGTTTTGTTTTGTTTTGTTTTAAAGGTAGAGAAACATCCTTTAAGCATGGCCACTGCTTGTAAATCCACTAGGCCTTGTGCTGTTAGGTCTCTCGCAGAATGAAGTGGTAGAATGGGTTATATCACGTCAGACTGCAAATGTTTATGTGTGAGAAGTTACGTCTTTTCTTAACGGTCTCTGCAAGTAGAAAGCCAGCAGAGCAAGGAAATGGTGAGGCGAGAACCACGCTGGTTTGTTATTTGCAGGGGACATATTTACAGAGGGGTGTTTTCAAAATAATATTTATTTAATAAAAATATTTATTTGTACCACACCCATTGGACTGGGTTGCCCCAGCCACTCTGGGTAGCTGATGTGATTCACCTGTAGTATGAAGTGGTACAATCCATTCTCACCCCCCACGTTCTGCTGAGTAGGTAGGCCCAATCTGCCTGGCTTGGGATCTCACACTGCTCCCCCAGAATCCTGTGAAATATAGATCAAAAGGAATAAAGGAAAAGTTCCATGCACTGGCCTTGGATTTGCTGGACTCAGATCTCAGCTTAGTTACAGTAGTTTAATAGCATCTCTCTTTAGTTACTTCATTTCTGAAAGGGTTTCAAAAGCTAGAACTGGATCAGCAGTTAATCCTGCTACAAGGACCAACAGGGTTCTTGTGAAGTCAAGAGCGTCCATAAATCCTAACATGAAGTGTATTTAATCAAGGACTTATATGGCAGTTTGTGTACAGCAAATGACCCCCCCCCTTCCAATTTTTTGTTTTAAAAAGTTGGTCAAGAACCAGTGGTGGATCCTGTGTCTTTCTGCTAGCATGTGAACACAGATGAGTGCTAGACAGATATTTATATGGCACAGTCTTGTGCATCTTTACACAGCCGTCCCATGGAGTTTAATGTGATTTATTCCAGGCAAGTTCGCCTGGCGCCTTCATTATACACCTTTAGGTGCCAGGCAAAAACGTTCCTTTTTAACCAGGCCTTTGGTTGACCATGCCCTTTTAAAATGTGGCTCTTTTTTGGGGCGGTACTATTGGGTTATTTTGATTTTATATATTGTAATCTTTTCAGCAAACCACCCCGAGACCTCCGGGTATAGGGTGGTATATAAATTCAACAAATAATAATGAAAAGAATAAAATTATTCTCAGATAAGTATGTAGAGCCCCAGCCAGCATGACCAATGGTCGGTGGTGGATAGGAATTGGAATCCAACAACACAACGGCCACAGATTTCCCATCTCTCTCCTCTGGATACATCAGATTCTGAATAAAGGTACTGTTTAGTTTTTATATCTGCCTTTTATGCATACTACGGTAGTGTGCAGGTGTTCAGTTAAAACGTAGACGTATGAGACAAGTGCAGCATTTTTTTTACATCTCAGCTGGATCATGGTTACGACTCTTGACAGTGGCCTATTTTAGATATAGAAGTAAATAAAACTCCCAGCCACTCTTATTGCAAGAATTTATTTTTAATTTTGTGAATAGGACTGCTGCTCACTTACTGAATATTTCAGTTTCCTATTAAATATCCTCCTCTCGCCTTGCAACTTTGACATGTCCTGTTGAACGCATTGTTTACCTGACTGCATTCCAGCAGTAGTTATGTAAGACATTTGAGCACGCTGCTTTTTTAAATCAAGTACAGTGGTACCTCGGTTTAAGAACAGTCCTGTCTTTGAACGATTCGGTTTACGAACTCCGCAAAACCCAGTTTTCAAACCTTTACCGCGGACTAAGAATGGAATCTGAACAGTGGAAGGGCACCGGAGGCGGGAGGCCTCATTAGGGAAAGCGTGCCTCGGTTTAAGAACGCTTTCGGTTTAAGAATGGGACTTCCGGAACGGATTAAGTTCATAAGCTGAGGTACCACTGTACATGCAGAAATCTGTAGTGTGTGCTTTTACTTTCTGTTTGAAGTTGTACAAAGCACAGGATCTAAAGTACCTCCCACTCCAGAGTTGGCTCATTTATGCTACTAGAAGACCAGAGTCTTCCCCCATCCCTCAATGCTTATTCTTGTATAACCTCACTGAATAATGACCCTATGTGAATGATCCTAAGAGTAATATGAGGAAGTGCCTAGCACGGGATTGAACTTGAAACAGAAGGTTTAAACGTGCTCCAAACCAGGCATAGGCAAACTCGGCCTTCCAGATGTTTTGGGACTACAACTCCCATCATCCCTAGCTAGCAGGACCAGTGGCAAGGGATGATGGGAATTGTAGCCCCAAAACATCTGGAGGGCGGAGTTTGCCTATGCCTGCTCTGAACACACAAAGCCAAAATTGGCATCAAATATATTAAAGCAAGATGGGTCTTTTCGGTTTGTACATCAAAGTCTAATTCACTTGAATGTTTAGTTACAGAAGGGGGTGGGGAATTGGTTATGCTAACTGTCGCTCAGGAAACATCTATCACATCATCATAACTTGTATTTGTGTATAATACCTGTGCCAGATTAAGATTTCACATACTGGTTATCTAATGGTCAAGTTTCTGTTAATATGTCTGTCTAGAATACAGTCAAATTCTTATTTTTACTTATGAGGAAAGTAGTACATCTTTGTGGTTCTGACTGGTGTAACTTTTTATTTCTTTTAAAAAATACCTTTTTAACTCTGATCCAGGGCCAAATAGGAGCTTAAGACTCATAGCAACTGTAAAATATACTTAAATAAATCTGTTATTAATATACAGAAATGTTTGCTGAGTTTATACTTAAAAGAAACCTGCTTGCTCTAGCCATCAGTAGGTGAACTTTGAGGTTACACAGATAGAAGCCGAGGGCATCGTCACTGGGTACCCAAACTGGCAATTACTTGCTACCAGAGATTTTTTCTCTTGGAAATGAGTCACAAGAGGAGCCAAACTTCCCAATGGACTTTCTCTTGCAGTTTGTGGGTCTCTCAGAGTGCTTTTCATATGATATTCACGTGCCAGAAGGGTGTATCGGGGGGGGGGGGAGAGTAAGAATTGGTGCTTTGTGAGATTTGGGTTTTGCTCTATTGTAATTTTATTTGTATGCCAACTTTCCCAAAGCACCTAAGTATATACAGGGGTGCCTTGCAAGACGAATGTAATTCGTTACGTGAGTCAATTCGTTTTGCGAAAAAGAATCGTGGTTTCCCATAGGAATGCATTGAAATTTCTTTTTTTGCCCATAGGAATGCATTAATTAAATTTCAATGCATTCCTATGGTAAACCATGATTCGCAAGACGATTTTTTTGCAAAACGAATTCATCTTGCGAGTCACCATCGCAAGACGCATTCGTCTTGCGAAAAAATTGTCTTGCAGGGCATTCGTCTTGCGAGGTACCACTATACTCCCCTTCTGCAAATGATCTGAAGACCAGGTCAATGATCGAAAGAATCATTATTTCTTGTCCTCTCCCACCCTCGGTGCCAGCAAAGGGGAAACCAGCTACACACCGTACAACTGAAAATTTGGCCACCAAAGATTTCTTGGGATGGGCTCTACGGTTGCTACTCATTCAATCCAGCTTCATACCACCACATTCACACAAAACCTCAGCAGTGTCCAATCTATTCAAATAAGCAAAAGTCACCAGTGAGATCTGGATTGTTGTTGTTTTTTATTTTGTACATCATATACAGTTTATAATAAAGTTAATATCAATTGCATACGGTTTTTGCTTCAGTCTGGTTTGGAATTTTCTGCATATAAACACATTATGAATCCTGCCTAACAAAACAGTCGCCAGTTTTTGTTCTCATTTTGGAAAGGTGTGAAAGAGTTCAAGTGGGGACAGTGTGTTACTTATCCAAGTGTGAAGCCATCCCCAGGAGAGAGGGGGGAAGTGGGGGTGTCGCTCTAGAAGAGACCATGCAACAAACGTTTTTAACGGGGGAAGGCTAGATCCTCACACTGAGGCAAAACAAGGAGTATGTTAAATATTTCTAGCTAAATGGCCTCAGCTCCAAGTGGCTTCAACACTGGTTTTACCTGTCCTCCTCCTCTCAGGTGTTCC